>NC_064924.1:173866445-174172327 GCF_023897955.1 Schistocerca gregaria | reverse complement strand
TTTGATCTTTGCTCAGACTTGGGAAGGTAACATATGGCACCCAACGGTGGATACGTATCTCTCCCAACACTCCTTCTTCCGTTGTTTGATAAGGTAGCAAACACAGGCACGGAGTTGTTTAAAGGCTATGAGGTGCTCCAGTGAAGGGTGCCACCTATGCCGCTGTAGAGCTCACTGACACTCCTTAAATTGCTTTAGCAACTTCCAGCGACCACCAAGGGACTGCCTTACGCCTCGGGCACCCTAAGGAGCAAGGGATTGCGTTTTCTGCCACAGAAACAATTGTGCTAGTCACCTCCTCAATCATCAAATCGTTGTTACCGTGTGGGGGAGATTCTGCAGTGACAACAGAGGTGAAAGTTCCCCAGGCCGCATTATTCAAAGCCCACCTGGGAAGGCGTCCGTGCGCCTGACGCTAGGGCAGTGACAGGAATATGGGGAAGTGATCACTACCTTACAGGTCATCATGTGCTCTCCTGTGCATAGATGGGAGACATCCTGGGCTGCAAATTGATAAATCAATGGCCGAGTAACCACCATGAGCCACACTGAAATCTGTGGCGGCCCCAGTGTTTAAGAGGCAGAGGTCAAATTGTGACAGTAAAGTTTTGACATCTCTGCCTTGGCCAGTAAGCATGGTGCCACCCCACAAGGGGTTATGGGCATTAAAATCTCCCAGAAGTAGGAAATGTTTGGGGAGTTGATCAATCAGTGCAGCTAATACATTCAGACGTACTGTACCATCTGAAGGAAAATATACATTGCACACAGTTATTTCCTGCGCCATCCTTATTCTGACAGCCACAGCTTCAAGAGGGGTTTGAAGGGGCACATGTTCACTACAGACCTAGCATAGGACATAAACGCAAACTGCACCACTCAATTACAGTTGTTACGGTCCCTGTAATATCCCTTATAGCCGTGGAGGGAGGGGTCCACATTGCTGAGAACCAAGTTTCCTGGAGGGCAATGCAGATTGCGGGTGTAAAGATTAACAGTTGCCGTAGCTCAGCCACGCTATGGAAAAAAACTGCCACAATTCCACTGGAGAATGACATCGTGAGACGGGGAAGGCACAGAACATTCAATGAGGCAGTTTATGCCTCAGAGTCACCTGCTGCCATTTATTTATTGCCTGAGCAGTCTATATCCATTGTGTCTGAGGGTCTGGCGAGATCTAGGTCTCGAGGATGAACATGAAGCTCTACGACCAGCTGTTTGGGCTCTTCAGTCACTGGCGTGTGTCGTCTTTCCCACCAGAAGAAACCTGGGAAGGGAGTGACCCAAGGGACCCCTTCCTAGCAAGAGAAGCTGAAGAAGACTTATGTTTCTCCAGCTTAGAAGTGGGGACAGATTTCCCCAATGGTTGGGGGGAGGGGGGGGGGGGGGGGGGTTGCTCACGAAGCAGGTGGTGCAGAAGCAACAAGAAGGGAAATGCCTCCCACGATCAAGAGGTGACTGGGGCCAGCGGAGCTGATGGTGCCAGAATTGTTGTAGTGGTACGGTAAGATGATGTCATACGCACAGGATGAAGGCGTTCAAATTTTATCTTAGCCTCGGTGTAGGTCAGTCTGTCCAGGTTCTTGTACTCCACTATTTTCCTTTCTTTCTGGAGAATCCTGCAGTCAGGTTGACACAGAAGAGAGGCAGGGCACATGGAGTATTGGGATGTGATGGGCGTCTGCAATCTCGGCATGTGACACTGGAAGTACAGCGATAAGACATATGGCCGAACTTGCAGAGATTAAAGCACCGCATCTAGGGCTTTACATCACACCGGTAGACCATCACCTTGACCTTCTCGGGCAATGTATTACCCTCAAAGGCCAAGATGAAGGCACCAGTGGCAACTTTATTATCCTTCGGACCCCTGTGGACACGCCGGATGAAATGTACACCTCACCGCTCTAAATTGGCATGCAGCTCACCGTTGGACTGCAAAAGAAGGTCCTTGTGAAATATGATACCCTGGACCATATTTCAGCTCTTATGGAGCTTGATGGTTACAGAAACATCCCCCAGCTTGTCACAAGCAACTGGGCAGAGGATGCCGTTTTGATCAAGACTGACCCAGATCTCATTTTGGACAAACCTCCACCTCCCCAAACTGAAGCTTCATCATCATGAAAGATTCCCCATCAACTCTCAAACATACAAGATACCGGAGCGAATAAGATCTGCTGCCATCCTTAGCCTGACATTCCTCCCCTTGTGTGACCAGCGAGGGGAATGATTTGGGGTTGTACTTCTGTGCGTTGAATTGAGCTCGTGATCGCTTAGAGACTGCTGGTGTTTCACCACCAGCAACAGATGATGGACTACACTTCATCCTGTGTCATCTGCCCTGATGCCACCCACTCCAGCCAGGGGCCCTCCCCACGGGCACCACCCAGCCACAGCAAAGGCCACCTAGCAGGATGGCCATTGCTGGCAGTCCCAATGCCCCAGGGGGATGGGCATCTACCCCTCGGCATACGTGGGGAGTTAACAGCACAGACATTAGCAGAGCGATCCCTGTGTGGTCTGGGGGCTATAACCAACAGGGTACATGGTGGCCCCACCACAACGGACTGGCTACCGTGCTGGATATCAGGTGCAAAGAAGTCCATGGTCATCGTCGACACAGAAAACGACACTGCACAGTGCATGGTAGAAGATGCACCCAGGAAGGTGTCATCATCCAAGAGACGGAGAATGGGCAGGACTGCATTGTGACGACAAGAAAGTGGGCTAAAGATCTTAATGCACGATGGACATGATGCACCTTGTAAGGCGCCCTTCCCCAATTAGCTCACTCTTTGGGAAAATTTTAAAGAATGGAGGTCAAACCCTACAGGATACCATCACATAAAGGCCGAAACGTGTGAAACTCCTTTTAGTCGCCTCATACAACATGCAGGAATTCCTCGGAGTGTACGCACATGTGGAGTGTACGCACATGTGGAGTGTACGCACATGTGGAGTGTACGCACATGTGGAGTGTACGGAGTCCTCCAGCAAGTGTCGTAGGCTTTGTCAAAAAAAATGGACACTGTCTGGTATTTCCACAGAAAACTGTTCCATGACATGGCTTGACAAAGTGATGAAATAGTCAACTGCACAATAGTGCACTCGAAATCCACAATGTGCAGTGGTTAGTAAACTGTGAGACTAGAGCCACCACACCAGTCGGGCATGAATCATACATTTCATCACCTTGCAAACACAGCTGGTGAGAGAAATGGGGTGGTAGCTGGAACCAGCCTTAGGTATGGGTATGACAGCATATGGGAAACGTGCCATCCACCCAGATGCGGTTGTACGTATGAAGGAGAAAGTGCTCGCCCGCAACACAAATGTGCTGCAACATCTGAATGCGAACATTGTCCACCAGCTCTGGGGCAGAAGATCAGGAGGATGTGAGAGCATGATCTTGCTCTCACATGGTAAAGGCGGCATTGTAGCATTCATTATTCTATGAGGAGAAGGTCATCACCCAACCCTCCTGCTCTCTTTTGCAATGGAAGAAGGCACGGTAATAACGGGTGGAGTTCAAAATCCAGGCAAAATAGCGTTCAAGGTATTGGCGGTGATAGCAATGGCGTCCACAATGACATCATCTGCTACAGTCAGGCCAGAAACTGGGGCATGGACATTGGTCCCAGAGAGTCATAGGAGGTTGGCCCACCCATTGGAAGAGGGAGTAAAACTGTTAAAAGAACTTGTAGGTTGGTTGGTTGGTTTGTGGGATTGAAGGGACCAGACTACTAGGGCCTTCGGTCCCTTTTTCCACAAACTTTAAACACACACAAAGAATAAGAACAAACAGTGGTGATTACAAGAGATGACACATGACAAGAAAGACACAGACAGAGACCAGAAAAAATGAACTAAAATCACACCGAGTGTGACAGTGGTTGGCCGACCATAGAAACAAAAAAGGAAAAGCCAACCACCAAGAAACACACTAGAAACCACAGTCTAAAATTGTAGGCCAAAGGCTAGACTCAACACAAAAAAAAGGACAAACACTTAGATCAAGCAATAAAAACCCCCTGCATGAATAAAACTCAAAACTAAATCTGCAATCACAACTTCATCTGATAAAAGTGCAGGAAGCTATCAGGCAGCGAAAACGTCTGCCTGTGCAGAGTTAAAAGCGGGCAGTCCAACAAGGTGTGGACCACCGTCAAAGCTGACCCGCAACGACATAAAGGTGGGTCCTCGTGGCACGATAAATAGCTGTGTGTTATCCAGGTGTGGCCAATGCGCAAATTGGGAGCTGACCCCGAAGACCCCAACCATGAAGTGTAGAGAGGATGTGATGTCACCATGTCATATTGTATGCCATCCGCATGTCAAAAAAGATGGCGACCAGATGCTGATGGTAGGCAAAGGCCATACGGATGGCAGACTCCAGGCACACCAGATTATCGGCGGCAGAGTAGCGCTTATGGCACCCACCCTGAAACGGACCCAGAAGGCCCTGAAACTCAAGTAGCCAACTCAACTTCCGGCTCACCATGTGTTCGAGTAACTTGCAAAGAACGTTGGTGAGGCTAATGGGGCGGTGGCTGTCCACCTCCATTGGGTTCTTGCCAGGTTTCAACACGGGGTTTACGATGCTTTCCCGCCATTAGGACAGATACTCACCCTCAACCCAGGAACCGTTGAAAAGGTCTAGGAGGCGTCGCTGGCAGTCCACCGAGATGTGTTTGAGCATCTGACAGTGGATGCGATCTGGCCCGGGAGCCGTATTAGGACAAGCGGCTAGGGCACTCTGGAATTCCCACTCACTCAACAGAGCATTGTGCGATTCAGAGTGGCGCATGTGAAATGAAATGCTCCAACGGGTCTTTCAGGGGGCAGAAGGCCAGTGGGTAATTCGCAGAAGCAGAACTCTGAGCAAAATGCTCCGCTAAGTGGTTTGCAATTGTGTCGGAGTCTGTACAGACTGCTCCATTCCGTGAAACCGCAGGTACGCTGACAGGGGTTCGACAGCCATAAAGTTGCCTAATCTTGGCCTAAACTTGCGATGGAAAAGTACGGAGGCCAATGGTGGTGACATACCTTTCCCAGCACTCCTGCTTGTGTTGGTGAATGAGACGGTGGGCTCGCGCACGGAGCCGTTTAAAGGCGATGAGGTGTTCCAATGAGGGATGCCGCTTGTGATGCTGGAGTGCCCGCCTCAGTGATCTCAGACAACCACCCAGGCATAGTACTCCGCTGAAGGGACCCAGAAGAACAGGGAATGGCAGATTCTGCAGCAGTAACAATGCCAATGGTGGCCGAGTGAACCACCGCATCAATGGCGTCATTGGAAAGAGGCGAACAAGTCCCAGTCAGCCTTATTCATAGCCCATCTGCACGAGCGCCCAGAAGAGCGACGCTGTGGCAGTGACAGAAAGATTGGAAAGTGGTCAGTACCACACAAGTTGTCATGCTCACTCCATTGGACAGATGGTAATAGGCTAGGGCTGCAGATCAAAAGATCGATGGTTCAGTATGTGTCATGCGCCACACTGAAATGTGTGATGGCACCATTATTTAAAAGGGAAAAGATTGAGCTGTGCCAATACTTGCTCAACAATACTGCCTCGGCCTGTTGCCACTGATCCACCCCACACAGGGTTATGGGCGTTGAAGTCACCCAGTAATAGAAAAAAGTGGCAGCAATTGGGCTATCAGCGCAGCCAGGACATGCTGCGGGACATCACCATCCAGTGGAAGATAGAGACAGCAGACAGTAACAGCCTGAGGTGTCCACACCCGAACAGCTACAGCCTCTAAAGGTGTTTGTAGAGGGACAGACTCGCTGTAAAGCGAGTGAAGGACATAGATGCAAACGCCACCAGATACCCTCTCATAAGCTGCCCGGTTCTTATAATAACCCGGACAGCCACAGAGGGCGGGGAATCGCATCGCTGGAAACCAAGTTTCCTGTAGAGCAGTGCAGAGGAAAGGGTGAAGGCTGAGAAGTTGTTGGAGCTCAGCAATATGGTGGGAAAAACCACTGCAGTTCCACTAGAGGATAACACTGTCCCTGGCCGAGAAAGGCGTGAAGGGCGTGAAGGGACCGAGGAGGCAGATTACACCACTGGGTCACCTGCTGCCACCGATTGAGTACCAACGGGAGCGACATCCATTATGTCTGAGGGACTGGCGAGATCTAGGTCCTCAGCGGATGCCAGAATCTCCACCACATCCTCAGACACAGAGCTTGTAGGTAGCGGTGGAGTGCATGCCACCACAGTTCCCTTGGTCTTAGGGGTCTTTGATTTTGATTTCTCACGCTGTTCCTTTGGTTGCCATTGCTGGGAGGGCTTCTTTGATCCAGTCTCTGGGACTGAAGAGGACCGCAAAGCCCTACGACCAGCTACCTGGGGCTTCTTCAGCCCCTGGCAAGTGTCTGGTTTGCCACTGGTAGAAACCTGGGAAGGAAGTGACGCAAGGGATCCCTTCCTAGCGTGAGAAGCTGAAGAAGACTTACGCTTCTCCAGCTTAGAAGTGGGGATTTGTGTCCCTGATGGTTGGGGGTGCGGAGGTGGGGGAGGGGGTTTGCTGCTGCTCCCGAGGTAGATGGTGCGGGAGCAACAGGGAGGGAAGTGCTCCCCACCCTCAAGGGGGCAGGTTTGGTCCTTCAGCTCTGACAGCTGACTGTATGTGGTGCAATGGATGGAGCTGTAACAGGAGTGACAGTGGCTGCATAAGATGACCTCATGCGCATGGGATGAAGCCGTTCAAATTTCCGTTTAGTCTCACTGTAGGGCAGTCGGTCCAGGGTCTTGTATTCCATTATTTTCTGTTCCTTCTGTAGAATCTTACAGTCCAGCGAGAAAGAGGGTTGGTGCACTCCGCAGTTGACACAGATGGGAGGTGGGGCACATGGAGTATCGGGATGGGGTGGACGACCACAACTGCGACATATGAAGCTGGAAGCACAGAGGGAAGACATATGGTGGAAGTTTCGCACTTAAAAGCACCGCATTGGGGAGGGATATAGGGCTCGACATCACATCGGCAGACCATCACTTTGACCTTCTCTGGTAATATATCACCCTCGAAGACCAAGATGAAGGCACCGGTAGCAATCTGATTATCCTTTGGACCCCGACGAATGCTCCGGACGAAATGAACACCTCAACGCTCTAAATTGGCATGCAACTCGTCATCAGACTGCAAAAAAAGGTCCCTATGGAAAATAACACCCTGGACTGTATTTAAACTCTTATGGGGTGTGATGGTAATGGAAACATCCCCCAACTTGTTACAAGCAAGTAACCTTCGTGACTGGGCAGAGGATGCCGTTTGTATCAATACTGAACCAGAGCGCATTTTGGACAAGCCCTCCACCTTCGAAAACTCGTCCTCTAAATGCTCTACGAAGAATTGAGGCTTTGTGGACATGAGAGACTCCCCATCAGCTGTCGTACAAACTAGGAACTGGGGCGAATAAGTGTCACTGCCATCCTGAGCCTTACGCTCCTCCCATGGTGTGACCAGGAAGGGAAACAATTTGGGATCGTATTTGTGAGTGTTGCATTGGGCCCGACAACGCTTAGAGACTGCCAGCGGCTGGCCACCAGCGAGAGATTGTGGGTCATCTGCCCTGATGCCACCCACTCCGACCAAGGACCCTCCCCATGGGTGCCACCCAGCCTCAGCAAGGGCCGCCTGGTGGGATGGCCATTACCGGTTGGTTGGTTGGTTGGTTGGTTTGTGGGATTAAAGGGACCAGACTACTATGGTCATCGGTCCCTTGTTCCATAAGAACTAAAACCACCCGAAGAGAATAAAAAAAACGAACAACAGGAAAGACAGCAGACGAAACAGGACATGAAATACTCTCTAAGAGACCAGACAAAACAAATTAAAACACACAGTGTGACGGTGGTTGGCAGACCGTAGTGAAAAAGAGGAGAAGCCAACCACCAGGAACACTTTAAAAACTCAGTTTAAAATCAGAGGCTAAAAGCCAGAATCAACACTAAAAAACAAACACTCAGATTAAAGGATAAAAACCCCCTGCCCGAATAAAACACAAAACCAAGTCCACCATGGCAGAGTCATCTGATAAAAGAGCAGAGAGCGTGTCAGACATTGCAAAAGTCTGCCTGAGCACGGTTAAAAGGGCGCACTCCGACAGAATATGGACCACCGTCAAGGACGCCCCACAACGACAAAGAGGGGGATCCTCACGACACAGTAAATAACTGTGCGTGAGTCGGGTGTGGCCAATGCGGAGCCGACAAAGGACGACTGAGTCCCTGCGGTTGGCTCGCATGGAAGACCGCCACACAGTCGTCGTGTCCTTGATGGCACGGAGTTTGTTAGGGGTGGTCAGACCGCGCCATTCAGCATCCCAAAACGAGAGAACTTTGCGGCGTAGACTGTCCGCAAATCAGTCGCCTGGAGGCCAATCTCCAGAGATGGCGCACTGGTGGCCTCTTTCGCCAGGCGGTCAACAGTTTCATTGCCGGGGATACCAACATGGCCTGGGGTCCAAACAAAGACCACAGACCTGCTGCTAGGGGCGAGAGTATGCAGGGACTCCAGGATAGCCATCACCAGACGAGAACGAGGGAAACACTGGTCGAGAGCTCGTAAACTGCTCAGGGAATCGCTACAGATAACGAAGGACTCACCTGAGCAGAAGCGGATATACTCTAGGGCACGAAAGATGGCGACCAGCTCAGCAGTGTAAACACTGCGGCCAGCCGGCAACGAACGTTGTTCAGAATGGTCCCCTAGAGTTAGTGCATAACCGACTAGACCAGCAACCATCGAACCGTCGGTGTAGACAACGCCAGAGCCCTGATACGTGGCCAGGATGGAATAAAAGCGGCGTCGGAAGGCATCCGGAGGGACTGAGTCCTTCGGGCCATGTGCCAACTCGAGCCGAAGGCAAGGGCGAGGCACACACCACGGGGGTGTACGCAGATGGGCCCGGAAAGGAGGTGGAACAGGGAAACACCCAAGTCAGGAAAGAAGCTGCTTGACACGTACAGTAATCGGACAACCCAACAGGGACCGACATTCTAGCAGATGAACAACTGACTGCGGGAAGAGGACACGATAATTTGGATGCCCGGGCAAGCTAAAAACATGGGCAGCATAAGCAGCCAGTAATTGTTGGCGTCGTAACCGTAGTGGAGGGACACCTGCCTCCACAAGTATGCTGTCCACAGGGCTGGTTCGGAAGGCACCAGTGGCAAGGCGTATCCTGCTGTGGAGGATTGGGTCCAGCACCCACAATGCAGATGGGGATGCTGAGCCATAAGCCAGACTCCCGTAATCCAGACGGGACTGGATTAACGCCTGGTAAAGCCGTAGGAGAGTAGATCGGTCGGCGCCCCACCTAAGC
This sequence comes from Schistocerca gregaria, assembly GCF_023897955.1. Classification (NCBI taxonomy): domain Eukaryota; kingdom Metazoa; phylum Arthropoda; class Insecta; order Orthoptera; family Acrididae; genus Schistocerca; species Schistocerca gregaria. The sequence continues at coordinate 174,162,984 of NC_064924.1, read as the reverse complement.
CAGACTCCCGTAATCTAGACGGGACTGGATTAACGCCTGGTAAAGCCGTAGGAGAGTAGATCGGTCGGCGCCCCACCTGGTGTGGCTCAGGCATCGCATAGCATTTAGATGCCGCCAACACGCCTGTTTAAGCTGCCGAATATGAGGCAGCCAAGTCAACCGGGCATCAAAAACCACCCCCAAAAACCTATGTGACTCCATCACTGTAAGAAGCTCGCCGCGGCTCCGGGTGAACAGTGCGTTGCCGGCAGAAATGCATAACGCAGGTCTTGGCTGCCGAAAACTGAAAACCATGCGCTACAGCCCAAGACTGTGCCTTGCGGATTGCGCCCTGTAGCTGATGTTCAGCAGCTGCAATGCCAATAGAGCTGTAGTAAACGCAGAAGTCGTCAGCATACAGGGAAGCGGAGACAGTATTTCCCACGGCCACAGCGAGCCCGTTAATAGTTATTAAAAACAGACACACACTGAGAACAGAACCCAGTGGCACACCGTTCTCCTGGACTTGGTAGGAACTATATGAGGCCGCGGCGTGCACGCGGAAGGTACGATACGACAGAAAATTGCGGATATAGATCGGCAGAGGGCCCCGAAGGCCACATCCATGAAGTGTAGAAAGGATGTGATGACGCCATGTCGTATCATACGCCTTCCGCATGTCGAAAAAGACAGCAACCAGATGCTGACGGCAGGCAAAGGCAGCACGGATGGCCGACTCCAGGCTCACCAGATTGTCGGCGGTGGAGCGGCCTTTACGCAACCCACCCTGAGACGGAGCCAGAAGGCCTCGAGACTCCAGTACCCAATTCAAGTGCCGGCTCACCATCCGTTCAAGCAACTTGCAAAGAACGCTGGTGAGGCTAATGGGACGGTAGCTGTCCACCTCCAAAGGGTTCTTCCCTGGTTTCAAAATGGGGACAACAAGACTTTCCCGCCATTGCGACGAAAACTCACCCTCGAGCCAAATGCGGTTGTAAAGATCGAGGAGGCGTCGCTGGCAGTCCACTGAAAGGTATTTCAGCATCTGAGAGTGGATGCTATCTGGCCCAGGAGCGGTATCAGGACAAGCGGCGAGGGCACTTCGAAATTCCCACTCACTGAATGGAATATTGTACAATTCAGGCTGGTGAGTGCGAAAAAAAAAAGACTCCGACGTTCTATCCGCTCCTTAATGGAGCGGAAGCCCAAGGGGTAGTTGGCAGAAGCGGAATTCATAGCAAAGTGCTCTGCCAAGCGGTTTGCAATGACGTCAGAGTCAGTACAAACTGCTCCATTCAGTGAGAGCGCAGGGACACTGACAAGGGTCCGATAGCCATAGAGGCGGCGAATTGTGGCCCAGACCTGCGATGGAGTGACATGGAGGCCAATGGTGGACACATACCGCTCCCAGCACTCCTGCTTGCATTGGCGGATAATGCAGCGGGCTCACGCATGCAGCCGTTTGAAGGCGATAAGGTGGTCGATTGAGGGATGTCGCTTGTGACGCTGGAGCGATCTCAGGCGACCACCAAGGCACAGTCCGCCGTCGAAGGGACCCAGAAGAACGGGGAATGGCAGAGTCGGCGGCAGTAACGATGCTGGTGGTGACCGATTGAACCACTGCATCAATGGCATCGTTAGAGAGAGGCTCAATAGCGGCAGTGGAGGAGAACAAGTCCCAGTCAACCTGATTCATAGCCCATCTGCTAGGGCGCCCAGAAGACTGACGCTGTGGCAGTGACAGAAATATCGGAAAGTGGTCACTACCACACATGTCGTCATGCACTCTCCATTGGACAGACGGTAAGAAGCTAGGACTACAGATGGAAACGTCAATGGCGGAGTATGTGCCATGCGCCACACTGAAGTGTGTGAAGGCACCATCATTTAAGATCGAAGGATCGAGCTGCGCCAATAAATGCTCAACGATGGCGCCTCGACCTGTTGCCACTGACCCACCCCACAGATGGTTATGGGCGTTAAAGTCCCCCAGCAACAGGAAAGGTGGAGGCAATTGAGCTATCACAGCAGCCAGGACATGCTGCGCGACATCACCATCCGGTGGAAGGTAAAGACTGCAGACGGTAACAGCCTGTGGCGTCCACACCCGAACAGCGACAGCCTCTAAAGGTGTGTGGAGAGGTACAGACTCGCTGTGAAGAGAGTTCAGGACATAGATGCAGACGCCACCAGACACCCTTTCATAAGCTGCCCGGTTGTTATAACAACCCCGATAGCCACGGAGGGCGGGGGTTCGCATTGCCGGAAACCAAGTTTCCTGCAGAGCAATGAAGAGTAAGTTGGCGGAGCTCAGCTAGATGGTGGAAGAAACCGCTGCAGTTCCACTGGAGGATGGTGTTGTCCATGGCTGAGAAAGGCTTGACGGGACTGGGATGGGAGATTACGCCACTGGGTCACCTGCTGCCTCCAATTTAGCACCTGTGATAGTGCTTTCCATGGCGTCTGATGGACCGTCGAGATCAAGGTCCTCAGCGGACACCAGAATCTCCACAGCATCCTCAGACGCAGAGCTGGAAGGTTGCGGTGGGATGGCTGCCACCGCGAGTTCCTTGGGCTGAGAGCTCTTCTTGGGTTTCTCACGCCGTTCCTTGGGTCGCACCGGCTGGGAGGGCTTCACCGATTCAGTCTCCGGGACGGAGGAGGATCGTGAAGCCCGACGAAGAGCTGATTGCGGGCACTTACGCCATTGTCGGTAGTCAGGCTTCTCGCTGGCGGAAACCTGGGAAGGGAGGGACCCAAGGGACCCCTTGCGAGCGTGGGAAGCCGAAGAAGTTGGACACTTCTCCGGCTTAGAAGTGGAGACGGATGTTCCCGATGGGTGGGATGGTGTTGCTCCTGAGGTAGGTGGCGCAGGAGCAACCCAGTGGGTAGAGCCCCCCACTGGCGAGGGGCAAGAGGAGTTTTACTACTCGTCGATCCGGCCACAATTGGAGAAACAGACGGGGCTAGCACAGGTGTTGTAGCAGCAGCATAGGAAGATGCCATTCTCACAGGATGGAGTCTCGTATTTCCTCTTGGCCTTAGTATAGGTTAGTCGGTCCAGGGTCTTTTATTCCATGATTTTACGCTCTTTCTGGAAAATTCGGCAGTCTGGCGAGCAAGGTGAATGGTGCTCCCCGCAGTTGACACAGATGGGAGGCGGGGCACATGGAGTATTGGGATGTGATGGGCGTCCGCAATCTCGACATGTAAGGCTGGAAGTGCAGCGAGAAGACATATGGCCGAACTTCCAGCACTTAAAGCACCGCATCGGGGGAGGGATATAGGGCTTAATGTCACATCGGTAGACCATCACCTTGACTTTTTCCGGTAATGTATCCCCTTCGAAGGCCAAGATGAAGGCACCGGTAGCAATCTGATTATCCTTCGGACCCCGATGAACGCGCCGGACAAAATGTACACCTCGGCGCTCTAAATTGGCGCGCAGCTCTTCATCAGACTGCAAAAGAAGATCCCTATGGTAAATAACTCCCTGGACCATATTTAAACTCTTATGGGGTGTGATCGTAACACCCAACATCCCCCAACTTGTCACAAGCGAGTAACCGTCGTGACTGGGCAGAGGATGCCGTTTGTATCAGGAATGACCCAGAGCGCACTTTTGACAAGCCCTCCACCTCCCTAAACTTGTCCTCTAAATGCTCGACGAAGAACTGAGGCTTTGTGGAGAGAAAAGACTCCCCATCAACCCTCGTACAAACTAAGAAGCGGGGCGAATAACTGCTACTGCCATCCTGAGACTTACGTTCCTCACACGGTGTGGCCAGGGAGGGGAACGTTTTCGGATCGTACTTCTGAGCCTTAAACTGAGCCCGAGAACGCTTAGAGACTGCTGGCGGCTGGCCACCAGCGAGAGACGATGTACCACGCTTCATTGCGGGTCATCCGCCCTGATGCCACCTACTCCGACCAAGGGCCCTCCCCACGGGCGCCACCCAGCCACGGCAAGAGCCACCTGGCAGGATGGCCGTTGCCGGGAGTCCCGATACCCCAGGTGGATAGGCATCTACTCCTTGGCGTACGTGGGGAGTTAACGGCGCAGGCATCAGTAGAGCAATCCCTGTGTTGTCAGGGGGCTACAACCAACAGGGTACATGGCGGCCCCACCACAACGGACTGGCTACCGTGCTGGATGTAGGTAACATGTGGTCCATGGTCGCCGTCGGTGCAGAAAGAGGCACTGCACAGTGCAAGGTGTTATCTGCACGCAGAAAAAGAGTCATGCCCAAGAGATGGAGAGCGGACAGGACTGCAGTTCAACGGTGTATAAGCTGGCGAAAGGTCTGATCGCAAGATGGACACAATGCACCAAGTAAGGCGCCCTTCCCCAATCGGCTCGCTCATCAGAAAATTTTGAGAGATGGAGGTCAAACCCAACAGGGGACCATCATACAAGGCCGAAAAGTTTGAGACTCCTTTTAGTTGCCTCTTACGACAGGCAGGAATACCGCGGGCCTATTCTAACCCCCGAACCCGCAGGGGGCTGGCCATTACTGGGAGTAGGCATCTACCCCTTGGCATACGTGGGGAGTTAACAGTGCAGGCATCAGCAGAGCAACTGGTGGCAGGATGCAGACGATACAAAGAGAGAAGGTGAAGTGAGGAAGGAAAATGGGGACCACAACATCTTGTAGCTGGGTGCTCAGTGATATGGTTTGACTATGAACATCATCCCAGATGAGCAGCACTACCCCCCCCCCCCCCCCAATAAGGTGGAATGCTGTCCTCGAGGTTGCAGGTTAATGCGGACAGGAAAGATAAGCGACATGTCAAGATAATTGTGAGGATGCAATTTTGTTTCCTGGAGGTAGAACCAAATGGCTGCTGCGATTCCAAGAGCAGCCGCAATTCCTCCTTGTTGGATCTAACACTGAACGTTCCATCGTAGAAGAGTCATTATGGGGAAAGGGAGAGGAGGAAAAATTAAGGGTTGTCACCTTTAGCAGCTGCGAGGGTCAGTCTTCAAAGACACTGCTACAAGGTGCAGAGGCTCAAGGATCCTGCTCAATGAGGTCTACAGAGGTGTCTGCATTCTCTCTCAGTCGGTCTGCAGACTCCAGGACAATAAAAAGGTAGGCGGTGTGCACCGGCGAAACAGAGGTCAGCCAGCTTAGGGTATCATGCAATGACACTGTTGCAGAGGATCTCCAAGTCGGCAAAGAAGAAGACCATTTGTCTTTGATATCTTGGAGCCTTTGTGGTTGGAAGATGAAGATTCAGATGGTTGCTGGCTGGAGGGACATAAAAAGTCTTCACAGAAGTATTCCTTCTGTCCTTTCCAGCCTGCCAGTTGTGTAGCAAGTGATTTTGCTGCAAGAGGCAAAAATCTGGTGATTCGTTGCACAACTGGAGCAGAAGGAGATGGGACGTTACTGTGACATTGGGCGATTTTAGAAGCAAGGTAATGAATTTGAGGTCGTGAGTTTGCATGGCCGTGATCTTTCTGGAGTGAGGTGTAGCAAGAATGGTACTTTAAATGCCAGATGGTAAAACACAGCACTGTCGACCAGACAACAACTTGTGAGTGACAGGGTAAGGCACTTTTTCCTTCACTAAGACCTCCTGGATGGACTACTCATCAAGATACACGGGACATTCTTGGGATTAGGATGCATAGTCGCCATTGCAATTTGTACAGCTGGGAGAAGGAGATGGACAATCAACCTCACGAGTAACCCTACCACAAGTAACACATTCGGCCGAGTTTCAACAGGACTTTCGAGTAGGGTTGTAATGTTGACACTGGTAGCAGCACATTGTGTTCAGTAAGCTCTGATTTTTGATGGAAGCACTACTCTATCAAACATGAGTGGGGAGGGGGGGGGGGGGGGGGAAGAGTGCATATACGCACTAAGGAGGCATAAATCTTTTTCATCACCCAATGGACTGCAGTGACGCCCTCATCAGAGGGATAAGTTTGGATTTCTCCTTAAGTCAGACCACTGAGCAGCCCAGCATAAAAATAACACCACACAAAGAATTCAGTGTTCGATGGGCCTAGACACAAACAGGGTAGCCATGGAGGAGCAGAGCTGCAAGAAGTTTTTGTCCTTGATAGTCACAATTAGTCTCCAAAAGCAAAGTGCTATTATGTAAATAAGAGCAGGATGTCACAGGGACTGCAATTACATCAACACCTTTCCGAATATTAACGGATTAACCGTAGCGAAGGACTGACCATCTTCAGTAAATGAAACCACAAGGAACTAAGATGCAGCTGGGAAAGTCTTTGAATCTTTAGACTCATTTTGTTTATGTTTAGCAGACATAGACTGAGAAGGTGATTGGATCACTGTGAGAAAATCTCCCATGATTGCCAGCATCTCCGATGGCATTCACCTTCCAACTGGGGGGCCCCTCAGAGGTTGGGGGGTGGGGGTCACCTGCCTTAGGTGATTCTTCACACCACTTCTGATGGAGGGATCAATTGGCAATTTGGGACAGACAATCACTCATACCTGCCCTAGCCTGTACCAGGAGAAGTGTGCAAACCCTACCTGTTGACCCAGGGCTGAGAATTATGCGTTACTCAGTCACTTGTTACAAGCCAGACACGTGGGCTGGCCTTTCTGTGCACATGCAGGGAGAAGAAATAAAAAGGAACCTCGAACACCGAGGCAGAGGAAGGATAGGAGATGTAAAATGAAGAAAAAAGATTTTAAAAAGGTCTGTTTTGATGCCAGACTACTGAAAATTCAGAACACACTCCCAGAAATATTGCAGACATGTTCCCCAAGGGAGGAAAAAAGAATAGCAGGAGGATAGACACGCAACACAGAAGGGACAATGTGCTGCAAAGCCTGGAGCCCTTTAGTAGCCAAGCATGAATTCACCAAAGAGCATGAGTCTTCAGGGGACCACAAGAGACTTGTGAACCCCCTGAGGGGCTAAAAAATTAATCAAACTTTATTTTGGTGCATGAAATATACTATTGATTTGAACACTTGGTGGATTCGGCGAGTAAGAAGATTCATCAAAGTGTTCTTTTGGTAAACTGGATGCTTCAGGTTGTCATTTACTGATGTATAATTCCAATATAAGGCTGCTATATGTTGGAGAAAATGAACTTTCATTGAGTCAGTCTGATCGGAGACTCAGTGATGGATGCACAACTGATCTTCATCACAATGCCTATTTGCTGATAATGTTAGAATCCCTGCAAATATCATATTGTGAACCTTTTCAAAGAAGATTCATAACAACCCGAAAAATTTGAGACAGATCAATGAAACTCTGGCAAATTACCTTAAAAATTTCAGCAAATATCGTACAATTGGGCAAAATTTGTGTTTAAAACAGTCAATATGGTATCCCGTTCAACTGGCAGGTGTTGTAGCTGCAGGTCACACAAATAGCAAAATTCCCATGTATCAGCTCCAACAAAACTAGAGATATAGGCAAAAATGTGTTTTCTGAGCCCCTGCCATAGAAGCTACCTTCACAGATGTTTTCCATGGTAATAGTATTGGCTGGCCTTATTGACTCGCTTTACAGGGCAGCCTACGTGCCAGGGGCAAGGAACAGTTTTCCAGCTCCCAACGTGTAGGTTGCCCTGCCCATCACATGTGTTGTGTTGGTGTAGTGTGTCTTAACAACCTGCTACACAACGCAGCCTACTCGTCACTCAAAAAACTGTTTTTAAGCCCCTGATGTGTAATCTACTATGCACAATATGCCCATTCCATTGCGAGAGTAGTTTCAACCTGCTTTATTAGCCTGTTTTGCAGGTGCTACATGTGTGGATGGCCATGGCGGACAGAGAAGGAGATTGATGAGGGGACAGCAGGGCATGAGGGGATGGACGGGGGAGAGGAGTGCAGGAGGGGATGGATAAGGGAAGAGGAGGGGATGGATAGGTGAAGGGAGGGGATGGATAGGGGGGAGAGCACGCCAAGAGAGGACCAACAGGGAAAGAGTAGGGCAGGAGGGGACAGAACGAGACATGTAAGGAGAGAAGGGGCAGGAAGAGATGGTTGGTTGGTTAGTTGATTGGGATTGGGGACCAATCAGTAAGGTCTTCAGCCCTATGATCTAAGGTGGCAGAAACAAAAGGAAAGAACAACATTGCCCAGTCAAGGTGAAGGGAAAACTAGCAAACAAAGAGGTAAAGGAACGTTGGGGCAGCAGGACGAGGAAAGAACAGGAGGGGAGTGGCAGAAGGGAGAACCAACAAGAGGACGAATGCCCCTGAAAAGCTATGCACATTGAAGCACCAGCACCGACATCGATCCATACCAACCACCCACACCATTCCACGATCATGACACAATGGGGAATACATCGGGAAGAAGACACAAGGAAAGGGGAACAAAATTGCACAACAGACCAGACAAAACATATGGGAAAAGGCAAAAGGCAGGCACAACCTGGCTGGTGTACAGGCCAGGCCAAAGCCTCAGTAACCAACACCAATGCTAACTGAGGGACTCCAATATCAGAGGGATATTCAAGGACTTAAACCTGGAACAACAAACGTCTTCCACAAAGAAAATGTAGGACAGACATAACTATGCAAGTGTGATTCATTAACACCTGGGGCAATAAAGAAGACAGAGCATATCTAGTTTGAATGCCCAAAAAATGAAGCAGTCCAGCAAATTATGGATCTCAGGAGGGGACAGGAGAGAACTGACTGAAGTAAAAAAACCGTCAACCTAGAATGGCCAATACGAAGATGGAAGAGGGTGGGAGATTCCCACCAGGAGAGACAGGGGAAAGAATGCCACATGGCGAGTCTCTTTGTTTGCATAATGTTTATTAGGCAAAGGGGTAGCCTCCCAAGAGCCGATCCATGACTGAGGAAATCAGTGTCATCAGTCTCAAAAAACAATGGCATCCTGAACCCCTGTAAGTGTGTTCTGAACAAAAAACAGAATGCCAAAGAAGTGATGGACACTTCCACATCCCAGAAGAAATCCATACAAATCTGCAGCCAAGAAAATAACCAAAGAGGGATGATGAGGAGAGAACATTGGAATGAGGACAAGGACGAGAGATGGAAATAGAAGTGGAGAGAAGCGAGGCGGAAACCAACCTGTAAACCCTCCCGATGGCAGGTAGCAATTGGGAGACATCACGAAGCCACAACATGAATAAAATGTGACAGGTAAGCAGGTGAAAAGCAGATACTGATGGCTTAGGAAACCAGGAGCTCGGACCACTGAACTGAAAGGAGAGGGGTCCCAGCATCAACCAAAAGACTATTGACAGGGCTAGTGCGAAAGGCACCAGTGGCTAAACAGATACGACTGTGTACTGGGTCCAAGAGGAGCAGCATGGTGGGATAGCAAGTAATAAAATTGACAACCATTGTGCAGACGAGACAGAACAAACACTCAGTAAAGGTAGATAAGGGTCAAACAACCCAAGACACAAGAGGTGTGGGCAAGGAAGCAAAAACACCGAGTTTACGAAAACAGCCAGCCACTGGATATAGGACAACCAAGCACAATTGTTGTCGAAAAGAAGACCCAAGGAACGGAACTGGGGGACCACGGTCAGGAGTTGGGCATTGAGGTAGAGTTCCGGATCAGGGCGGACACACTACATCGACATAAATGCAACGCCCTCAACTTACGCAGAGAGAACTGAAAATCTTGCGAGTGTGTCCACATGGAGGTGCATCAGATGGCACCCTGGAGCTGACATTCCACAGAGGCCACCAAGTGGGAGCTAACCCAAATACGGAAATCATCCACAGACAGAGCACAGATGACCAACAGTCCAGTGGCAGCTACAAGTCCATTAATAGCAACGAGTAAAACAAGGGCACATAATACAGAGCCCCATGGAACTCCATTCTCCTGGGTCTGCAGAGAGCTGAAAACAGTGTCAACCCAGACTCCGAATGACTGGTGGGACAGGAACTGGTAAATAAAAATAGGGAGGGGGCCCTGAAAACCCCACACAGAGAACGTAAGGAGAATATGACGGCACCAAGACATGTCGTAGGTCTTATGAAGATTGAAGGAAACTCCTATGTGATTGCAGCAGTGAGTAAAGGCCTGCTGAACTACGGTTTCCAATCGAAAATTGTCCCTCCAGAAAGCCACACTGGTAAGGGGACAAAAGGTCCCGAGATTCGCTGACCCATTGAGTGGGGAAAATTTCTTGGAGTCAAATACTGTTAAACACCTGGATGAGATATGGTCATTGTGGATGACTGAGGTGTTGAAGCAATTGGTTATGGATAGAATTGGGGCCAGGGGCTGAATCATGGGAAGAAGAAAGGGTCAGTAGAAGTTCCCATTTCGTGAAAGATTCATTGTAGGGTTCTACCTGACAAAGGGTAAAACATAAGTAGAAAGCTTCAGCCTGCTGTTTGTGGAGGAGGGAGGCAAAAGGATAGGAGGCTGTCACCAACGCCATTGCAAGATGGATCGTGAGGTGTTCTGTGAGATCACCTGGAAAGATCATTAAGAAGGCACATACTTCGTCTGCATGAAATTGATCAATGAAAAGCCCTCATCTAGATGAATAAACACTACCCCACAAAAGGTGATGGGCATTAAAATCCCCAAGGAGCAGAAAGGGAGGATTGGGTTGTTGAAGGGGGCAGTTACGGCAGCAGGTGTAGGTGGTCTGTCTGAAGGGAGATAGAGATTGCAAACCATGACCACTGAGAGCAAGTGGATCGGATGGCAACTACTTCCACTGTGGTACGAAGAGGGATCCTTGTACTAACAACACCTGTATGGACCAACATGCAAACTGCACTGGAAGCCATCAAAGGGCTAACCTTGCTCTGACAGAAAGCTTGGAACCCATGGACAGTAAGTGAGTGAACATCAGTAAAATGAGATTCCTGGAGAATGACATAAGTTGCTGAGTAAAAGAAAGTAAGGAACTGCAACTCCAAGAAGTGACAGTAGTATCCACTACAGTCTCGTCAAATACGCACAAAATAGGAATCTAAATAGGAGGTAAACGAGCTGGAGCCAATCACACTGGCTGGACACCATCCGTTACCAACGGTGCCATCCATAAGCAAAAGGTCAGGCTAAGGTTGTGAGGGAGGAGAGGTCGTCTGTTTCCCTTTCTACTCTTTCATAGGATGCAGAGGGCAGGACACAGACGAAGAGCACCCTTCTGCAAGATCCGGAACTGAGAAGGAGTGAGCGACCTCGGAGTAGACAGACTGCGGGTCCAGCAGCCGAGGGGTGGCAGCAGGCCTTCAGCCTGGGAGGGGCTATGAAGGGAAGGAGGGGTGGGGGGAGGGGCCGAAGAAGTGGGACTTTTCTCCAGCCAGGGAGAGGTAGGTGCACACAGAGAAAAGGGATGCACACAGAGAAAAGGGATGCAAACCATAGGGGGAAGGGGGGTGGGGAGAGGAGAGGGCAATGGGCAGGTATAAGGAGGTGGGAAGGGGGGTAAAGAACATAACAGAGGCATGCCATTCACACGGGCTAGAGTCGGTCATATTTGTAACAAGCCTCAGCCTAAGATAAATGATTCAGGGACTTGTACTCCTTTACCTCCTTTTGTTTCCTATAAACTGGACAAACTGGCAAGCATGGAGAATGATGGTTGAGACAATCAAAACAAATGGGTTGTGAAACACAAAGGGCCCCTCACCAACACATTCAACACATAGAAGGTCTGCTGTATACTGGAAAGACATGTGCCCCAAAAGCAAGCACTGAAAACACTTCACGGGTGGTGGGACGTACAACTTCGTGTTACACCAATAACACATAACATGACCTCCACTGGGAGGGTATCAAACTGCAAATGCCACAATAAGGGTGCCAATATCAGTGTGATTGTACTTATGACTTCTCTGAACACACCAAACAAAATGAACACCCAGTCATTCCAGATTGGCCTGGAGTTACAGTTTGAAGAATGAGGTCCCTATGAAAAATGCCTCCCTGAACCATATTCAAAGGCTGATGGAAAGTAGTGGACACCGATATGTCACCAAGATGGTCACAAGCACAAAGAGCTGCAGACTGGGCAGCAGAAGTAGTTTTGATCAACAGCGAACCCAACCGCATCTTACTGAGAGACTTCACTTCGCCAAACTTTGTCTTCAATACATACCACAAAACATAATGGCTTGGTGGCAGTGAAAGTGTCCCTGTCAGTCTTAGTGCAGACCAGGTAGCAGGGAAAGTGTTTCACTCCAAGCTGGCGAGCCTTGCCCGCACCCAGGTGTGGTCTGGAAATGGAAAGCCACCAGGTCATACAAAGCAGCATTAAATGATCCCTTACTAACCAAAGAGACAGCCATAGAAGAATGGCCAACTTTTTTGAACTTGATATACGTCTGATACTCAAAGCATCTGCCCCTTTATAGGAGTTACAATGCTCCACATTGACAAGCAACCACTCCTGGGCATACATGGAGAGGTGATAGCTCAGGCATCGGAAGTGTGATCCCTTTGTTGACAGGGGGCTCAGCCAGGTGGGTACATAACAACCCCACCATGCGGACAGGCTACAAGTGCTGGTTACCTAGTGAGGCAGGATAGGGTGACTATGACAGGGAAGGATGGGAAGTGTGGGGGAGGAATCCACACCAAATATCTTATACTCCATTCATCATAAGAATAAACCTCATGTAAACACTACACTATGTATTCTTCCACGTTTGCTGGAACCTCATTGGATTTCGTTTCATGTGGAGCAGAAGCCAATCTGTCTTTAGTACAATCAAGTACAATAATGAGGATATGTTTTATGCTGTGTGTTAGGCGTACATCAACTCGCCAATAACACGGAACAACTGTCTTACCGGATGCATTTAACTTGAAAAGCACTGGCCAACCACCTGGTCCAACTAAACTGCAATGATGTGAACAGTTGTAATAAAGATGAGCAGAGAACAATATAGTCTTGAATGTCATTTAATTTTTGACCTGAAGGAAATAATGGTAGAACACAGGCGATAAGCTTCTTTGGTAATCTGAAGGAAAACATGCTCTAGATCTCAGCTAACATAATACCATAATTAAAAACAAAAGTGATGAAAATTCCTGACTTTAACAAAGGTATATAGTGTATTTTAATATGACATTATGCCATCTTAGGCAATTTATAACACTTAAAACACTTTATAATTGCACTTTGAAGCCAAAATTATGATAGTGTAAGTGTAAATGTAACACTGTAAATAAACAACAGTCTAATGGCAGTACTGACTTTAAAAAAAATATATTATGACTTTGGCCCCATATTATGAAAAAATTATTTAACAAAGGTATTTTTTCTGCATGAGCTGTGTGTGGCATAAAAGCACACTGCTGGGATTTCACTATGTAGTTAAATGTTGAAGCCACTGTAAGTATTACAGTCAGTTGTCTGGGTATCTCTGAACTCCTTCCATACTAGACTCCAAGGAAAGTGGTACATTTCAATACTATTATTGATAACCCCCCCCCCCCATGAACCATGGACCTTGCCGTTGGTGGGGAGGCTTGCGTGCCTCAACGATACAGATAGCCATACCTTAGATGCAACCACAACGGAAGGGTATCTGTTGAGAGACCAGACAAACGTGTGGTTCCTGAAAAGTGGCAGTAGCCTTTTCAGTAGTTGCAGGGGCAACAGTATGGATGATTGACTGATCTGGCCTTGTAACACTAACCAAAACGGCCTTGCTGTTGTGGTACTGCGAACAGCTGAAAGCAAGGGGAAACTACAGCCGTAATTTTTCACGAGGGCATGCAGCTTTACTGTATGGTTAAATGATGATGGTGTCCTCTTGGGTAAAATATTCCGGAGGTAAAATAGTCCCCCATTCGGATCTCCGGGCGGGGACTACTCAGGAGGACGTCGTTATCAGGAGAGAGAAAACTGGCATTCTACAGTTCGGAGAGTGGAATGTCAGATCCCTTAATCGGGCAGGTAGGTTAGAAAATTTAAAAAGGGAAATGGATAGGTTAAAGTTAAATATTGTGGGAATTAGGGAAGTTTGGTGGCAGGAGGAACAAGACTTCTGGTCAGGTGAATACAGGGTTATAAATACAAAATTAAATAGGGGTAATGCAGGAGTAGGTTTAATAATGAATAAAAAAAAAATAGGAATGTGGGTAAGCTACTACAAACAGCATAGTGAACGTATTATAGTGGCCAAGACATATAAAGCCCATGCCTACAACAGTAGTACAAGTTTATATGCTAACTAGGTATGCAGATGAAGAAATTGAAGAAATGTATGATGAGATAAAAGAAATTATTCAGGTAGTGAAGGGAGACGAAAATTTAATAGTCATAGGCGACTGGAATTCGTCAGTAGGAAAAGGGAGATAAGGAAACATAGTGGGTGAATATGGATTGGGGCTAAGAAATGGAAGAGGAAGCCGTCTGGTAGAATTTTGCACAGAGCATAACTTAATCATAGCTAACACTTGGTTCAAGAATCATAAAAGAAGGTTGTATACATGGAAGAATCCTGGAGATACTAAAAGGTATCAGATAGATTATATAATGGTAAGACAGAGATTTAGAAACCAGGTTTTAAATTGTAGGACATTTCCAGGGGCAGATGTGGACTCTGGCCACAATCTATTGGTTATGAACTGTAGATTAAAAATTGCAAAAAGGTGGGAATTTAAGGAGATGGGACCTGGATAAACTGACTAAACCAGAGGTTGTACAGAGTTTCAGGGACAGCATAAGGGAGCAATTGACAGGAATGGGGGAAAGAAATACAGTAGAAGAAGAATGGGTAGTTTTGAGGGATGAAGTAGCGAAGGCAGCAGAGGATCAAGTAGGTAAAAAGACGAGGGCTAGTAGAAATCCTTGGGTAACAGAAGAAATATTGAATTTAATTGATGAAACGAGAAAATATAAAAATGCAGTAAATGAAGCAGTCAAAAAGGAATACAAATGTCTCAAAATGAGATCAACAGGAAGTGCAAAATGGCTAAGCAGGCATGGTTGGAGGACAAATGTAAAGATGTAGAGGCTTATCTCACGAGGGGTAAGATAGATACAGCCTACAGGAAAATTAAAGAGACCTTTGGAGAAAAGAGAGCCACTTGTATGAATATCAAGAGCTCAGATGGAAACCCAGTTCTTAGCAAAGAGGGGAAAGCAGAAAGGTGGAAGGAGTATATAGAGGGTCTATACAAGAGCGATGTACTTGAGGACAATATTATGGAAATGGAAGAGGATGTAGATGAAGATGAAATGGGAGATACAATACTGCGTGAAGAGTTTGATAGAGCACTGAAAGACCTGAGTCGAAACAAGGCCCTGGGAGTAGACAACATTCCTTTAGAACTACTGACTGCCTTGGGAGAGCCAGTCCTAACAAAACTCTACCATCTGGTGAGCAAGATGTACGAGACAGGCACAATACCCTCAGACTTCAAGAAGAATATAATAATTCCAATTCCAAAGAAAGCAGCTGTTGACGGATGTGAAAATTACCGAACTATCAGTTTAATAAGCCACAGCTGCAAAATACTAATGTTAACATTTGGGACAACAAAGGGTGCTGGAAATTTAAAAAGTACATCTCAGGGTTACATTTTCAAAATATAAAATGCAAGTGTTATTTTAAAGTGAAATGTTAGCAGAGTGTGAAATAAGATCAATCGGTAATCAGAGTGAAAGGAATTTTCAAAGAAGAAAAAAATGACTTGAAACTCATTATTTACACACACATCACTACATATGCTTTGTAAAAGATAAAAAATGTAATGATCTGCAAACACAGAGCAGAGCAATTAGTACATTGCTAGCTGCTTCGGAGCTGCAATTTCAGTTGCTAATGATGCATTCAAAAACTTGTGACATAGGCCTAACTGTGCAGACACGAAATAGACATCTAATAAAAAATAATCTGACAGAGGAATGATTATATGAAACTTTACATTTCTTTACCTATGCCTGAAAGAGATTAACAAAGCATGAGAATTAATATAAATGGTAGTCAATTTTTTATAACTGACAGTGATGTTACACCATGAACATCAGTATGTGAAATCACAAGACAACTCTAAGTTTACGCACCCATATTAATGAATTTAGCAAGGCATCACTGTAGCAGGAAAAGTGATTACATAAGGGTCAGATTACACCCATCTGCTTTGACCCATTACATCACCAATATGGCGGAAACGACCATTCTCAACATCTCCAATATAATGCCTATGACGTCATCACATAAACACAACAACAAACTCGAAAATACATAAAAAAACAACGAACACATCTCCCTCCAAAAATATAATCAAACTAATGAGATCAGCAGCAGAAATTGGGGGTTTTTGGGTGGGGACAAACTAAGTATAAACATAAAAAACCACATACCATGATCCCAAACCACACAAAATGACGACAGAAAAACACAAAATTCCCACATTCCGCTACACTCACAATATTCACCAGAATCAGTCACTTCCCTTCACGTACATAGCTCCACCGCAATTGTGGATACTGCAAAATAAAAACCAATTACACCCAAAAATTATAGTCAGACCACAACTATTGATACCCCAAAACCAACAACAAAAATTGAAATCTGACACTTCCCTTGACCTATATAGATCAATTACAACTGACAATACCAAAACACACCTACGATGACATACAATGGAATCTAACACTTCCCTTGACCTATATAGATCAACTACAACTGACGATACCAAAACACACAGAGCTACAATGACACATTGGACTCTGACAATTCCCTTGACCTATACAGGTCAACAACAGCTCGATACTAAAACCCATCTACAACTACAAAAATTAGAATGGGATACTTCCCTCAAGTCAAGATTTTGAACATGGCTAAAACAGCAACTGTTGAAATTCTTCATGGTAAATGATGACAGCCAAACCGTTGCAGGATAAAGATTTATTAAAATTCTTGACCACGGTTTCGGTATACCTAAAAAATATACCTTCATCAGCAGTAAAATACAAAAAAGTCACATGCTACAGTGGAGATACATAAAACAATTGTTTTAACTACTGACAACGCCTTTGGCACAATTGTTTCATGTATCTCCACTGCAGGATGTGATTTTAGTGTACTTTACTTCTGATGAAGGTATATTTAGATATACCGAAACTGGGGTCAAGAATTTTGATAAATCTTGTAAGTCACATAAATCAACCACAAGTGACGATACCAAAACATCATCAAACACCTACACCTGCAGTAAATAAGACCGTATCAACAACACATGAAAAACCCCAAAAAACATCACAACTCACAAACAAAAAACTCAAGAAAATGCCTACTTACCACGAAAAATTCGGGTCCTACACATTAGGTCAGTAACCCCAATCAAACACAGCCACAGCCTCAAACACAGCCCCCCCCCCCCCCCCCCCCCCATCACCACCACCGTGTGAGTGTGCGCGCTCGCACACACACAAATTAAAAAACCCTCCCAACCCACCCACAACCAACAACCCGCCCCGCCTTCCACATTCAAAACCCTTGTCCTATACATTTTACTACCAGGCCTAACAAAAAAATTGCAATACTCCCCAGGGAAGCTCTTCCACCAGCAATATTTTTCTAAACGAGATTGCAGGTTAGAAGAGCACCTCTTCCCCCTCCCTATGACTGATTTAAACACCCCCCCCCCCCCCAAAAAAAATCTCTCTACTGTATTAGTACATGCCCCAGTTTCATAATTCTTGAACCCTAAACTAAGGTTTACAACTAAATGATCGTAACCCCTCTTCTTCAATCCCCTATACGAATAAAAAGCATCTGACAGCACCACACACCCCTCCTCTATATACTCTTCAATTAACCCCATCAATTCCCTGCATACCCCCTCCCCCAGATGCACCTGAAATAACAGCCCTCCACACCCATAAACCAACCAGATACTTACCCCTCCCATATTTTCTCTTCCCAAACTGCGGTTCATCTATCTTGACCACCACCCCCAGCCCACCCAACTTATCTTATCCCTATAATTCACATATTTTGAACACACTTCTCTTAAAAAAAGGCCAGCCTAGATGTCTCGAACCAGCTGCCGTGTCTAATGGAGTTCCATAGTTTATCCCTTTGGTACTGCCATATGTAATAGTCCTTGGTCTGAGATGCTGGAACTCTCGCCAATCGCTTATTCTCTTTAGAGAGACTGCACTTGACTACTTCAGCCAGCAGTCCAAACATTTGCAAAAATTTTATGAGGGATCATGTCTTCCCCCATCTCAGCATGCAACTGCAAACTGTGAAATTACCATGTCGTATCCATACCTAACAAAAGCAGCGAAAAAATAAATTAGTTAATAAATAAATAAAATGAACACCTTACAGCACAACAAACAGCAAACCAATAACACCAATCGACACCAAAATCACATAAACAAATGGTTCAAATGTCTCTAAGCACTATGGGACTTAACATCTGAGGTCTTCAGTCCCCTAGACTTAGTACTACTTAAACCTAACTAACCTAAGGACACCACACACATCCATGCCTGAGGCAGGATTCGAACTTGCAACCGTAGCAGCAGTGCGGATCCGGATTGAAGCACCCAGAACCGATAAGCCACAGTGGCTGGCACACATAAACAAAAGACAAATTAACTGATAACTCACTTAAACCAATTTCCGTTCTTCAATCACAGGCAATGCAAATTACTTCACACTACAACCAACAATACTCAAATGATCCCAATACACCAGATAACACTTGGACCATGGCCACATCACCAGAGGACACCACCAGCCGCACCACGACAACATCTACAACACAACCAACTCATAAACTAAACTCCACGCTGTCATAACATCACACCCCACAACACCTTTACGTCACAGGTCAAAGCCGACGGGTGGGATCAGATGTCTCCATTAATCCCAGAGAAGTGTTTGTGTGTATTATATAGTCTACATTACTTCTGAAACAACAGTGATTCACAAAAAGATGCAACGAAAAACTTTGTGCTGACAAACTACTAAAATAACTGAAATAATGAATTCCATAATTTTAGCATGGGTTTCCGTAATACTGCAATTTGAGCCAAGAAATCATGATAAATACAGACTAACCGTAAAATGTGGCATGTCTGCCAACATCACCAAACAGCCAATATGGACACACAATGCAAAAGGCGCAGACACCATTAAGTGCACTTTAGCCATATACTTCTACTTGGGAGAAATTTTGCTGCGTCAAATTTTACCGACAAATTTGAATAGCACTTGGAGAAAAAATAGTGAACCAAATGACAAAACCAGACTGTAAACAGTGTAGGCTAATTATCTCACCAAATTTTGCAGTTTTATGACAGTTATCCAATAATTAAACCAAACAATATGGTTCCAGGGACCTCAAACAATTATGTTTACATATACATACAAATGACAAACAAAAATTTGTATTGGGACGCAAATCTCTGCGTACTGCTCTCTAAGCAGATCGCTAACCACTATGCTACTCTGGCACAGTGGCTGAGGCGTGAATGGGAATTTGGACTGAGGAGAGAGGTTTGCTAGGGTAGTCCATGCAATTGTGCAAAGCCACTGTGTCAGGGTGGCATGGTGGCTAGTGCATTTGCATAGTGAGCAAGTGACTCTGGTTGGAATACAGGTCTTGGTACAAATTTTCATTTGTTACTTCAGTCTGCATATATGTAATTAGCACTTCAAACATGGCTAAAATTTCTGAAATGCAGCCACAATATTTGAGTATCCGTATGATCCCCACACAAAGTCCTACAATTTAAAACTGATTGTGTTGAGTGGGGAACAACTACAAAACTAGACCACCTGACAGAAAACCATCCATACTTGACTGGTAGAATAGGGATTTGAGCCTCATGCCTCTCAAATGAGAATCCTTGCACCCTAACCACAGTTATCTCACAACCCGTCAGAATGCTTTCAGTAATTCCATTAACAATTAGCCATATCACACAATGTATCAACTGGCTGCAAGCTGAAAGGACAGTCCTCACATAGCCAGGAATAACGCATTATGGCAGAATGCCAGAGATAATGTTTTATCTCAGCACATTTCCGATTACAATATTTGATGAAATCCACACCCCGTTCATCGTGCACTCTTAAAAACTGTAGTATATTTCTTTCCTAACAGTAGACTGGTAGTTAACCTTAATTTTGGCAGCACCACACAATGTATCATAAGAGAAGGCACTGGAAATAGTATGTGGAGTACTGCAGCATGTCACAGTCACATTTAATAGTATTGACATTACATAATCGTAATTATACAGGGGACATTATAAAATGTGGTTTAATGGTGGGATTCCCACTTAATAATACTTAGTTTCTTTTCTATCAATTCCCTAATGGTCTTCAATTACATTACCGAACAAGGCACCACAATGTTAAGTCACTGGCCTAATATGCCAGAGGATAGCATTTCTAACTCCCACCCACACATGAAAGTGTTTGGTTTGAGATTTAGACTTACCATAATTCACAGCAAATATACTCCCTCAATCTAGGAACATATTCTGTCTAATGACCTTCCTTCTTCAGTATCCATTAATCACATGGAGTACTACATAAATATTATGAAAGACACTATATACCAATATCTGTTCCTTATCAGACACTACGAAAGATTAAATTATTTGCTTTATGTAGGCTATGATCAGGAAATCCTTCATACGATAGGTATACTTGAAAAAAATAGTTTCGCCACAATTAAAAAAACAGACATGATACAGGAAATGTCCGCTTGTAGTTGCAGGCAATAAAGAGGTATTTTTGTCAGTGAAATTACTATCCTTTGACACTGTATCCCGTCATCAATCACAAGACAGTAAACTGCAATGATTTGATCATGAACATCTCGCTAAATATCCACCATATCTATTAAAGCAACATCTTATAAAACATGGAACTTACCAAGCCTTGGAACTTGAACGAGTCGTAAACACTTCGAAGAAGTAGCCAAAACGGCAAGAGGAATTCAAATCTGAACTCCAAAATAAAATCAGCTAGCAGCACTACACCCCATACCACGAGGAACTTTAAATATAGCAACGTACTGAAAAGAAACAGATATTACTAAAGGTTAACTCCGATATCACCACTATATTACAAATACTCTGTCACAAGTACTATGATCAATTTCCTACCACTATTTAACTATCGCACCAGAAAGAAACAATTATCTGGTAAACTTGACGTAAGTGTTATTCATCTCACAAAGCATTTCTAGTTATGAAAAACAAGAATAAACACAAGTCGCAAATTAGTAAATTGTGTATCTACACGGGAAACATTAACATCTGTATCCACGAAATAACCCTATAAAATTTCAACACTAAAGATCGTGTAAACGGCAATAGTATGCACAATAAACAAATCAGATTCGATTTTCTCACACAACGGATGTTTAATAATCAGTAAAAAAGAAAAGGATTGTTGAATTATTTTAGATGCTTCGTTGATATGACAAATATACTATAGTGCTCTCACCTTCCATAAATACCCTCCGTTATTTTGTTTCGTTTGACAGGTCTACGAAGTTTGCCACATTCGGCATTTCTTCTCTTCATATTCCTTACAACTAACACAAGCTTTTCGAAATTTCACACACGCAGCTGTCAAATTGTGTATAATAACGTTCGTGACACTTGAAAATAAACATAGAAGCTTTTTGTTATCAAGTACATAACCATATGTACTGTGGACTCGAAATTATGTACAGCAACATACACACTGAACAGTCAAACTCAACATTTACTAATCTACGTGATGGCTACTGACAACAAACTCCTCCACAGGTTTTCGCGTACTGGATAAACAAATGAAATACTGGCGCGTCCAATGACTCGACCTAGCCGTTCAGTGAAATACTCTGGAAATCTCCTAAGTTAGAAGCTAGAACCGGACACATTTGGTGCATAAGTTTATATTATCATTTCGGCCTGTATAAAAACCGTATGTTCGGTCTGTTAGAGAGACAATCTTGCAGTAGACTTTCTGTGCTTCATCCTGTTTGCTATTTCAAGATTTATGGACTTTTTAAAATACTTCACGTCACGTCAAAACGTTCCACAATGCATTTCAGATGGCTGCATCTCTATTCATCTTCAACAGCCCGTCACCTCACTTCACATCACCGTCAAGGGAACAAAGTTTTAATTGTGTCGTCGCCTGCTTACATTGAAAATTAACCTCTTTTCGCCACCTCACGTATTCATTTATAGCTGTTTTCGTGCTTTTATTTCTCTTCAACGTTATTTTATTATTTTACTTTGTTTTCGTGGCAAATTGCACATGTTCCATGACGACTTGGCTATTTTTCCATTGAATTTTATTCCATAAGGGAGATCAAATATCGCCAAAAGTTAATTAGGTTTTTACAATCACAGAATAAAGTTGGCATCTCCACAGTATACAGTTAAAAACAGAAGTCAATGAAGCACCTTTCAGTAAATAAAATTTTTAAGTGAAATGTCACCTCCATGAAGGAGAAAATTACAGTAGTTTCTCACGTTGTTAGCTACGAAAGCAAAAGAAACATAATGGATAAGGTAATAATGTTTGATGAATATACATTCTGCAAGGAATTTCAAATGCCGGCATCCGCGCTAGCAATTCTATCACGTCACGTAATGTCACAGTACCATCCAGGTTTCTCGGCAAGAAAGTTTTGATGGTTAACGTCATCCGTCCATTGTTGATCACATGACCCCCAAGCTCATTTCCTCCTGATACACGTCCCTTTGCAGATCGCCATATTTCGTTTCGGTTTTATTGGTTAGCATCAGTTGTTTTTTGTTTGTTATTTGCTACAGAATTGTTCGTTACTTCTTTTGTTAAAATTTATGATAATGATGAAAGATTAATTGAAACAGTGCGGCAGCAGTCTGAACTTAATGACAGGAGTGTTATAAATTACTTGCTCACTACTACATTTATAAAGTAGGCTGAGATAAAATAACAACAGCCTTCAGTTAGATGTGCACTGCAAACACATTTCCATAACAGATTTACAAAAAAAAGATGATGATTGCTTATTATAAATTATGGCAACTTATTCTTCATGTATACTGTCAGTATATTAATAATCACAGAAACAGGATTTATATGCGCCCAAGAATTCCAAAAGTGGATTAGATTAGATTAGATTAGATTAGATTAATACTTGTTCCATAGATCATGACTACGACACTTCGTAATGATGTGGAACGTGTCAGGTTAATAAAAGATGTCTGTACAAGAAATTACATTACACAAAATATTGCATGACACTAATGATTAAGTTTTTTTTTTACTTAGTTTATCTCTAAAAATTCAGCCAATGAGTAGAAGGAGTTGTCATCTAGAAATTCTTTTAATTTATTTTTAAATGTTAGTTGGCTCTCTGTCAGGCTTTTGATGCTGTTTGGTAGGTGCCCAAAGACTTTTGTGGCAGCATAATTTACCCCTTTCTGTGCCAAAGTCAGATTTAACCCTGCATAGTGAAGATCATCCTTTCTCCTGGTGTTATAGGTATGCACACTGCTATTACTTTTGAATTGGGTTGGATTATTATCAACAAATTTCATAAGGGAATATATATACTGTGAGGTTACTGTGAGGATCCCTAGATCCTTAAATAGATGTCTGCAGGATGACCGTGGGTGGGCTCCAGCAATTATTCTGATTACACGTTTTTGTGCAATGAATACTTTTCTACTCAACGATGAATTACCCCAGAATATGATGCCATACGAAAGCAGTGAATGAAAGTAGGCATAGTAAGCTAATTTACTGAGATTCTTATCACCAAAATTTGCAATAACCCTAATAGCATACGTAGCTGAACTCAGACGTTTCAGCAGACCATCAATGTGTTGCTTCCAGTTTAACCTCTCATCAATGGAAACACCTAAAAATTTTGAAAATTCTACCTTAGCTACAGACTTCTGCACAAATTGTGTTCAGTAATTCAGCAAGGGTATTTTTTGTAGAGCATTCATTGCTGCTTTAACGAATTGATCATTCTAAGACATAAATAAAACAGCAAGCTAGCCAGTGGCACCTCTGAGAATTTTCAGTCAAATCAAACTGCATAATGTCTGTGTTGTCAGTTTGTTAGAGAGACTGAAAAGATCAACTATTTCACAAAGTAGACTGCATTACACAACTTTTCTAGATTATTTGCCTACTTATAATGCATCATCTACCATATAGCTGCATTTGATGCAGTGCTACCATGTCTAGAAATGTAGTATTTGAATCAAACTGACTGTGGTGTTGTTCTGTTCACAATTTTATTAAATCGCGTATTTCATTGTATACAATTTGTAACTTGCATACAATTTGTAACCAATCAGTATCCTCTCCTAACTTTTCTGGATGTAATACTAACGTATTTGTTTCTATAAAAAAATAACCATATGTCTGTTGTAGCTGCCCTGTCAATCTATGTGAAGCTGTTCTTGAATGGAAACTGTTGCACATTTTTTCCCATACTTTATTCGGAAATCTAGAAAGATCTCTCACTGATCAAAGAACAAATACCTGATTGTTTAACTAATTTCAAGACTGATCATTATATGGTTATGCATATATAAGTATCGAACAAATTTATTAAAATGTTGTGCACTAATATTTTCATTTTGAGTTTTCTATTACGTTCTTGAACTCATTTTCCATATCTATCAGCCTCTAAGAGTAGTGGCGCAAGGCCAACACCAACCCACTTTCCATTGTTGCCAAATTTATTTAATATGGCAGATCCAAGATGACGGCCATAGATGTGGAATGTCACACTGACATCATGGCGGGAACTTAAAATTTGGTGCAAACATAGGTCAACTGAGCTATCTCCACTAAACTAACTCCACCCACCTTCCCTCCCCCTCCCCTCCCCTCTTGTCCCCCACCTGAAAGTTGGTGGGAAAAGTACTGAATCTGTGCTGGGCTAGACAGTAGCTCCATCAAGAGTGTTCACCTTGAGGGTCGACATCCAACTTATCTAGTTAACAACACCACAACTAGATGGATCGTTAGCCCTCCCCTCCTGTGACATCATCCAAGATGGCGGTTCAGGGAAAAAAGGTGGAAAATTCGCTCAGTCTGGGCTGAACTTCGCAAGAGGATGGACATAATTGTTTAATGTGTACTATGTGTTCAATGGATGAGATGTTAGTGCTGGACATGGATGAGTTTAACGGGCATATTAGCTGTAATCATGCTGTGTCCATAGCGACCTGCACGATACTTGGAAACCTATGATATTTGTTGAATGTGTGAAAAAGAGAAATATGCCTCATCAAATAAGGAAGATGCAGCAGCATGGGGCTAGGTTATACTTCCTTATTCATGCTGATAAATGTGTGTGGTGTAACTGTAGATAATTATATAAAAGTCTAGTCAGTCTTCTGAAGTGCAAGACACAGGACATTCATCCACTTGGGTGCAAGTGCTTACGGTACTGGCACGTGGTGGCTTCAGTGCAGCCATGAGCTAAGCATTTCCTGTCATGGTGGGAATACCCTCAGTCTTCCTCCTTCTCATCCTTCATGCATGGATGACCCTTGTTGTTGAACACTAACTGCTTCAGGGTTATTAAATCTGTTGTTTAACAATGTGCGGAATATTGTCACATACATGTCTAGTAGATGTTGCAGGAACTAAATGTACCACTGCAAGGTGACGCAAGAGTGTTTAAGCAATTTGCGACGTAATTACACGTGTTATTCTGAGAAATACCACCACCGACACCACACTTGAACATTGACTCCAAAAACGATTGTGTCACATTTGTGAAACCATTCCTGAGACACTTCACGTTTGTGGGCAATACCACATCTTTCCCCTGTTCTTTAGCATGAGCTGCGTCAGGAGTTATTAAATCCAATTGATTATGTCTCTAAATTCACTTTTAAAAAGATCGCTACACAATAGTTTGATTCAATTTTACGATTAATATCGCCACACTTGAATACAGACTCTAAAAAGATTGTGTCACACTTGTGATACCTCCAAGCCTTCCTCCCTGAGACACTTCATGCACTTTTTTGGGAAATATCTCATCCCTAACCTGTCATTGAAAATGGGCTGATTCAGGTGTTATTAAATCCAATTGAATATGTCCATAAATACACTTTGAAAAAGATCGCTGCACAGTAGTTTGCTTCAAGATGTGTCATAAATAAATTGTTATGCAATCTGCCGGAACAGTTTTCACAAATTGAATATGCACTTGCACAGTAGGAAATATTAATTAAAACTTCAGATCGGCACTGTTCTGGAATACTGTGTGCTGAAATAAATTAGGTTAAGTGTTGAAGGTCTCAATACATTTGCAAAGCTGCTTTGAGTAATTTGTTTCAATGGTACTCACATGCAAGACACTGTACTGTCTTCCCAACCGGCCGGGGTGGCCGTGTGGTTCTAGGCTCTACAGTCTGGAAACGCATGACCGCTATGATCGCAGGTTCGAATCCTGCCTTGGGCATGGATGTGTGTGATGTCCTTAGGTTAGTTTTAAGTTCTAGTGGACTGATGACCTTAGAAGTTAAGTCCTATAGTCCTCAGAGCCATTTGAACAATTTTTTTGTCTTCCCTGGTTCACATGGAACGGAAGTACATTATGTAAAAAAACTTAATGCAAATACACTCGAAAATACATTGTGCAGCAATGTTGTTTATAAACTGAAACTAAAATGAATGAGCTCAAATACACCAGGTCGCAGCACTTTACATCACGCAAAAAAATATTGTTAGATACACTAACACAGTTGTTTTGCTACCCGAGGTTCGGTCGTAACTCGGGACCCTCTAAATGGCGCGTCGCTCAGCGGCCGCAGCTCGACACAGAGTGAACTGGCGACCTCGTGGCTGGGAGCACTCTGGCACATAGAACGGACCAGCGGAACAAGTTGATGTTTCCAGAATCCCACAAGCAAAAGCGAGCGAAATCCATGACCGGCAGACCAGCGCCAACTTGTCCTGCACGCTCAGACCATCGTTCATCGGCATGTGGGGTGGAGTGTTGCACTCCTATTTGATCCTGAAAATACTGTTCAGGACTTTCCACCAAACGCCCCTCCTGATTGGTTCCTGCCAAATCAGTATGTCTATATAAACCCTATCCCCTCCAACCCCAGTCTCATTCCGCCAGTGTCAGTCTGCCAGTATGGTTGTTCTTTTACTTGTGTGTGCTTCCATTTGTTGTTGAAAATGAAGGATTCAGCGACATCAAGCACAATCAGCGTTAGCAGCAAACGACGTAGACTTGTAGAAGAATAATAATATGAGCTGCTACGTAAGTAAATAATTTTTTTTAATTAATATGTGGTTATGGTGTTGAAATGGGGAAAAAATTAGTGAGTTAAAAGAATTCTCGTCGGTAATTCAGTCTCTTTTCCTTGTTTTACAGTGTAACTCCAGGATTTCATTATGTATTGCAAGGGCAAATGGGAGGAGAAGGAGGCTGGAGGCTGGACGAAAGCAAACTCTCCCTGTCGAGGTCCAGTCTCCTGTGAAAAGCCTGCAACTAGAACAACCACATGAGTATAAAAAAATTTCATGGTAGTAGTAGTGTTATTTGCTTTTGTATTGTTAGTTTATTTCTTATTTTATAATTGTTCTTGCTATAATTTACATGGTTCAAATGCAGCTTGAGCTGGAGGCAATTCTGGAGGCTGAAAAAATGTAACAGCCACAAGCTGTGGAACAGCCTCCAGCAGCGAATACACAATGTCCACAGTCACGTAAGCATAGTAAAAAAGAAACATCTGTGTAGCAAAAGCACTCCGTCTTCAGGCCACAAGTGGCCTACCAGGACCATCCTAACGCCGTGTTATCCTCAGATGACGATGCAGATTTAAGGGGCGTGTGGTCAGCACACCGCTCTCCCGGTCGTTACGATGGTATTCTTGACCGAAGCCGCTACTAATCAGTCGAGTAGCTCCTCAATTGGCATCACGAGGCTGAGGGCACCCCGAAAAATGGCAACAGTGCATGGCGGCCTGGATGGTCACCCATCCAAGTGCCGGCCAAGCCCGACAGTGCTTAACTTTGGTGATTTTACGGGAACCGGTGTTTCCATTGCGGCAAGGCCATTGCCATCTATGTAGCAGCAGCTATGTAATTCAAAAAAATATTATATTTCGTCTTGTTACATGAACAATTCTAGAGAGGTTGGACCTCCTAGACAGGCAGCTGGAGGATATTCACCAACTGCAGCAGCAGTCTCTGGCACCCAGTAAGGCAGCAGATAAGTCCTGTAAGTGGAAAAAAGAATTCTAATTTTTATTATTTGTTTGTGTCTTTAGTATAGAATGTCTAACAAATCGGTGTATATATCTTTCTGTCGTTCTAGACGAGATGGTTCAGTGGCAGCATATCGACTCTGATGAGTATGAGGCCCTAGATAAAAAGCTGCAAGGCAGCATGAGCTGGCCCTTTTAGAGGATGAGTTTCTTGAAGGGATGGTAAAGGTACCTGGCAATTTTGATGAAATATTCACGTCATGCACTCAGAACGTAAAATTTAATCACTTATTGTAATTACACATAATCAGTGTACTTTTTTTTTCTTGCAGCAGTAGCAGGCCATATCTAGAACATTGTACTTAATTGTGTTCATTATTTTCCCTCTTCTACAGCTGCTACATCTCTGCATCTGCAGCACACTGTGATGCAGGTACCAGTGGTGGCAAAGCCTGTAAGATCGAGGCGGGGTCCTGTGTGGAATGCTTCACCAGCAAAGGCGTCGCTAGTCGCCATGCGAGAGACTGCAGCAGCACTGAAGCCGCCACAGCCATCCCAGCACCGCGTCTCTGGATTGAACAAGGAGCTACCACCCCTCAGGCTATCAGGTCAGGCCTACTGCAGCAGAAGCACCAGCATCGGGAGCTGTCGCCATGGTCAAGCTGATTCCACTGGCCTGACCATGCAGTGGCGCCTCTTCCTACTTCGCAGCCTCATCAGAATCATTGCCGTCAACAAAAGGTATGTCTCATCACACACCCTCTGCACATCGCCGACTCCATCATCAACAACATGGACCTCATTGCTCTCAGTAGTAGTAATAGAGATGGTCCTGTGGCTAGTGACAGTCTCATCTCCCACCATTTTAGTGAAGGATAGCACGTCAGTGACACCATACTGCAGTTACAATACTCGGTGACTGCAGATGGCTTTGAGGAGCGAATCTCATTCAAGACGATCGAGAAATCAGCAGAAGGGTACCGCAACCCTGTTGAGTTTCTAAAAATGTGCCTTCCCTTCATGGAAATTGATCTCAAAGTAGTACATTATCCACAGTATCCCGCCATTAAATACAGTGCAGTGTTTTGTGTCGAAATACCACATCCCTCCCCCTCTCCCCTAAAGTTGCCTCTGGCATTGAAGAGACAAGTCTTCATTATCTTTGTAGGGAAAATGGCGTGATAACACAGAGCATTTCAATCACCAAGTGATTTCATGAATGCACCTTGAGTGCCATAATGGGTTGGTTTTCAGAGATGGAACTGAGAGGGTCAGCTAAAGCACTCAGCTGAATATTACATAATTAGGGACGTCCATGTGCATGTCTATAATCTGGCAACTCGAGGGTTCAGCTAGATCAGCCTCCCTAAGGATATAGCTAATAAGAGAGCATGCATTAATGTCGAAAATATGAAGGATCGGGCTTGTTTTCATTGTCAGTCCTAGCTTGTGAGAGAAATTACGATCATAGAGATCATCCTGAGAGTTCCGGTACTACCATGTAGGTGATAATATCCGTGGGTGTTATAACTTTGATGGTATCGAGTTACACGTCAAGATCGAGTATGTACTTAAATTTGAGGCCCAGAATACCGGAATATCGGTTTATGTTTATGGCCTGGAGAAGAAAGGTAAACCAGATGAGCAGATCACGCATATAATCGTCGGCCCCCTCCATTTCTTTAAATTTTCCAGTGAGTGTAAGATGCAAGTAAACACGCTACTCTTCTCTGAAGGTGATAATTATAATTATGTTTGGATCAAAGACATGTCCCGCCTTCTTATTTCCCAGATGAGCAAACATGAACATAAACAGCTTATTTGCTTAAGGTGCCTCAGTTATTTTTCCTCAGACAAGTTATTAGCAGAGCATCTAGTAGACTGCACTTCCAAGGATCTGGTAAATGTCATTATGCCTACTGAGGAAAACAAATTCTTAAAGTTTAAATATGCTCATGACCAGGGGTAATGCCCATTTGTAGTGTACACCGACTGTGAATGCCTCCTTACTCATGTGGCCCACTGTGAATGTGACCATACCACCTTTATGGAAAAACACATACTATATGTGGCAGCATACCAAATTGTATCATCCTATATTTCGAGTCTTAATCACTATAAACCTTATGTCAGGTATAATTCTGAGAGGGCGAGAATGAGTGAGATGGTGTAAGTAATTTTGTGTGTTTATGTGTTTGTGTGTGTGTGTGTGTGTGTGTCATGTAAATACGTATTTTTATATACTATGTACACATGTATATTCAGACACCATTTACAGAAGAAAGATAAAAAACAAGAAAAAGTGTATATTTATGTGTGTGGGTATATATATATATATATATATATATATATATATATATATATATATATATATATATATATATATACTCCTGGAAATGGAAAAAGAACACATTGACACCGGTGTGTCAGACCCACCATACTTGCTCCGGACACTGCGAGAGGGCTGTACAAGTAATGATCACACGCACGGCACAGCGGACACACCACGAACCGCGGTGTTGGCCGTCGAATGGCGCTAGCTGCGCGGCATTTGTGCACCGCCGCCGTCAGTATCAGCCAGTTTGCCATGGCATACGGAGCTCCATCGCAGTCTTTAACACTGGGAGCATGCCGCGACAGCGTGGACGTGAACCGTATGTGCAGTTGACGGACTTTGAGCGAGGGCGTATAGTAGGCATGCGGGAGGCCGGGTGGACGTACCGCCGAATTGCTCAACACGTGGGGCGTGAGGTCTCCACCGTACATCGATGTTGTCGCCAGTGGTCGGCGGAAGGTGCACGTGCCCGTCGACCTGGGACCGGACCGCAGCGACGCACGCCAAGACCGTAGGATCCTACGCAGTGCCGTAGGGGACCGCACCGCCACTTCCCAGCAAATTAGGGACACTGTTGCTCCTGGGGTATCGGCGAGGACCATTCGCAACCGTCTCCATGAAGCTGGGCTACGGTCCCGCACACCGTTAGGCCGTCTTCCGCTCACGCCCCAACATCGTGCAGCCCGCCTCCAGTGGTGTCGCGACAGGCGTCAATGGAGGGACGAATGGAGATGTGTCGTCTTCAGCGATGAGAGTCGCTTCTGCCTTGGTGCCAATGATGGTCGTATGCGTGTTTGGCGCCGTGCAGGTCAGCGCCACAATCAGGACTGCATACGACCGAGGCACACAGGGCCAACACCCGGCATCATGGTGTGGGGAGCGATCTCCTACACTGGCCGTACACCTCTGGTGATCGTCGAGGGGACACTGAATAGTGCACGGTACATCCAAACCGTCATCGAACCCATTGTTCTACCATTTCTAGACCGGCAAGGGAACTTGCTGTTCCAACAGGACAATAGACGTCCGCATGTATCCCGTGCCACCCAACGTGCTCTAGAAGGTGTAAGTCAACTACCCTGGCCAGCAAGATCTCCGGATATGTCTCCCATTGAGCATGTTTGGGACTAGATGAAGTGTCGTCTCACGTTGTCTGCACGTCCAGCACGAACCATGGTCCAACTGAGGCGCCAGGTGGAAATGGCATGGCAAGCCGTTACACAGGACTACATCCAGCATCTCTACGATCGTCTCCATGGGAGAATAGCAGCCTGCATTGCTGCGAAAGGTGGATATACACTGTACTAGTGCCGACATTGTGCATGCTCTGTTGCCTGTGTCTATGTGCCTGTGGTTCTGTCAGTGTGATCATGTGATGTATCTGACCCCAGGAATGTGTCAATAAAGTTTCCCCTTCCTGGGACAATGAATTCACGGTGTTCTTATTTCAATTTCCAGGAGTGTGTATATATATACCATGTGTGTCTTGTAAATAGAATAGTTTTTAAGTTTTTCACCTGCTGCAAGCCATCCAAGACAGATTAGTTTTTAAGTGTATGTAGCTATACAGCTCATAGTCCATCAGAAATATTGTAAAAACCTTTGCTATTGGGGCTGTGGATATTAGTTTCTAAGTGCACACACTCCATAAGAATTACTGTAAAACTGTGGCACTTGAAGTGTGGAATTTAGCTGTGGTAGTAAAAAAAAGTATCTCTGCATTAGTTTTTAGTGTAGACTTAAATATCTGGAAAAATTTTATATCCTCATCCTGTGCTACTAAAATAAAAATTGTAAAAATTGTCAACCAGTGTTGCTGTTGTAGCATCTAAGTTAAATGTATCTCTGCATTGGAATAATAGAGTCAAATTGTACCTCAAGCACTGTATTGTATCTCAAGAACTATATTGTAGAGCAAGAACTGGACTGTATCTCAAGAACTATATTGCATTTTAATTCACTGAATAAACGAAAAATTCTTTGCTATATGTCTTTGTATTCATTATTTACAAAACAACTGTCCCCTGTTGCATTGTGTGTACATGTATAAAGGATGTGCATGATAAAAATGACATTAGTTTTTCTGAAGGTGAGTGCTATCAGTGAGGTGAAGTTTCAGATAATAGATAACAAAATATGTAGTATTATGCTTATCATGCAGCACAAATCGGCTTATGGGAGCAGGAAGCACTTGACCACGTCCACTTCCAAAGACATGTGGCAAACATGTCTAAAATTATATCTCCTGTGCTTGAAGAAAACCGCAGACATGGTATCTGGAAGAAACTGTATGCTATCAAAGTGGGAACAGACTGGAGAGAAATCGTACACGTACTATGAGGAAAAAATTCATTTATTTCTCATCCATGCATAAAAGTAATTTTACATTTTCATAAGCAGAATAAGCAAGACTATATTCACACATCTTCTTCTTGAGCCAATAGAGAGCAGGGGACACATAGAATTGCAGGTCTTGAATAGCAGCAGACTTGAAGATACGACACATCCATAAGACCTTCTCCTTTCCCTTCATGTAGATGATGGTATCTATGTGGTTGAATAATCGAAGCGACATCACCCTTCCTTTATAGTGTATGCCAGGATCATTCCAGTGAATCCCATGGCAGAAACATGTTTATCACCTTGCACTCTTCTGTGTTTCAGCTCACTTCACATCCTTGAGAGACCTCAGTGATGCAATGTTTGTTGAGAATGTGTCTATTGTTGAAGCATCTTCTGTGTGTATTGCTACAAATGCAACATCTTTAAATATGATCTATCTACACCCATCATCATTGATACTTTGAGCTTCTGCAGTGATGTTCACACCTTGAAGAGCCATTGTGGAATGCCCTAGGTATGGTGGAGCACCTGTTCATTTACTCAGCTCATTGCTCAACAGTCGATGAGAGGACAGTAGAAAGCACATGTTTATGTAGAACTAGAACATACACTGCAGTCTGTTCTGGGAAATTTGCTGAAGATTCAAATTTAATTCGTACATCTATAGGTCCAGATTTAATTATCTCGTTTTGTTTTGAGCAGTCTATTATGATGATCGGTGATAGCTCGTTCAATTTACGTGGACTGAGTAGACATCCTTCTCCTTCTTCCTCAACACTTTCATAGTAAGAAGCACAAAACCTTGCATACATGTCATATGTTAGACTGTATACATTTTCATCCCACTGCTGGTGTAAATTGTCATATGGGTAGAATTCTGAATTCAGGTAGACTCTGTCATTAGTTAACTTGCAGTTGTCGAATACAGTGGAATCATTTGATATATTTTCTCTTCAATAAGTCTGAAACTCAAGTATGATGAGTCTAGGTGTCTCTAGTTGAGAAGAGGTTTTAATAGCCAATGTTTCTCTGCTTGCAGTCGGTAGCACTAGGTACTCGAAAACCTCCGTAGAGTGAAATGGTAGTGGTAGATATGTACCAGAATTCAAAACTTTTAAAAGGTTCAAACGCTCCTCATCTGATACACTGATGTAAGACATTTTCTCTACTATCTTGCTGTCTGTGATCACATTCACCACTTGAACTCCTGGAATGTATGAATTATTATCCATCGCACTCTGTACCAGAATGAATTCCTATTTAGCATTCTTCATGTTCTCAATGTAGCCCATAAGGATTTTTAGACTATACATGAGGTAATTCGTTTGTACTCTGCATTCTTCTATCCACTAGATCGTCTATGAACCATCCTGCATTTCCTAAATCATTCAGATCTGTGGCTGATGCACAGATCTATCTTTTAAGGGTTGATGTTATGTTATTGCGCGTATGGTGAATATCAGGCCCACTGAGTTCATAGTATATCCCTTAAACAGGATCGCTAAAGCATCAAGTGTATGATAGGATCCCATTGTAGTGCTGCCCTAGGTTTTCATGAATGATCACTCCAAATGCATTAAAATCTTGCATGGAAGAGTCAGTGCATCTTGCTGCTGAATGAAAATTCTCATTTCAGCATTCTTGTTAAATGTGGTTAACCATAAGGTTTCTGCAAGAAGTATTCCTGATATATAACTCGTTCATCATACTCTAGTGAAATTGTTTTACTGAGTGAGATGTCACTGTGAGGTTTCAGTCCAACTGATTTAAGAAACATGTATTTCACATGTGATATCATTTTGCAATTCGGCTGTGAAGTGACATGTTGTGGATTGCGTGCACTGATTTCATACCAAGAGCCCATCCTGCCTTAGGTGTAATCGTACAATGATTTCCTCACTGCAAAAGTCAACAAAATGATTATTCTGGTCCACAATACGCAACTCCAAATAGTTCATTGTTGGAACTGTCACTGGAAAGTGTTATCATGTAAACTTTAAATATCTCTACTGACCAATTTGGCAAGTATGATTTCTAAAATGCTATGTTGTGTTTTGAGAGATGTACCAAATCACCTCTTTTAAATTTCTGTTTGCGTGAGTCCAACATTTTAATGCAATAGTATACCATATTCATGAGTCCATTATCATGAACATCGATTGGTCTAATTTTCATTGTGCTATGTCTGATTCATTATATTGAGCAATTATTTCTGAGAGGATATTTGTCCATTTGTATGAACCATGAAGATTCAAATTCGTCCTCATTTGACCTTTCAGTGTTCTGTTCAGACATACCACGATTCTCGCCTGCAGGTGGGTGAATGTTGGGTAGTGATGTATTCCATACCACTGCATCACTGTCTTCAAATACCTGTTGTAAAACTCTCCACCATTATCGATTTGGAGGTTGTCCAGTCATTAATTCATCCATATCTGCAACAAATGCTCAAACATATCTGCAACATTTCTCCACGTTTCTGTTTTAATAGATAATGCCCAGTAAAATTTCGAGTATGTATCATAACCATTAAAGTATAGATAAAGACATTATTATCGCTTGAATATTCCCTCATATCTGCAAAATCAGCCTGCTGTAAGTCATCCAAACCTTTAATCATAACATACCTATGAAGGTATGTTTTGCATGCTGGTTTGTGCAGTTCTCAAACTACTGTCTTCACACTTATTCGATGATATCCCTCTCTCTAAGCTAGCAGAGTATTGAAAATATCTCTTTCGAATGAGTTGTGTTACCTGCAGCAGCTGATGCTATGAGCAGATGTAGTCGATCTATTAGCTCGTTGGGGTCGTCATAAGATATGTATTGGAGGATTTGATTGTCCACTGCTTTATGCTCAATGTCAATACCATCACCACTGCTGCTGTTGTTGTTTTCACCATTGGCTTTATAATAGTTTTATATTTCTTGTTGCTCAGGCTTTTTGTGATTTTATGTACATTGGTCAAATGGAGTGTTTCAAGGTATATTTCCCTATCATTAACTGAATAATTTAAGTTTTTTGTGGGTTTTAGGAAAATAAGGTTCATTAATCCAGTTGTTTTCTCAAACTGTCTATCGCCAGTCTGTATTCTGTCATGAGTTACATTTAAAGCCTGCATAACCAGTATGTACAGTCTTCCCCCTCTGACACCAAATATTCCATCTATCTGGCGAAGGGTGTGACAGATAATGAATTTATCAATGGCAACACCATCGTTCTCGTGTGGTTTCTTTTATCTCAGAGAGCTGCCTGAGAGATTCAGTAACTGGCTTAAAGATCTCTCTTAGTGTTTGCTATCGATCCATATGTCCTTACCTTAGCAATTGCAATATCTCTCGAACAGCTTTCTGGACCTGAATGACTTTCTGGTACTTGACGTCTCGATGTATACTAATCAGAGACTTCTCTGCAGCATGAAGCTGTACATATCTGATCTTCTTCTTTTTATTATGGGACTGCTCCCTTTTCACAATAACAAGGGGCTCTACATCTATTTTTCCCTAAATAGCCTCACCCTTTTCAGTTAAGTCGGTTACTTTCTTACCAATTTCATTAATTAACTCATTTAACTCCTTGATCAGTCTCGGAAGAGTCTGGTAACATGTATCTAGCTCCTTTCATATACCTCTAACTTATACGCATGAAAACCTGAATTTTTGCATCTATGTACAAGCGAATGTTGTATTCAGGTTGAGAGCCAGACCTCCACACACATTGTCCATGGTGCAGCGTATACTGATGTACTCATCTTTCTTACTGGGGTATATATAGAGAAACACTTGGAAGTTTCTCCTAACCCCCCATCATTCAGTTTTCTGATTTTATTAACAACGAGAAACCCATACTGTGAATGATTCCAACAAGAAGGACATATCTTTACAAAATAAGTTTCTACATGTGCTTGGTAAATGTGTTTTAAAATCAGATTGTCTTGTTTGAAGGATATAATGAGGTTTGTATTATCCCTAACCACCTGTTTCGGGATTCTGGAATATGTCGACCAAAACGATAATATTTCCGAATTTGGTCTTGGTTTTCCACTGAAAGGTTTTTTGAAAATATACAAATACATTCAAATCGGACTACATCCATGTGTGTTAGCAGCATCATGAGAACATAAGTCTTGCCACAACTGGATTGACTTACAACAATTGCTTGTATATAATCAGGAAAGAGTATTCCATTCTTCATCTTCTTCAGGTCTTCTTTTGCATCTTCACAGGACTATTCACCAACAACAAAGTCCATGTGATGAGGATGTTTCACCCACCCTGTCATGATACTAACTAAAACAGGTACTGACAAGTAGTGTTTTATATATATATCCCCATGAAAAATAACTTCCTCTTCAATTTTGACATTGACTGGGAGTAGGTGTTTGAGGTAGTAGTCTGCTGTCTGCTGCAGTACGATTATAGGTGAAGAATTGAAAGTAATTATATTAAAAAGTGTAATACTTGGTCTATAATGACAGAAGTATGAAATAAAACACAAACACAGTTTGAAATTATATATATACACATTATTTATTTAAATAGCGTACATCAGATGTAGTATTTCAAATATCGTCAGAATTTTTCTTTAGATTCATTGCACCTGTACAACATTTTCCAAATAAAACTTCTTGATATGCAACAAATTCCCTGCATATCTCCTTCCAATTGATGGATACCGTGCAATACTCCAGTTTTTCACCTGCACATTTAACTTGCTTCTGTTTTGGCTCTGCGTTCATGTGCATGAAAGGTCCTGCTCCAAATCATCAACATGTACACTATGCACACACAGAAAGTTTACAACTTCATTGTATGCAGATTCCATGCTTGGCAACCAATGACTCAGTCTCTCCAATTGCAAGTTGTAGTTGTGTATCTACATTGTATAAGTTCATAACTGGGGTGTGCTGTAGATAAGTACCATTTTCACCTGGCTTCATACATACTGCATCATCATACACAGTTTTAATAGATAGTGTCACACCAGTAAGGAGAATGTCCTGGGAGGGGGGACGGGGCTGTACGAGTTGGACAATACTTTGTGGTCATCTGCTGATTGATGTAGCACTCTGCAGGACATATTTCGTCCCAGTGGAACTCAGAAATAGGCATTTTAACACCATTCAATGCATTTTCAATTTCTATCCTCCCATCAAGCCCCAGTCATGGTGTGCTTCTGTTCCCCCATTTACACTCTTCGTTCCATTCATGTAGAACTGAAAAGCATGGGCACACTTGATATCTTCTTATCCACAGCACCTGCACTCTGTCTCTACACTGGCACAGGGATGTTTGGCTGGGACAAGTCGTATCTCAGTGACCAGTACTGTCCTCCATCTTTCTGTTGTTTAGGACTACCAACAACATTAGGGAGTCTGGGAACAGAACGTGCATCCTTATCACATAAATCGATGAGTGGGATAGATAATAGCAGCTCTGTGCCCTGCTCCAGCAGGTGGGCTATGTGTGGAACCATCTTATCCACAGCATCTGCACTCTGCCCCTGCGCTACCACAGGTATGTTTTGGTGGGGCAGTTCATATGTCCGTGACCAGCAGTGACCTCCAGCTTGCTGTTGTTTAAGACCACCAGCAGCATTCAAGACGTTGGCGACAGGCAGAGCGTCCTCATCACCTAAATCAATGAGTGGGACAAACAATAACAGCTTCTTGTCCTGCTCCAGTATGTGGGTAATGTGCGCTACAGGATCCCATGTGGTCGCTAAATCATTTGGACATGCCGGAGATTGTAGCTGCTGCAGGTCCAGAAGTCAGTGCAGGTCTCAACAAGATGGCAGCTGAGGTTGTTGCTGGTCCGGATGAGGCAGAGGTCGGCATGTTAGTACTCATCCCTGCAGACCTTGATATGTTAAAGGCTACTGCTGAACAACGAGGAGGCAGCATTACATATAGATTAAGACGCGAAAACAATGAATAATAATGTCAACTATAGACTAAGATATGATATGAGATACTTACTTTTCGATTTCTTCGTGTTCTGCTGTGTTGTGCTGGGTCTCGACTACTGCTGCTTATGCTTCATGGTTCTTCTTCTGCTACTGGATGACTGAGTGAGACTGAGGTTCTGAAGCTGCAGAGCATGCCCTATATCTCTTCTGATGTCGTCACCAGCTACTGCCACACTATTGGCTGAAGCCTATCGTGACACCAGATTCAGCTTTCCCATTGGTTCCCGCCCTATTTTTCCTGGACTGCCACCTTGCATTATGTCACAGGAGGGGAATGGGGCACTTTGTCGGCGCTGTTATAATCTAGGCCAGATGCTCTCCGAACATCAAGGTGAACATCTACAGTTCATTGTGGAATAGGGTAAAGTTGATGTGGGGTGTTAGGCAGTTTCACAAAAGGTAGACAGTTCCAGCACAAGCATCTACCTGTGTGATTTCATGTATCTTCATACTATGCTTCTACATTGCTGTTATTAGTCAAAAAGTTTTCAGCACAAGCTCATCCATTATTTCTTCTTTCCACTTCTTATGCAGCAGATTATAGGTATAGTGCTCAGCTGTGTGCTTACATGTATACACTTATTAAATTCATCCCTGCTCATCACCAGCAGTTTCTCAATTGTTCACATAGATGTGTGCACTGGAGTGGGTGAACGTCTTCCCTCTTGTGCTTCAGAAGACTGACTGGACTTTTATCGAATGATCTACAGCTACACTTCATGTATTTATTAGCATGAGTTGTGAAGTATAACTTTGCCCCATTCTGTTGCATCTTCATTATTTGATGAAGTGCATTCGCCTTTTTCATACATTCACCAAATATCATAGCTTTCCAAGCATCCTGCAGGTGGCTGTGGACACAGTCCTCAGTTGCATAATTACAGCTAATATGCCCATTAAACTCCTCCTTCTCCAACACAGACATCTCTTCCGTTGAACACAAAGTACTCAGTAAACAATTACATTTGTCCTCTTGGGAAGCTCAGCTCAGATTGAGCAAATTTCTTGCCATTTTTTCCATGGGAAGGGCCAACAGTGTGCCCTTGTAGTGATGTGAACTAGGTCAGCTGTACTCCAGACCTCATGGTGAACACTCTGGATGGAGCTAATGACTAGTGCTCAATCAATGACATCTCAAATTGTTTAAATAAACAATATACTGCAACACATGCAAAATAAAGACTTACATCTAACCCTTGCAGCAAAATAAAGACTTACATCTCAGCCCAGACTGAGTCCTTATCCCTCCAATTTCCGCATTGGTAGGAGAAGCTTCTTTGCTCGGAAATTCTTGCCCTAACAGAACCTGTTTACGAAAAAAGCGCAGAATAACCTCGAATGCAGTCTTCCTTGTGGACCTAACGTGGTATCCCGTCCAACATGTGTTACCCTTCCTGCTTTCAACACACACAAACGCTAGCTCCGCTATGTAGAGGCACATATCACAGCACAAAGGATGTGAATGAATCGAGCATCATGATCGGCTCTTATCGAATTTACCCGCCGAATTACTGATGCCGCTGGTATCGAAGCACCATCCGCCTTATCTTTTTTCTACACACGAGACTTTCAGTGGTTATTTTACACAGATCCCCGTATTGCACTGGCAATTAAATCTTACAAACTACCATACATGTCGTCAAATATGGAAAGAGTCTTACTTGTTTACACTGCTCTCCCACCGAGGACAGGAGCTTGAATATTAGAACGTGAAACCGATCTGCGACCCATCAATATATCACTGCGTGTTCCACGTAATGTCAAATACGGAAAGACTCTTGCGCGAAACCGATCTCCACCCCAGCAATACAGGGTGTTACACAAATAAAGAAAGATGTTATGTGGACATGTGTCCGGAAACACTTAATTTCCATGTTAGAGCTCATTTTAGTTTCGTAACTATGTACTTTACTACCTCGATTCACCGCCAGTTGGCCCAATTGAAAAAAGATAATGTTGACTTCGGTGCTTGTGTTGACATGCGACTCATTGCTCTACAGTACTAGCATCAAGCACATCAGTACATAGCATCAACAGGTTAGTGTTCATCACGAACGTGGTTTTGCAGCCAGTGCAATGTTTACAAATTCTGAGTTGGCAGATGCCCATTTGATGTATGGCTTAGCACGGGGCAATAGCCGTGGCACGGTACGTTTGTATCGAGACAGATTTCCAGAACGAAGGTGTCCCGACAGGAAGACGTTCGAAGCAATTGATCGGCGTCTTAGAGAGCACGGAACATTCCAGCCTATGACTCGCGACTGGGGAAGACCTAGAACAACGAGGACACCTGCAACGGACGAGGCAATTCTTCGTGCAGTTGACGATAACCCTAATGTCAGCGTCAGAGAAGTTGCTGCTGTACAAGGTAACGTTGACCACGTCACTGTGTGGAGAATGCTACGGGAGAACCAGTTGTTTCCATACCGTGTACAGCGTGTGCAGGCACTATCAGCAGCTGATTGGCCTCCACGGGTACACTTCTGCAAATGGTTCATCCGACAATGTGTCAATCGTCATTTCAGTGCAAATGTTCTCTTTACAGATGAGGCTTCATTCCAACATGATCAAATTGTAAATTTTCACAATCAGCATGTGTGGGCTGACGAGAATCCGCACGCAATTGTGCAATCACGTCATGAACACAGATTTTCTGTGAACCTTGGGTTAGGCATTGTTGGTGATGTTTTGATTGGGCCCCATGTTCTTCCACCTACGCTCAATGGCACAGGCGTGAATGGAGGGACGAATGGAGACGTGTCGTCTTCAGCGATGAGAGTCGCTTCTGCCTTGGTGCCAATGATGGTCGTATGCGTGTTTGGCGCCGTGCAGGTCAGCGCCACAATCAGGACTGCATACGACCGAGGCACACAGGGCCAACACCCGGCATCATGGTGTGGGGAGCGATCTCCTACACTGGCCGTACACCTCTGGTGATCGTCGAGGGGACACTGAATAGTGCACGGTACATCCAAACCGTCATCGAACCCATTGTTCTACCATTTCTAGACCGGCAAGGGAACTTGCTGTTCCAACAGGACAATGGACGCCCGCATGTATCCCGTGCCACCCAACGTGCTCTAGAAGGTGTAAGTCAACTACCCTGGCCAGCAAGATCTCCGGATCTGTCCCCCATTGAGCATGTTTGGGACTAGATGAAGTGTCGTCTCACGCGGTCTGCACGTCCAGCACGAACGCTGGTCCAACTGAGGCGCCAGGTGGAAATGGCATGGCAAGCCGTTCCACAGGACTACATCCAGCATCTCTACGATCGTCTCCATGGGAGAATAGCAGCCTGCATTGCTGCGAAAGGTGGATATACACTGTACTAGTGCCGACATTGTGCATGCTCTGTTGCCTGTGTCTATGTGCCTGTGGTTCTGTCAGTGTGATCATGTGATGTATCTGACCCCAGGAATGTGTCAATAAAGTTTCCCCTTCCTGGGACAATGAATTCACGGTGTTCTTATTTCAATTTCCAGGAGTGTATTTGAAAAGTTTCCCTAAGAAAACAGTGAAACATATTTGTCAGAAACCATCCTAAAAGCCATGGCTTACTAAAAAGATAAAAATACCTTGTAAACAGAAAAGAAAAGATGTATCTTATAGCTAGAAGGAGTAATGATCCAGAAACAGTTAAACATAAAAACTAAAGCACTGTATTAAGAAAAGTTATAAAGAAGTCCAGAAGTATGTGGATTACATCTGACATTAGCATCTCTGACAATGAAATTAAAACAATTAGGAGCATTGTTAAATGGGAAACAGGGCTACCAAGACCATATAAAGACTGCATTTCTATCAGACTCAGTGAAAAGTGTCTTAACAACACGTCGGAAGCAGAAAACATGTTTAATAATCATTTTTAAGTGTTGTAGATAACAAAGGATCCAGCTATTTATTAGAACCTGCAAGGCCGTATATGGAAGAGGCAATCCCTTTGCAATTTGGTGCAACTGAAATTCAATCTATCTCTCCCACTAAAATTACGAAAATAATAAATTCACTCAAAAGTAGAAGCTCGCATCGAATTGATGGCATTCAGTACTAAAAGCTTGTTCCCAACAGATAAGTAGGATTCTTAGCTGCATATGTAGTAGCTCACTGAAACATGGCATTTTCCAGATAGACAGAAACATGCTATTGTTAAACCACTGCATAAAAAAGGGGATAGATCTGATGCTAACAGCTACGGCTCAGTCTCACTTCTGACAGCTCTATCCAAAAATTTTGAAAAGGTAATTTATTCTACAGTACCTTCATAAGTTAACACGTGTTTGTGTCTCTCGTCACGGTAATGGAGTCGCATAATATTGCGCAATGATAAGCTATCTCTTTGTGTGTTAATGAGTGAAAACGCGACGACAGCCTACGGTAAGCTTCAGAAGGCTTTTGGAGAGGAGGTTATGTCGAGAGCTCACGTTTTTCGTTGGCATAAAATGTTTAGTGAAGGCAGAACGAATATTGAAGATGAAGACCGCAGTGGACGACCATCAATTTCACAAACGGATGTCAACTTGGCCAGGGTGCATGAACTCGTATGATCTGATCGAAGATTATCCATGAAAGCGATTGCAGAAGAACTGAACATCAATCGAGAAACTGTTCGTCTAATAATAACTAAAGATCTTGGTATGAGAAAGATTTGTGCAAAAATGGTCCCCAAAAATCTCACACCACAACATTCAGAAACACCGAGAGATGTGGCAGCCGATCTGTTAGAACAGACGGAAATCAATCCAGAATTGTTGAGCCATGTTATCACTGGTGATGAAAGTTGTTTTTTTCAGTACGATTCAGAGACAAAACGCCAAAGTTAGCAATGGTGCTCAAAGGGGTCACCCAGACCAAAAACAGCTCATATGTCAAAGTCAAAAGTGAAAAGCATGCTTGTATGCTTCTTTGATTTCAAGGGAATTCATCAAGAGTGGGTGCCTCCTTGGCAAACAGTTAACCAATATTACTACAAAGAATTAGAAGGACTTCGTAAAAGAGTTCTTCATGTCCATGCCAACATTGGTGATAATTGGATTCTGCATCACAATAATGTTCCATCCCATACTGCTCTGTCAGTACAGCAATTTTTAACCTCAAAACAAATTTCAGTACTACCACAGCCACCTTATTCACCAGATACCGCTCTGTGCGA
The DNA here is from genome assembly GCF_023897955.1 of Schistocerca gregaria. Lineage (NCBI taxonomy): Eukaryota > Metazoa > Arthropoda > Insecta > Orthoptera > Acrididae > Schistocerca > Schistocerca gregaria. Next base: position 174,119,070 of record NC_064924.1, on the reverse strand, counting down.
CTCTTTTCCATTTCCAAGAGTCCAAAAGGCGGTCAAGGGACCCCATTTTCAAACAACACAAGATGTCCAAAAAGCTGTGACGAGGGTCTTGGAGGATATTACAGAAGATGAGCTCCAGAAATGTTACCATCAATGGCAGAATCGCTGGAAAAAGCGTGTGCTATCAGAAGGGAACTACTTTGAAGTAGACAACACTAAACTTGACTAAAACGATAAACGACATTTTTTCACATCAGTCTCATTACTTTATTGTCGCACCTCATTTATGCTTTCACTGGTCAAATATTAAAAGCTCTAAATAACCCATTATCAAACAATGGGATATTTTGTGATGTCTCAAAGGCTTTTGACGGTGTGAATCATGAAATTCTTCCAGATAAGTTTAAGTATTGTGGTATGAGTGGGACTGTGTACAAATGGTTTACTTCATATTTATCTGGAAAAATGCAGCAGGTTGAAATTAACAGTACAGATAGTCTGCAAAAACCAGCAGAGTCCTCTAACTGGGGAGGTATTAAGAATGGCGTCCCACAGGATTCAGTCTTGCATCCTTTATTGTTCTTAATGTATGTTAATGACTTACCACTCTACATTCATGAAGATGTAATGTTAGTTCTTTTTGATGATGATAAAACTATAGCAATCACACACAGCGAACAAGAATTAGTTGGGTAAAATGTAAATAATGTCTTTCAGAAAATTATTAAGTGGTTCTCTGCAAATGAACCCGCCTAAATTGTGAAAAAACACAATATACGCAATTCTGTACAGTAAATGGCATAGCACTATTGACAAATATAGACTCTGAACAGAAAATGTTACTAAGGATTAATATTCAAAATTTCTGGGTGTGTGCATTGATCAGATATCGAATTGGAAGAAACACATTGGTGAACAGCTGAAATGGTTAGGTTCAGCTATAGATGCTGCTAGGGTTATCGCAAACTTGGGTGATAAACATATCAGTAAATTAGCCTACTATGACTATTTTCATTCATTGCCTTCATGTGGCGTAATATTTTGGGGTAACTCATCATTAAGAGAAAAAGTATTCATTGCGCAAAAACATGTAATCAGAATAATAGCTGGAGATCAACCAAGATCACCTTGCAGACATTTATTCAAGGAGCTTCACAGCATCTTCACAATACCTATATTCACTTATGAAACTTGCTATTAATAAGCCATCCCAATTAAAAAATAATAGCAAAGTGCAAAGCTAAAGCACTAGAAGATACGACGATCTTCACTATTCTGGCTTACATCCGAGTTTGGCACAAATGGTGGTAAATTTTGCTGCAACAGAGATCTTTGGTCATTTGCCAAATAGCATTAAACGTCTGACAGATAGCCAATCAAAATTTAATAACCGTTATGGTCAGACAATCCTACCAAGCGAGGTGGCGCAGTGGTTAGCACACTGGACTCGCATTTGGGAGGACGACGGTTCAATCCCACGTCTGGCCATCCTGATTTAGGTTTTCTTTGATTTCCCTAGATCATTTCAGGCAATTGACGGGATGGTTCCTTTCAAAGGGCACCGCCGATTTCCTTCCCCATCCTTCCCTAATAACCTCGTTGTCGATGGGACGTTAAACACTAAACTCCTCCTTCTCCTCCTCAGACAATCCTGTCCTTTGGTTTTTGCAAGCAGAGGAAAGTTTCTGCTGCACAGGAGTAACAGCCGACGTGACTAAATTTGCCCTTATCCTAAGTCAATTAGACGACAGTTTTGCAGCCAGAGCAAAAGACATTACTACCGCCCCACCCAAGATGGACTCGTATATTAAGCTCAGCATGATATGATGAGTGGCTGCCTCGAAGGCATATCGCATTAGGCCAGTGCTGACACATGAAGAGATCGACGATAGGAAGCCATCACAGTACCTGCGTCGTCTGTGCAGTAAAGTTGACAGGGGACAGTGCCAGATAATTTGTTATACACATTATGGAGTAGCCACTAGCCACTACAGATCAAGCTAGTCGTCGCCTCGCACACAGATAAGCTGCTGTACGTCGTTGAACAGGTAGCTGATCACATTGAAGATGCAACTGCACTTATTCAGGCCAATGCAGCTCTGGCGCCGGATATGTCAGCAACAACCATGTCAACGACAGCGCAAGCAGACTTTAACTCACTTGTGGCAAAAGCTGAAATGTTGTGTGGCCATGTCACTGCACTGTTATCACACAACGGCTCCAGAAACAGCAGAAGACGATACCGACGACGTTCAAGGAATAAGTCTGCCAGCCACACCACAACTTGATCGACTGACGCACAGATTTGTTGGTACCACCGCCAGTTCAGAGATCAGGTGAAGAAGTGAAACCAATGTTCTCTCACCCAAATGCAAGCGACAGTCGGCAGAAGGCGCAACCGATTGCTAGACTTCTTCAAGCGAGTGTTTGTCACTGATAGAGGTCTTGGCGCGAAATTTTTAATAGATACTTTGTCAGATCTAAGGATCCTGCCCTGAACGTCCATGCATCATTACCAGCCATGAACCGCCTTCCGTCTGACAGTCACTGACAACTTTTCAATTTCAACGCATGGCACTCAATGGTTTAGAGCTTAACCTCGACTGTGTCAAATGTGCGTGGCGGATTTCACTGTCATGGAAATCGCAGAGGCCATTATTGGAGCAGACCTCATTGCACGCTACCAGCTACTACCGAACTTGGCGAATGGCTGTTTGGTGGGCAGCACCACAGGTGTCACCATCACTGGCTTTCACTGCAGTTTAGTATTCTACAGCGCCAAGTTGATGGAGGTTGCCAGTGCTGAGTACCCTGCATTGCTGGGTGACTACAAGAATCTGACCAGACCACCCAGTGCTCCAAGATGCATACAACATGATACAGTGCTTCATATCAAAACAACAGACAGACCCCCTGTAGTATGCAGGCCTAGATGTTTGGCAGCAGTGGATGGTCAACGCTTGGCAGCCACTGGCTGATCACTCCCAAAGGAGTACATACAACCATGAGCTCCTGGCTGTGTACCATGCAGTCAGATATTTTCGTTCGCAAGCCGATGCGTGAGTCCTTATTATTTATATGGATCACAAGCCCTTGAAATCTGAATTCAGGCAGACTAGTGCCAACTGCGCACCCAGGAAATTTAATCATCTCGTATTTGTAGCCCAGTTAACGACAGATATTAGACACATACCTGGAATTAACAACGTCATTGGGAACTGTCTGACACAGGTCATCAGTGTCTCGAGTCCAGTACATTTTTTTTTTTTTTTGCATTTACACAAGCGCAACAGGAAGACAAAGAGCTCAGTATCTATGTGAGTAACCCAGCATCAGCACTGAAGATTCAGTTCATGGACGTACCAGGAGAAGATACATGTCTGTTCTGTAATCTCTCCTGTACTACACTTCATCCTTTCCCGCCACCAGCATTCAGACGCCAAGCTTACAACATAATACATGAGTTATGCCATCCTGGTGTGCGACTAACCTTCCGTCTGGTGTCTCAGCACTAAATGTGGCCAGGCACACAGAAAGACTCCCACGAGTGGTCAGATCTTGTCTCAAATGCCAATGATGCACGATTTCTCGATATGTATGTGCCACAACTGGTGATTTTCCAGATACAGTCACATGTTTACCCCATCACACAGACAGCGGTATTTGTTGACCATGGGTGCTTGCTATACCTGTTGGCCTGAAACAGTACCTGTGGACAATATAACTACTGAGATATTAGCTTTTGCTTTCACATCTACATAGTTGGTGAGATTTTGGTGCCTACTCTATTTCACTATTGACTGAGAGTGTCAGTTTGAGTCACATATGTTCATCCAGCTGGCCAAGTTTTATGGATACACCCATCACAAGACCACAAGCTACCACATGGCCAGCAACAGGATGATCGAGCACTGGCACTGTTGTCTGAAAGGAGAGTTAAAGTGCCGTAAAGAACCTGATTGGTGATTTTTTTCGACACAGAAACAATCAAGACGATCGTGCAGGACCAACCAGATTTTTTGCGCAATTTAAGACAGCATATGTTATAAAGCTGGCTTCAAGAAATTGTCCACTGCATCCTCTTATGCACCAAGACTCAAGTACAGTAATCATGTAATGCTCCGTGCAGGGAGTGTTAAAGCTCCGCTTCAAGCCCCGTATTCTGACCCATACAAGATTTTTCAGAAACGTGCACAAACAATAGGCATTCTTGTGAACTGCAAGACAACAGTCTCATTGAACAGAGTAAAGTCAGCATATGTCTTACATGAGACACCACTGAAGTGATCGAGTGTAGACGACGACAAACCTCCCATCAGAAGGACTCCATGACGCGTCCACCGCCTCATGCAGTGTAGCATCCGCCAAATATCGTGTTACCTCCTCCAGTAGACTCATATTTAGGAGGAAAACCGTTCAAAACTCGAGTCTGGCCATCCTGATTTAGGTTTTCCATTTTTTCCATAAATGGCTTCAAGCAAACGCAGGGATGATTCCTTTGAAAGGCACAGCTAACTTCCTTCCCCAACCTTCCCTAATCTGATAGGACCCATGACCTCACTGTTTGCCCCCCTCCCCACCATCCCCAAATCAACCAATGAACCAACCAACTTCTAGAGGGGAGGGGGGGGGGGGGGGAGGTCTGATGTAGTGTCAGAAGCATCAATCTTCATGTACTCGCACAAAGCGCATTGTTGTGCAGTGATGGTGCAGTGTCATGTGTGCATATGAACTGAATTGCTATCAAATAGGTCTGTGTCTGGCTACCAGGAGCGCTGCATTGCATGTGTGATTCGTTTCTCCATGCACATGTTTATTCTCAGATTTAAATTTGTTTTCTGTTGTTGTACTGTTCGTCTACTCTCTGACAGCATACTACAAAGTTTTCCTGCGTCCTTTCAGATTTAAAATTGTTATTCTGTAAGGAGGATAACGCTTCAATTGAGCTATTTTTGAGTTACATGTGGAGTGTAGATTTACATGATGCAATTAAAAATATCTATTCTTCAGTTCCTGACTTTATTGCTTTCACATATAGAACATGTCAAAAAGAGTCAGGCAGCATTTCTCTTGCAAGAACTAACAACATTACAGACATTTTGCTTATTTGCGGCATGTAGAATACTTCATAACTGTATATAATAACACCAGCTTTCCAGTTGTTCTTTCCAGGATCGCACAAAATAGTCTTCACAGCCAGGATGTGTAGCCTCTGATAAGTCAAGTTTCTTTTCCAGGAAGATTGGACATACCCGATCGCATCCATGAGAAACACCTTGGTGTGAAGAACCAAATACAACACCCTGTGCAGCGACTTCATTATCCTCAAGCTGTGGAGCACAATGCATTGTGTTAGAAGAGCATTGTAACTGAGTCCAGTCTTGCAATGAGTTACGTAGTATCAGTCATAATACCTAGCTACAGGTTTACCACTTCAACTGTTACAATACAATGTTCGAGTCGATATTTGGTTGCCAAAGTGCCGTGTTTATTTTTTGATGAACCTGCTTCCTCAATCCAAACAGTAAGTAAAAGTAGTTTCACTTTAATGCATCCTTTAATAGCCCTGAGAATGGCCACATGATATTTGCGGGCAGTGGAAAAGCCTCCCCTGCACCGGATATGTATGTTACCATTTGTGGAACTTTATTTTGATGTATTAGACATCGACTGCACAGTGTAAGAACTGTCACCACATTCGACAGACAAGGATAATATGTGACCAGTCACTGGTTGCTGTGTCATGAAGGACTTGATGTCTTACAGAAAACGCCACATATTGTAAAGGGACCATCACAGTTATTCAACATTATCGTTTGCTGACAGTCACCATAAGAAAAACGCATTATGAGTTATAACTTGTTCCTAATACAAGACTGCTTGCAGTTGGTAATAGAGACATATAAACATCTAACATCACAAGTGATATGTTCTAGAAGCTATATTAAATAAATATTCTGGAAATAAATACGCAACTGACTTAGCTAATTAACGGTATTGCTAGTTGTTGTTGAGTTGCATTAACAAGAAATACAATTTGTCTCACTATTTGTTTGCTGCAGTCTTCAGGCTGAAGCCTGAGTTGATACAGTTCTCCACGCTAGTCTATCCTGTGTAAGCTTCTGCATCTCAACACAACTGCTGTATCCTACATCCATTCGAATCTGCTTACCATTCTTAAGTCTTGGTCTTCCTCAACAATTTTACCTCCATTATCAAAATGACGATTTCTTTATGTCTCACAATATTTCCTGTCAACCAATCCCTCCACTTAGAAAAGTTGTCCCGTAATTTTCTTTTTCTCCTTAGTTTAATTCGGCACCTCCTCATTAGTTATACGACCTACATATCTAATCTTCAGCATTACCTTCCGAAAACATCCATTGTCTTCTTGACAAAAGTGTTTATCGTCTGCATTTCACTTATATACAAAGCTCCACTCCACACAAATAGTTTCATAAAATACTTCCCAACATTTAAATTTATATGCGATATCAACAAATTTTTCTTTTTCAGAAACGCTTTTCGTGCTACTTCCAGTTTGCATCTTATATTTTCTCCACTTCTGCCTTCTCAGTTACTGTTTCCCTTTCAAATTTTTAAAACTTTCAACTGCAGTCTGGTTTCTGTTTAAGTTGTGTCCCTGTTTTCTGTCTGTGATACCTACATATCTTCAAAGAATGAATTTCAATCAAGATTGTCATAAAGTTTCTCTAAATCTATATATGTTATGAACACAGGTTTCTCTTTTTTCAGTCTATCTACTAAGATAAGTGGTAGGATAAGGGATCTAACATCACATTCATGTTAGTCTGTATAGCCCCTCCCCTCCTTCCCCACAATATCCTTCTTCCACCTTCCATCATGTTCTTCTTCGTTTAGTTTTGGCTTACAACTGAGCTCCTGCTAGTACAGTTGTTTCTCTTTGCCCCAAACGTATGTTTTAATTTAATTTTTCTATATGTGGTATCTAACTTTTGCATGTGCAAAATCATAAAGCAAGAAAGGCTATGGGGAAAATTTAAGGCTGTTGAAACAACCTTGAATTTTCCTACTAGACACATTTAATTTGCGACTTTGTACTTTCTGTCAACTTTATTTTTTACACATCTGTAATCATTATTGCCTACTTGATTTGCTACTTTTTTATATTTACCCCTGTTGTCAATAAACTCAAAAATGTTGCATGTCATTGAGTGATTATGTAAGCTTTCCCGGTGTAATAAGTCATGAAAGTGTCTTCGGGTTTGCTGCCAGATCCTGAAATCAACTTGACTCGATATTTCGGCGCTCCAACTGGTCGCCATCTTCAGGAAAATGCTGCTTCTGCTGATGAGTGCCGCTGAGAACTGACGCCAGGTTGCAAATTGGCGTCCTATATAGGCCACCGTTCAGAACACGACGCATGCGCCGCCCATCACGGTTTCTGCCTTCCAAAACAGTGAAACACTGCTGGCAACGATATATTGCAATCAAGGCCGCACCGAAGAACGTTCAGTTTTGATGCGAGATAATACAGGATTCCACGTTTTGCTAAGAGGAAACCCACTGTCTCTGTTGATTAAATTATCAGCCAACCTAATTTCAATCGCGTCTTTATAGACACTGTTCCCCAAACCGGAAATTTTGGCAACCACAACAGTTTCCTCAAATTTCATTTTGTGTCCCTCATTTAGGCAGTGTTCTGTCTCCCAAGAGACTTCCTATCACAGAGTTCATATGCTCTGTAGAACAAGCAGTACACAGCCTACCCGAGGATCAAGCAGTGGAAATAAGGCAAGAAGTGTCGCACACATTACATAGGGTTCGACCACCACGGGATAACATCTCTTCCACAGAGAGAGCAGCCATTCGTTCTCTTAAGAATGACGATGTAGTAGTAGTTTTACCAGATGACAAAGGGAATGCCACGGTTGTAATGGCATGGGATGATTATGTCCTAAAAATGGATTTACTTCTCAACGACCCGACGTACAGAAGACTATCTAATGACCCCACAGAAAGGATCAAACGTAAGACACTTTCACTGTTGAAAAAGAGTTCGTTGTCAGATGATTTACGTAAGAAACTTCATCCTGGTGCTGCCGTTCCGTCTAGGTTCTATGGTCTGCCTAAGTGGCATAAGGAAGAGGTTCCTCTACACCCTATTGTTAGTAATTTGGGTGCACCCACTTATAACCTGGCAAAGTATTTATCATCTGCTCTCAGTCCATTTGTTGGCAAGTGTGAACACCATGTATCCAGTTCGGTGGATTTTATTCGACGATTGGGATCTTTGAAGTTGAGTCCTTCAGATCTGTTAGTGAGTTTCGATGTGGAATCCCTATTTACACGAGTTCCTCTGGAAGAGTCCCTTAGTTTAATCAGTGAAAAACTGGATGAAGAGCTAGTGAAGCTTTGTCATCATGTGCTGACCTGCATGTATTTTTTATTTAACGCTAACATTTTTTAACAGAATGACAGAGTGGCTATGGGTAGTCCTCTGTCACCCATAGTCGCCAATTTATTTAAGGAGGACTTCGAGGACATGGCACTGAGGACTTCAGTTTTGCAACCAACGTGCTTCTGGAGATACGTGGACGATACCTTCCTCGTCTGGCAGCATGGACATGATGCTCTTAACAGATTTTTGGACCACTTCAACTGTCTTCATCCCGTATCAAATTTACTATGGAGGTTGAAAATGATGTGATGCTTCCATTTTTAGACGTAATGGTTTATAAAAACTAGATGGAACTTTGGGACACAGTGTTCACCGAAAGCCGACACACACATATTGGTATCTGGTAACCTAAGAGTTGTCATCCACCACACCAACGTCCTTAAGACTTTGGTAAGGAGAGCATATGCCATTTCCGACGCAGACAGCTTAACCCAAGAACTTGAGCATTTGATGACTGTTTTTAAGGAAAATGGATAACACCGAGAAGCAGATTCGTCAGGCTATGGAGTTTGGACCATCTCCAGAGGTGTACATCTACATCTACATGACATCTACATCTACATGACTACTCTGCAATTCACATTTAAGTGCTTGGCAGAGGGTTCATCGAACCACAATCATACTATCTCTCTACTATTCCACTCCCGAACAGCGAGCGGGAAAAACGAACACCTAAACCTTTCTGTTCGAGCTCTGATTTCTCTTATTTTATTTTGATGATCATTCCTACCTATGTAGGTTGGGCTCAACAAAATATTTTTGCATTCGGAAGAGAAAGTTGGTGACTGAAATTTCGTAAAAAGGTCTCGCCGTGACGAAAAACGTCTATGCTGTAATGACTTCCATCCCAACTCGTGTATCATATCTGCCACACTCTCTCCCCTATAACACAATAATACAAAACGAGCTGCCCTTTTTTGCACCCTTTCGATGTCCTCCGTCAATCCCACCTGGTAAGGATCCCACACCGCGCAGCAATATTCTAACAGAGGACGAACGAGTGTAGTGTAAGCTGTCTCTTTAGTGGACTTGTTGCATCTTCTAAGTGTCCTGCCAATGAAACGCAACCTTTGGCTCACCTTCCCTACAATATTATCTATGTGGTCCTTCCAACTGAAGTTGTTCGTAATTTTAACACCCAGGTACTTAGTTGAATTGACAGCCTTGAGAATTGTACTATTTATCGAGTAATCGAATTCCAACGGATTTCTTTTGGAACTCATGTGGATCATCTCACACTTTTCGTTATTTAGCGTCAACTGCCACCTGACACACCATACAGCAATCTTTTCTAAATCGCTTTGCAACTGATACTGGTCTTCGGATGACCTTACTAGACGGTAAATTACAGCATCATCTGCGAACAATCTAAGAGAACTGCTCAGATTGTCACCCAGGTCATTTATATAGATCAGGAACAGTAGAGGTCCCAGGACGCTTCCCTGGGGAACATCTGATATCACTTCAGTTTTACTCGATGATTTGCCGTCTATTACTACGAACTGCGACCTTCCTGACAGGAAATCACGAATCCAGTCGCACAACTGAGACGATACCCCATAGCTCCGCAGCTTGATTAGAAGTCGCTTGTGAGGAACGGTGTCAAAAGCTTTCCGGAAATCTAGAAATACGGAATCAACTTGAGATCCCCTGTCGATAGCGGCCATTACTTCGTGCGAATAAAGAGCTAGCTGCGTTGCACAAGAGCGATGTTTTCTGAAGCCATGCTGATTACGTGTCAATAGATCGTTCAAGAGGAACATAAATATGTGGCCTTTCTTCTTTATGCTGGAGGCTTATCGTTTAAGATTGGACGAATTTTAGGGAATTTTAACATTAAGAGTGTGTTTCATCCACCTTCTAAGATTAGGACTGTGCTCAGCTCTGCGAAGGATGATTTGGGGAAGCTTACATTGGCCGTTCTATTCGCACAGTGCATGACAGGTGTGTGGAACATCGCCATCATGCGAGGCTACAACAGCCAGAAAAATCGGCGGTAGCAGAACACTGCCTAAATGAGGGACACAAAATGAAATTTGAAGAAACTGTTGTGGTTGCCAACATTTCCGGTTTTTGGAACAGTGTCTATAAAGACGCGATTGAAATTAGGTTGGCTGATAATTTAATCAACAGAGACAAATGGTTTCCTCTTAGCAAAACATGGAATCCTGTATTATCTCGCATCAAAACTGAACGTTCTTCGGTGCGGCCTTGATTGCGATATATCGTTGCCAGCAGTGTTCCACTAAGAGCGGCACCACCTCCCTGTTTTGGAAGGCAGAAACCGTGATGGACGGCGCATGCGCCTTGTACTGAACGGTGGCCTATACAGGGGATTACAAAAAGGTACGGCCAAACTTTCAGGAAACATTCCTCACACACAAGGAAAGAAAATATGTTATGTCGACATGAGTCCGGAAACGCTTACTTTCCATGTTGGAGCTCATTTGATTACTTCTCTTCCAATCACATTTATCATGGAATGGAAACATACAGCAACAGAATGTACCAGCGTGACTTCAAACACTTTGTTACAGCAAATGTTCAAAATGTCCTCCGTTAGCGAGGATACATGCATCCACCCTCTGTGGCATGGAATCCCTGATGCGCTGATGCAGCCCTGGAGAATGGCGTATTGTATCACAGCCTTCCACTATACGAGCACGAAGAGTCTCTACATTTGGTACTGGGGTTGTGTAGACAAGAGCTTTCAAATGCCCCCATAAATGAAAGTCAAGAGGGTTGAGGTCAGGAGAGCGTGGAGGCCATGGAATTGGTCTGCCTCTACGAATCCATCGGTCACCGAATCTGTTGTTGAGAAGCATACGAACACTTCGACTGAAATGTGCAGGAGCTCCATCGTGCATGAACCACATGATGTATCGAACTTGTAAAGACAAATGTTCTAGCACCACAGGTAGAGCATCCTGTATGAAATCATGATAACGTGCTCCATTGAGCGTAGGTGGAAGAACATGTGGCCCAATCAAATCATCACCAACAATGCCTAACCCAAGGTTCACAGAAAATCTGTGTTCATGACGTGATTGCACAATTGCGTGCGGATTCTCGTCAGCCCACACATGCTGATTGTGAAAATTTACAATTTGATCATGTTGGAATGAAGCCTCATCTGTAAAGAGAACATTTGCACTGAAATGACGATTGACACATTGTCGGATGAACCATTTGCAGAAGTGTACCCATGGAGGCCAATCAGCTGCTGATAGTGCCTGCACACGCTGTACACGGTATGGAAACAACTGGTTCTCCCGTAGCATTCTCCACACAGTGACGTGGTCAACGTTACCTTGTACAGCAGCAACTTCTCTGACGCTGACATTAGGGTTATCGTCAACTGCACGAAGAATTGCCTCGTCCGTTGCAGGTGTCCTCGTTGTTCTAGGTCTTCCCCAGTCGCGAGTCATAGGCTGGAATGTTCCATGCTCCCTAAGACGCCGATCAATTGCTTCGAACGTCTTCCTGTCGGGACACCTTCGTTCTGGAAATCTGACTCGATACAAACGTACCGCGCCACGGCTATTGCCCCGTACTAAGCCATACATCAAATGGGCATCTGCCAACTCAGAATTTGTAAACATTGCACTGGCTGCAAAACCACGTTTGTTATGAGCACTAACCTGTTGATGCTACATATTGATGTGCTTGATGCTAGTACTGTAGAGCAATGAGTCGCATGTCAACACAAGCACTGAAGTCAACATTACCTTCCTTCAATTGGGCCAACTGGCCGTGAATCGAGGAAGTACAGTACATACTGACGAAACTAAAATGAGCTCTAACATGGAAATTAAGCGTTTCCGGACACTTGTCCACATCACATATTTTCTTTATTTGTGTATGAGGAATGTTTCCTGAAAGTTTGGCCGTATATTTTTGTAACACCCTGTTTAGGACGTCGATTTGCAACCTGGCGTCAGTTCTCAGCGGGACTCATCAGCAGAAGCAGCATTTTCCTGAAGATCGCGACCAGTTGGATCGCCGAAATCTCGAGTCAAGTTGATTTTAGGATCTGGCAGTAAACCCGAAGAGACTTTTACGATTTCTACTGTAGCTTTACCCCATTTTCATCTTCTGCTGCCTTCCTACATCTTCTCTAAAAGGTACCCATTCGTATTGTGATAGATTCCTCCCTCTGTTTCATTTAGTCGTTGCTTTATGATACCTTGAGATTGCTAACAAACTCTGGCTGTTAAGTTATTCAGGTTCCATCTCCTTAATTTCTTACTTTAGGTATCTCTATAGTTGTAATCATCAGTTCACAACCAATAAATTATCATGTCTGAATCTGCGCCTGGAAATGTCTTACAGTTTAAAAATTGGTTTCGAAAACTCTATTTTACATATGAAGGGTCAGGGGAAAGAACCAAGTAAGTCCATTTTTTTATGATACCCAGTGAAAAGCGATTTGAACTGTGATTACATCAACGTATAAGAACACACAATACCTTTTATTTTATAAATTGGACATCTTAAATGCATCGAATGTGAAACTAGCGTTATTGGCAAATGGAGTGTTCCCTGAATGAAGCTACTGTGTCGTCGAACAAGACACAGCCATGGTAAAAGCACCACAGGCCCAAAGATGCGAGATGGTTCCAGTACCATAGAGACTTGTCACTTGCGCGAGTTCCACCAGCGCCACGGGCGGCGCTGAAGATGAAGATATCGACTTCGCCTCGGCCAATAACAGGCTGAGTACAATCCACCAATGACTGCACGATAACGGACAGCAGCCAGCTCGGAAGACAGAAGAGCAGCACTTGCTCACTTGGCTACAGTTAAAAGTTACATCTGCCCACACAGAAAATTGCATCTCAACAAACTTGTCATTGGTAAGTAAGTTTTACGTTTGTTCTTCCGTTGGCTTTAATTATGTATTAAAGAAACAACTGAAAATATTAATAGTGTAAGTAATATGTAAGTAACCATACAGTAGCGTAATAGTTCGTGTTTAGAAAATGAATTCTAACATATTGTTATGGTCACAGGTACCTGAACTACATTTCAGTCACTCAGTAAATTGATAACTCAAAATATCATTGTCAACAGATCTGGAGAAATTGCCACTGCGTCTTTAGACCGTTTTCGTCAGACGAGAGGTTAGTTTCTAAGTGTTTCAGTGAGATCGTTCTTGCAAATGTGAAATATACCCCATTGAGTGCTTTCATTACAGCAAGTCTTAGCAATCTACTGTCAATTATATTGCTTGTAATTAGTGACAGCAAAAATTGTTTAATAATCCTTGTGATTTTGCAGGCACAGTTCTGACTCTGATTACTGGTTGCTGTACGTATCTATCCACATAACGGCTGTTGAGGGAGACTTGTGAAGATTCAAGACTGCTCTTAGAGGATTTGCAGTTTAAAAGTGACATAATTGGGAAATAAGTGTGCAGATGAGTGTTTAACTGTGTTTTATTGAAGTTGTTATGCGATTGTAAAGGAATAACAAATGTTAAATAGAGTGAGTGAATAATGAAAACTCATTTTCCACATGTTTAAGCCGTCCTATACCCGTAATTTTCCGCCACTTATTTGTTGGTAAACACTAGTTGGAGAGTGACACGCCGCCCCCACCCCCCACCCCCTTCTCCACAATCTTGGTGATACACTGAACTGTAACATAGCACGAAGTCTACAATATGCATTTTGAGACTGTTGATATGAAAGTGGGAAGTACAGATCTTCCAGTTAAATCAGGAATAGCTTAAGTGCAGTACTTGAAGGTAACACAAGGAAAGCTTACTTATGTAGGTGGTAAGTAGTGTCGGCAAAAAGTTCATGTGTGTGAAGTTTCCATGTAGAACACCAGGTGTAAAACTTTTATCCCGAGTCTTAAACTGTGTCGGAATAAAAGTGAGGCATTCATATGACTCAATAATGCTGTTTTCATTTCACTACACTTATACACATGTCTGATTTCTGCTGTGTTAACATTGCAAAGTCCTGTAGGCATGTGGAGTATTAACCAAAACTGTCATATTGGAAGCAGAATCACATTTGTTACGTTACTTGATATTTTCAGGAGAAAAAGGCAATGTTGCTTCTTATTAATATAATACATTCAGAGTCACAGCAGTGTTTGACCAACCATAACTGATGCTGAATGTGCATGTCGTCTTATAATGTGAAGGGCTTATTTCAAATAGTGGTACAAGTCCATTACCTCCACTTTTCTGTCTATAATGCTTCTGAAATTAATGATCCAAACAAACATTAATAAAGGTTCAGTTCTAGCAAGAAGCCATGTGCTTAAATATTTCTGGTATCTCAACTGCAGATTTTTCAGCGCTCATTTAACTTTACGACTCCGTATCTCAAAATGAACAAAAATGGACTAATAATGAAATAAGTCCTTCATATGTACACATAGCACACCGATCTCGTGAGGCACAAGGCTCTCATAACGAAGTACGTACGTCGTTCAGCAGATGGCACTAGGAAAATAATTTTAAGTGCGCTTTTTAGTTGCTACTTGCGACTTTTAGTTGCGACTTGTCACGGAAATCGCAGTTAGACTCGATAGCGTGTCGCAGAGATGAGCGTAGTACGAACTTTGGCCAACAGATGGCACTGTTAACCGCGCTTTTTAGTTGCTACTTGCGACTTCTAGCCGCGACTTGTCACTGAAATCGCAGAAACCAGTACGGAATTCGGCCAACAGATGGCTCACGGCGTTGAATGTGAAATGCTACTTGCGACTGCTAACTGTGACTGAAATCGCAGTTAGATTTTGTAAAGTTGTTATTGTGATATCTGTGACTTCTCAACCACCGTGATTTCTAACAGATACGAGATTTCCTGCCCACCGCTACTACAGATCATCGCCCAGGGCTGACTTAGACAGGGAATCTTGTTTAGTGAACTGTTAGAAGTAAACAGACAGTTGTTGTAATTGCATTTTCTATGCACTTTGATGTTTACCTACAGGTATTTGCAGCTGAGGGCCTTTTCGTGTTACATTACAAGCAGTGCTGCAGATTTTGTTGTTAGGCTGTTTACAAAGAAAAGCAAACCTTTTTAACTCACTCGTGTGACTTTGTTACTGATTGGTTGGAGTGTTGTAGAACCTTTGTTCTCCTATACTTTTACCTGACCCTGAGGCACACCTGTGTAACAGTGGCAGGGAGAAATTGTCTTAGTGGTGTACTGCACCAGAAGCTGTTTCACGAACTCATAAACTCGACCTACCGTAACGACAGTGGAAACTCGACCTCCACAGCAGTGGTAACAAGGCCTTTACAAAACTGACAACAAGGGTTTCCAAATCCATTGAAATCTTCCTTTGTAAGGGGAAGTAAACGGTTAAGCCAAACGAAAAAAGATGCAATAATGCCATAATAATCAGGATTAAATAAATTTATGGTTTTGATCATACAGCAAGAGTACTCATATCAGGTATTCGTACCCATGGGGCAGCTGGCTACAGGACAGCACCATGATGGAAAAACTTAATCAGCCTTTGCAGGTTTTTATGTTTTTGTATTTTACCCTTGCACTGTAAACAAAGAATGCAGTTGTTCGCATTACAGCAAAGAGTAGAAAATTGGAAAGCTGTAGTGCACTAAACATGCAAAGTAATTTTGAAGTTAAGCACACTGTTATTAGCAGACATGAGCAGTTTAAACAGCCTATCCACTGGTTGATATTGTCATAGTATCCTTGTAGTGCCAGTTTGCATTCCTCTGAGATAAGTCGTTTGATAATCCAGAATAATGTAGTGAATGCATTCAGATTATATTGATGCACTCAGATGCTACTATCTTAACAGGCTCAGATTTGAAAGGGTATGTTTATTATACTTTGAGTCCAGTGATGTTCTCCAGTTCTTAATTAACACTGGCCACAGTCAGAGGAGATTGCTTACATCTGTATGCTTCGATTATTTCCTTGAAATGTTCAGGTGTTTCCATCAGTGTCTCTACATTCCATAATCCAACATTTTTATCGCATTCTAATTATGAATGGCTGTGGACAAGCAATGTAACTTTTATCTTCTTAATTCCACTAATTTGGCTGAGAGTTACATAATGAATAAATATTCAGGACTATTACAAGAATCATTCGAAGAAAAAGGGTCTAGTACATGTGGGATTTAAAATGCATACCTTAAAAGCTATGGGCACTTCATTCACCATCTTGTGAAACAAAACTCTTCTATCACAAGCTTTTTGATTTCCGTATTTTGAGCTGTGATGGTCTGAACCAGAAACAGTCTGTCCTCTTGAATGAACTAAACAGAATGAGATCATAAGCACTTAGCTGCAGTTGCTGAAGGTCCTGGATGGCTGTGGGTGAAATAATTGAGAGTTTTCTAGGTTGGAAGACTCTCCATCCAGACCAGATTACGCAAACTGTAAGAGACTCAGAAGTATAAGTGTAAGGTCCAAAAGAATGCCCCTTACAGGGGAGAGTATTAAAATACTGCTAGTTAACTGCAGAAGCATTCGCAACGAAGTACCAGACTTTGATGCACACCTGAAAAGCAGTAAAGCTCACATAATATTAGGTACAGAAAACTGGTTGAAACCTGAAGGTTATAGAAGTGAGAATTTAGGAGAAAACTGAAGTGTATAGCGAAAGGACATACTAATTGAAAATGGTGGTAGTCCATTTGTTGCAATGGACAAGAAACTCAAATCCACTAGACAGAAACTGAAGGTGCATGCGAGATTGTTCAGATAATACTTACTATAAGGGGTGGGCATAAAATGGAAAAGGTATTCTTCTATCACCCACCGTATTCGATTCCTGCTGTCATTGAAAACCTTAGAGAAGAGTTCAGTTTACCTGTACATAAGTTCCCCAATCATAGTGTATCATTGGTGGAAACTTTAATCATCCAACAATCAACTGAAGAAATTACTGTTTTCTTAGTGTTGGGCATGACAAGACACCCTCTGAAATGGTGCTAAATGCATTCTCTGAAAACTACCTAGAACGAATAGTTGAGAACCCTGCTCATGATGGAACTATTTTAGATCCAATGGTAACAAATAGACCTGACTTCCTTGGTGATGTCCACATCGAAACTGGTGTCAGTGATCATGAAATAGTTGTGGCGACAATGATTAACGAAGTGTAAAGAACATCTAAAACAAGTAGAAAGTTACATTTGTTCGGTAAATTAGATTTTAAAAAAGCAGTAGTGCCATATCTCATTGAGGAACCTGGAAGTTTCAGCACAGGCAGGACCATGCAGAGTAACTGAGGCTTAAGTTTCAGAGAATATTTGATCATGTACTGAACAGATATGTATCCAGTAGAACAGTTCATAATGGGATGGACTTTACATGGCATACGATCTCTGTAAAGAAACTTCTAAAGAAACTGAGACTACTACATAACAGGTGTAAAACAAAGTGTAGAGCTATAGAGAGAGAGAGAGATGCTGAATGAAACACGTCTGGCTGTCAAGAGAGCAATGCATAAAGACTTCAATGACTACTATGATAGCAAATTATCAAATGATCTTTCACAAAACCCAAAGAAGTTCTGGTCATATGTAAACGCTGTTAACTGCACCAAAGTTAATATCTACTGACTTGCGAATGAGACAGGAACTGCAATTAAGGGTAGCAAGGCAAAAGCTGAAATCCTTAATTCCATTGTCAAATTTTCCTTTACAAAGGAAAACCAAGATGAATTGCCCCAATTTAATCCTTATGCCATTGAAGATATGAGTGAAATAAATGACAGTGATGTTGATGAACAGCTGAAATCGTTAAAACTGAACAAAACTCTGGGATCCCATGTAATCTCTATTATATTGTATGCCGAATTTGTGCCAGAGCTAGCTCCTCTGTTAACTAGTCTCTGTTTCGATCTCTCAGACAAAAAACCATGCCCAGAAGTTGGAAGAAAGCACATGTCACCCCTGTTTACAAGAAGGGTAGCAGAAGTGATCCTGAAAACTACCGATCAATATCCTTGACATCGACTTGTGGTAGAATCTTATAACGTGTTCTGAGCTCAAACATAATGAGGTATCTCGACCAGAATGATCTTCTCCATGCCAACCAGCTTGGATTCCGGAAACGTCGGTCGCAGAGAACCCAACTCACTATTTTCTCACGTGAAATACTAAAAGTTTTGCACCAAGGCAGTCAGGTATATGCAGTATTTCTTGATTTCCGAAAATTTTTGACTGAGTAGCACATCTATGCTTATTCTCAAAAGTACGATCATATGGCGTATGAAGGGATATTTTTGACTGAATTGAGAATCTTTTGGTAGGAAGGACGAAGAGCGTTGTCTTGGATGGCGAGTGGGAACTTGCTTTAAATGTTTAGAAAAGTAAACTTCTGCACTTCACAAAATGCAAAAACTTAGTTTCCTATCACTATAATATCAACGAGTCACTGCTGGAATCGGCTAACTCGTACAAGTACCTGTGTCTAACACTTTGTAGGGCTATGAAATGGAATGGTCATATAGGCTCAGTTGAGCTGATAGACTTCGATTTCTTGGTGTAATATTGGGAGAATAGAATCAGTTTGCACATGAGGTTACATACAAATCATTTGTGTGACCGAATCTGGCATGTTCCACACCCACGAGAATCATCTCATTTATATGACTATGGAACGAAAACTGAATCTAATCTATTATTGCTCACGTGTCGGACTCAGTACCACATCTGCATATACTGTCAGGTCTACACTCTTTCTTGCACGTGACATGTCACTCCATCAGGACTTCTAAGTCAGGTAAGGTGAAATCACATTCTGAGCAAAATCCACGCTCTGCTACGATAGGACTAACAGGGGATACTGAACACATGCAGAGAAGAGCAGCACGAATGGTCACAGGAATGTTTGACCCATGGAAGTGTGTCATAGAGATGCTGAAAAAACTGAGCTGGCAGACTCATGAAGATAGACGTAAACTCTTCCGAGAAAGACTTCGTACAGGATTTCAAGAACCGGCTTCAGATGATTATTCAAAGAAATACTACAACACCCTACTTATCGCTCACATAGGAATCATGAGGACAATGTTAGATTAATTACAGCACAGAAGCATTCAAACAGTCATTCTTCCCACGCTTAGTATGTGGATGGAACGGGAAGAAACCCTAATAATTGGTACACTCTGTCATGCACTTCACAGTGGGTTGCAGTTTAGATGTAGTAAGTTTTTGATTTTTTTTTTTTTTTACTGTTCTAGCAGCTGCCATGACAGTGAGCTAGTAAGACGTTCCCACTTTCCAGTTGCAAAATTATGCCAGTTCGCTGGCACGTGTGGAGTTTCGGGTTTGCATACGCATGTTTTCATTGCTCGTGGTACTCAAACTCGAAATGAGTGATCAGTGATGTCTTTTGAGTGATGCTATTGTGTGCATTGCACGTCTGTAAACATACACAAGTGTGTGTTACGGTAGTTACTGGAACTTATAACCTATCAGAAGAATGAATTTCGTAGCAGAACCCGGATTTTGCTCAGAATGTGGTTCCATTTTACCTGACTTAGGAAGTTCTGGTGGAGTAACATGTTACACGTGCAAAAAAGAGTATGGACCTGAAGGTAAAAATTCACATAGGCCTACTCCTCATAGCAGAACTTTGTTAAGTTTAGCTTTTCGTTGTCATACGATAAAAAAAACTAATTATGGCGCTTTATAAAGGTAACGCTTCTGTGTTAAGAACACGGAGATAACAGATAACATAGAAATTCAAAAGTATACTTTAAAAATACGTTACAAATGGGAAAACTCACTTCTGTATTATGAAGTTTAGAGTATGGACAGAAAATATAACAATTTAAACAGGCATATACTTTTTATATAAGAAGAATGCATAGACCATGGACCGGAAAAAATAACTATTTTTTATATATAAGAAGATGAGCTTTCGGGAGACATCAGAATTTTGTTTCAAGAAATGCAGTAACAGAGTAAAAGCAGTGATTTAATAAAATTTGTTTTAATTTTGTTCTTATTTCCTTCAGATTTTTTAATTGTCTTGATCTCTGAAATAGACGTGTGTAGGATATTTTTGGGCTCTTATATACATTCATAATCATGTAAAAAGCAGTTTTCAACTCCTTTTTTTTCCAGATCATACAATTCACTGAAGATATCCATACTTGAGATTTTTGATTTGATATTCTCGATAAAATGCTGTGTACATAGTATAAAATAACATGAGTAATTTGTAATATATGGCTTTGGCATAACTAGAGTGAAATAATTGAACAATGCAAATACATTTTGAAATCTGTGGTTTTATTGAAACTTCCTGGAAGATTAAAACTGTGTGCCAGACTAAGACTTAAACATGGGACCCTTGCTTTTTGCAAGCATGTGCTCTACCAATTGAGCTACCCAAGCATTCGTAACCTGACCTCACAGCTTTACTACCGCCAGTAACTTTCTTCTACTTTTTGACTGATGATGTGTGAATACAACACTAGAATTATCAATATTATATACAGGAACTGGTTTTACTAAGAAATTAATCAGTAGAGTTGGAGTTGGTTGTCAGTAAATTCTTTAGGCTTCTCTTAAACTGAAGTTTATTAGTAGCAGAACTTTTATAACTAGACATACTGGCAAGTTATTGAAAATGTGGGAAATAGAGAAGCGTCCGATTCCACCCGCCTTCCCAAGACGTCAGAAATATGGCGGAAACGACCATACGCTACGACTCCAATATGGCGCCTATGACGTAATTACGTAAACATGACCACACACACCACCACCATACCAAACCACACAAAACAACGAAAAATATAAGCAACACAAAACTCCACAAAGGCCACTAAACAAAATAGCCCCTGGAATTGGACACTTCCCTTGACGTATATAGCTCAACAGCAGCTCCCAATCCCACAAATTGAAATCATACACTTCTCTTGGCCTATATAGGTCATAAGCAGCTCCTGATCCCACAAATTGGTATCAAACACCTCCCTTGACGTATATAGCTCAACAGCAACTCCCGATACCGGAACAACCACACATTGGAATCGAACACTTCCCTTGACCTATATAGGTCAACAGAAACTACCGATACCAAATCATAAAACCTAAAATTACAACCACGCCCACAATCATCATTACCTCAAAAAACAACAAAATTGGAATCGAACACTACCCTTTACCTGTTATCCTTAAGACATATAGCCATCCCTGGTCTGAGACACTGGAACTTAAGTATGCCTCATTTTTTCACGACACATTGAACACATCACGACTTCATCTAAAAATCCGAATAGTTGAAGAGATTTTATTACAGACAATGCACTGTCCCCCATCATCGCCAACAACCGAAAACTGTCAACCTTGTCAGTCACTTCCATACCTACTAAAGACATAAAAAAAGCAATTTGTCAAAATTCACACATGACGAACTTAAAAAAATCTACAATAACGTTGACGTAACAAAACCAAAATCGTTAACTCGCTGAAAGCACAGTCACTACCGATACCACACAGGTGCAATGCTACCATGCAAATGAACCCCACATGCCACGTAACACACTACCCATAAACACACCACCAGTCACATCAAAACGACACATACAAACACGCCACTCTCACAAACTAAATTCTACGGCATCGTGACGTCACACACAACAACAGCCTTACATCACGGGTCAAAGCCGACGGATGGGTTCGGACGCTTCAGTCGACCCAAAATGTGTGTTCCTGAATAATAGTAAACTTTCTTTACCAACTTTTTGTAGATTATTCTCATTTCTAGTACTGATTCCTTTAACTGAACTATTTGGTTGAAACTTACATATTAAACTTATGACAAATTTCACTAAGGAATAGTTACGGAGGGAAGCAGTAAGTGTGCCATAGTAACAGATTTCTTGTTTTAATCAAGTTGTGTCATAAATTTCCGTTCTCCACAATTTGATCTAGCACCTATTCATTAATTATCGAGTTCATGTATTATTTTGTAGCACCATGTTTAAAAATCTTCTTTTCTTATCTGAGCTATTTATTTTTCATGTTTCATTTTCACACATGGTTACCTTCCAGACAGATACCTTCAGAAAACACTTCCTAATACTCAAGTTTATTCTTCATTTGTCTGGCTATATTGTACATAGTTGCTTCATAAATACTGATGGAGTTTAAATCAATTTGTGTACTTCCTTCTTGTTGCACAGACTAATTTAAATTACTTCAATATTTAAATTTATGTTTAACATTAACAAATTTACCTCCTACACAAATGCATTTCTTTTTCTGAGGTTATTGATATTCACCTAATAGGATCTTTTTCAAGAGATAATCCATCCCATCCAGATGATCTAAATTCTTTGCTACCACTGGCATAATTATAATTTATCATACCTTAATTTTTTTTTCTCTCCACAGCTTTAATTCCTCTTCAGAATTCCTTCTTTATTTCCTTTAATGCTTGCTAAACGCACAGATTCCCACCTTTTTGCAGTTTCTTCAGTTTTAATCTATTTAAGGAGATGGGACCTGGATAAACTGAAAGAATGCTGTAAATGAAGCAGGCGAAAGGGAATACAAACGTCTCAAAAATGAGATTGACAGGAAGTGCAAAATGGCTAAGCAGGGATGGCTAGAGGACAAATGTAAGGATGTAGAGGCTTATCTCACTAGGGGTAAGATAGATACTGCCTACAGGAAAATTGAACAGACCTTTGGAGGAAAGTGAGCCACTTGTATGAATATCAAGAGCTCAGATGGAAACCCAGTTCTAAGCATAGAAGGGAAAGCAGAAAGGTGGAAGGAGTAGATAGAGGGTCTATACAATAGCGATGTACTTGAGGACAATATTATGGAAATGGAAGAGGATGTAGATGAAGATGAAATGGGAGATACGATACTGCGTGAAGAGTTTGACAGAGCACTGAAAGACCTGAGTCGAAACAAGACCCCAGGAGTAGACAACATTCCATTAGAACTACTGATGGCCTTGGGAGAGCCAGTCCTAACAAAACTCTACCATCTGGTGAACAAGATGTATGAGACAGGCAAAATACCCTCAGACTTCAAGAAGAATATAATAATTCCAATCCCAAAGAGAGCAGGTGTTGACAGATGTGAAAATTACCGAACTATCAGTTTAATAAGTCACGGCTGCAAAATACTGACACGAATTCTTTACAGACGAATGGAAAAACTAGTAGAAGCTAACCTTGGGGAAGATCAGTTTGGATTCCGAAGAAATGTTGGAACACGTGAGGCAATACAGACCCTACGACTTATCTTAGAAGCTAGATTAAGGAAAGGCAATCCTACATTTCTAGCATTTGTAGACTTAGAGAAAGCTTTTGACAATGTTGACTGGAATACTCTCTTTCAAATTCTGAAGGTGGCAGGGGTAAGAAACAGGGAGCGAAAAGCTATTTACAATTTGTACAGAAACCAGATGGCAGTTATAAGAGTCGAGGGACATGAAAGGGAAGCAGTGGTTGGGAAGGGAGTGAGACAGGGTTGTAGCCTATCCTCGATGTTGTTCAATCTGTATATTGAGCAAGCAGTAAAGGAAACAAAAGAAAAGTTCGGAATAGGCATTAAAATCCATGGAGAAGAAATAAAAACTTTGAGGTTCGCCGATGACATTGTAGTTCTGTCAGAGACAGCAAAGGACTTGGAGGAGCTGTTGAACGGAATGGACAGTGTCTTGAAAGGAGGAAATAAGATGAACGTCAGCAAAAAGTAAAACGAGGATAATGGAATGTAGTCGAATTAAGTCGGGTGATGCTGAGGCAATTAGATTATGAAATGAGACACTTAAAGTAGTAAAGGAGTTCTGCTATATGGGGAGCAAAATAACTGATGATGGTCAAAGTAGAGAGGATATAAAATGTAGACTGGCAATGGCAAGGAAAGCGTTTCTGAAGAAGAAAAATTTGTTAACATCGAGTATAGATTTCAGTGTCAGGAAGTCGTTTCTGAAAGTATTTGTATGGAGGGTAGCCATGTATGGAAGTGAAACATGGACGATAAATAGTTTGGACAAGAAGAGAATAGAAGCTTTTGAAATGTGGTGCTACAGAAGAATGCTGAAGTTTAGATGGGTAGATCACATAACTGATGAGGAAGTATTGAATAGGATTGGGGAGAAGAGAAGTTTGTGGCACAACTTGACAAGAAGAAGGGACCCGTTGGTAGGACATGTTCTGAGGCATCAAGGGGCCACAAATTTAACACCGGAGGGCAGCGCGGAGGGTAAAAATCGTAGAGGGAGTCCAAGAGATGAATACACTAAGCAGATTCAGAAGGATGTAGGTTGCAGTAGGTACTGGGAGATGAGGCTTGCACAGGATAGAGTAGCATGGAGAGCTGCATCAAACCAGTCTCAGGACTGAAGACCACAACAACAAACGTACAGATTAAATAATATGAGAAGTAGGCCACAACAGTGTTTCATTCCCTTTTCAGCTACTGCTTCCCTTTCATGTTCTTCAGCTCTCACAACAGCTGTCTGTTTTCTGTACTGGTTGTAGACAGCCTTTTGCTCTATGTATTTTACCCCTGCAGCCATCAGAATTTCAAGGAGTGTATTCCAGGCAGTTTAGACAAACTGTCTCTAAATTTAGAAATGCAATAAAGATAGGTTGGCCAATTTTTAGTATGTGGCCTAATATATTTCATAGCGTTAGTTTTGCCTCACGGGTTACTGCATATTTTGGTAGCGCACCTGAACTGATCTTCCCAAAAGTTTGATGTCTTCTGCTCTTTCCACTCTTCTGTGTATAACAGTGTGAGAGCTGCCTTGAACTCCCACCCCCGCCCCCTTCCTCTCTCGCACACTTACAGTGCTGCTGTCTGGAGCACGGCCAATAGTTCTCTTACAGCAGATGTCAGATGTTTCACCCTTACGGAACACCACAACAGACGACTTCTTCACCTCTGTGAAACTGGCAGAGAAGCTGAAACAAAAAGGAACAAGTTTAGTTGGCACTCTTTGGAGATCACTCAAACAGGTCCCTCCTGTGGGGCGAAGTGGAGACAATGCATTGTACTCAACACACTTACAAATCAGGTGACAATCTTCTCACAGCATATCAAGGGAAAAAGAAAAATATATCATTTCTCTGAGTAACATGCATGCTGGATGTAAGCTGACTGAGAATACTGACAAGAAACTTCCAGAAACTGTGGAGTCTTATAATGAAACTAATGGTGGAGTCGATATTGTTGACCAAACGGCTAGACATTACAGCATCCAGCATCCACTGATGGCCTATGCATGTCTTCTACAGTATTCTTGACGTTGCCATGATAAATGCTCACACAGTTTTTGAGTTATTTACCTCTACGATATCTCACCAAGACTTCATACTCAGATTAGCAGACGAGCTTGCTGCCCTCTACAGATTGCGGAGAGGAACCAATCTCCCCTTGCGGGAACTCGATACCAGTGCTGGCCAATATGGAAAGAGGTGTTGTCAAATTCAGGTTTCTTGCAAACAACAAAAGGGGAATAAAAATCAAATGTAAGCTTTAAGTGCAACAAATGTGTGTGCAAAAGTTGCCAAGCAAAAATTCATCCTGAATATCTAAACTGTGAGCCCATCCCAGCTTAGGCAGTTCAGGCAAGTCTTTGTTCCTAAATATTTCCAAATATTTATAATTATAGCCTGAAGTTATTTGCTCTTATGTATTAGTTCCTCGGTTAAAATAAACAAGAAAACACACACAGCTTTTCAGTCACCTGCTGCATTTTAGAATCTTTCACAAATACTCGGTACTTAATTTGTCTCTAAAAGTAAAAATATTATTAGTACTCACATAAACAAAATGTTTTGGTTCTGTTTCAACCTTTTTAAAAAGAAAAACATTGTAACATTGTTTTAGTTACTTACTTTAATGATGATTGATGAAAGTCTGGAATTTATTCAGGAAAATATAAATTAAAAAAAGTTTGTTTCTGAAAATGTATGTTTGACAGTATGCTATTCATTTTAGAGACCAAATTATTATTTGGTTTCACTTTATAGTCTACCTGAACATATTGTCAACAAAACGGCATTTAAAATACGACCCAAATACAAATAAAACAGTGGTTTCTTACCATGGGTAAAAAATGACCCACATGGTAATATTAGGGGTATGGTGCAGTCCGTTACTTCTAGTGTTAATATCAGTCTTTAATTCCAAGAATCCACTTTCACAAATTAGCTGTTTATCATCATGTTTTGGACATATACTGAGTGGTAACCTCTTTAAAAGTTCTGAACTGCATATAATATGCCTTTTCAACATGTAGTAATGAAGAATTGGCTAAGAACCATTTACTTATGTAATGAAAATTTTGTTAACAGCTCTTTCTAAACCCACATTTGATTTGCTATTTATTGCAATGTTTATATCATGTGCAGTTGACACCTTTGTTTCCTGTTGGAGAGAGATGACTTGACCTATTCTGCGGCACCTCCTGTTACATCATTATATTCTGATTTACTTAAAAAAGGATATTGTGATTTAGGCAGGGAACCACCTATAACTTATTGTCTAATGAGTTAGGTACATTGGTCCAGTATGTAAAATAGCCTTCTCAAGAGTGTAGCCCTTTAGAAATCCAAACTTTTATTCTGATGGGTCAACTGGTGTTTGTGGCACCACCCGCCTGCTTTGGCCCATAACATAATTGTGTTGTGTTGTGTAAAGTCACGGTGGCTTGGTGTATTTGGAATGGTCTGTATTTTTAGAGGGTGTTTTGGAGTATGTGGTGGTGCGCTCTAATGTGGGATGGTTATCTTCATAAATTGTTTGTGAGCGGTGCTGGTGATTTGTTGGAATGCTTTAGTGCTGTTCATAAGATTAATATTGGAAGGGTTTTTTATGGTTTCTTAGTAAGTTATTTTGTTATTGGCTGTCACAGGAAATTATTTGTTTTCTGGTATAGAATTATAAGTGTGGTCTGTTTGTGGTTGGGAATTTTTTGTGATTTGGATACGACAGTGAAGTTCACAAGTAGATCACTGCGTGCTGGGGTTGACTGAAGCGTCAGATCCCACCCGTCGGCTCTGACACGTGACATAAGGCTGTTGTGGCATGTGATATCATGGCGGTGCAGAATTTAGTTTGTGAGAGTGCCGTGTTTGTAGGTGTCATTTTGATGTGATCGGTGGTGCTCTCTGGTGGTGTTTTTATGGGTAGCATATTACAGGGCATATGGGGTTCATTTGCCTGGTAGCATTGCGCATGTGTGGTATCAGTAGTGACTGTGCTTTCAGCGGAATATTTTTCAGTGAGTTAACGATTTTGGTTTTGTTATGTCGACGTTATTGTAGTTTTTTTTCTCTTCGTCGTGTGTGAATTTTGGTAAATTGCTTTTTTTATGTGTTTGGTAGGTATGGATATGACTGACAAGGTCGACAGTTTTCGGTTGTCAGTGATGATGGGGGACAGTGCGTTGTCTCTAATAAAATTTCTTCAACTATTCAGATTTTTTGATGAAGTTGTGAAGTGTTCAGTGTGTCGCGAAGAAATGAGTCTTACTAAAGTTCCGGCGTCTCGGACCACTGACGGCTATATGCAGAAATGTCGTAAGGATAACAGGTCAAGGAAAGTGTTCTATTCCAATTTTGTTGGTTTGTTGTGTTTTTTGAGATAGTGATGATTGTGGACGTGGTTGTAGTTTTGGGTTTTATGATTTGGGTATCGGTAGTTTCTGTTGACTTACATAGCTCAAGCGAAGCGTTAGATTCCAATGTGTGGTTGTGGATATTGGCGTAACAGACCAGGGGCGGCTATATGTGGAGATATTGTAAGGATAACAGGTCAGGGGAAGTGTTAGATTCCAATTATGTTGGTTTGTTGTTTTTTGAGGTAGTGATGATTGTGGATGTGGATGAAGTTTTGGGTATTATGATTTGGTATTGGTAGTTTCTGTTGACTTATATAGGTCAAGGGAAGTGTTAGACTCCAATGTGTGGTTGTGACTGTGGGTGTTCCAGTATCAGGAATTGCTATGTTGAGCTATATAGGTCAAGGGAAGTGTTAGATTCCAATTTTTGGGGATCAGGAGCTGCTGCTGAGCTATATAGATCAACGGAAGTGTCCAATTCCAGAGGATATTGTTTTTGTCGAATTTGGGGAGTTTTGTGTTGTCAGTTTTTTTTGTCATTTTGTGTGGTTTGGTATAAAGGTGTATGTCTAAATTTGTTTTCTTTTACTTTGTCCCCACCCAAAAACACCCAATTTCCCATGGTTGTCCTGTAAGTTTCATTAGGTTTTTTGTGGAACGCGTGTGTGTTGGTTTTTCAATGTATGTTCGTGTTTGTAGTCATGTTCACATAATGACATCGTAGGCGCCATATTAGAGTTGTAGTGTATGGTCGTTTCCGCCATATTTGTGACCTCTCTCTCTCTCTCTCTCTCTCTCTCTCTCTCTCTCTCTCTCTCTCTCTCTCTCTCTCTCTCTCTCTGTTAAGTCTTCATTATTAAGTTTGTCATGTAATGTGCGACAGCATGGTCGCCATATCTTATAAACTTGAGATATGTGTGTCTACCATCTTAATGACATCATGGGTAAAAGCTGACAGGTGATACTGCAATCTTTGATAAACCGGTTTGTACAGTGTGAAGAGGAAAAGATTACAGTATACATAGAGCTGAGATGTGAACAGTGGTAAACTTTGAAACTGTCTTCTAATCACTGTTGAGCAATACAGACTGCTATGTATGGTTCACAAATATGAAATCAAATTCTCCTCTGTTAAAGTTGTATAAATAATTCACCAAATGTTTGTCGCATGTTCCATGGACTCCTGCCCAGGCTCCAACATATAACAAAAATTAAAATCTATTCTTATCTAGGGGAATTATTACCTTAGCTTCAGATCCTCAATAAACATTTTTGATGATATGAGCTTTTTACATTCAAACAAACAGGCCTAATCTAATAAACTGGACTCAAATCAAACCAGTCCATTAACAAAATGTTACAAATTATGATATATGACTTATGGAAAAGATGAGAACAATATGTGAGTGTTGCTCTAAGGGACAGTGGTGCTTGTTGCATTACAGCCAGTGGCTCATCTTCAAAGATGTCACACATTCTCCCTTGCATCAGTGGTTCCATGACAAGAGAGAAATGCAGCTTCTGTAGAGTCATAAAAAATACATATTTTAATGTATGGTACAACTTCTAAAACAGCTTGTACATACATTGGGTCAATGGTTTACAGGTTGTGTGTGTCACTAACAATTTCATGACACTACAATGACATAAGAAACATTCCAGCTTATTGAGGCAAAGAGGACATAATAAGATAGCCAAACATGAAATGGGAAGCCAGTAGTATAGGTTACTTGAGAATGAAATCACCAGTACATTCAAAGAACTAAATGACAATGGATAAGAGAGAAATGTAAATAAATTAGGAATTAGATGGTGATAGGAAAACTTCATTGTGTGCAACAAGAAAATTAAATATAATTTGGTGATGTAAAAATAAAGATGTAAAATTTAGTTGGGAAATTTGAATAATACTGCAGAAAGCAGGAGTAGAATGAAGGTCTTTTCAGTGAAAGAATTGCCAACAGCATGATAGAACAGGAGAATGAGGAGACGTATGTCAAAGGAATAGGTGAGCCAGTAATGCAGCTATAGTTTCAGGGCTGCAGTATAGTTTGAGGTCAAGGAAGTACCCTCTACTTATGCAACTAACCCCTCCCATGTGTATGGAAAATGTTGAATAAAAAGTAATACAAAATTAAAGAAAGTGACATCTAAACTGTCAAATTGGTGAGCACTTGTCCTTCCCAGTCACAATTTTACCATCAGATGTTTTAATATTGACGTGGAGGACCCAGAGAACAGGGCACCATCTCCTGTTCCCCCGTCCTCTTGGGTAAATCATTGCTGTCAAGAGAGAAGGACAAGGACAATCATAGCTAATCAATGGTGCTCACAGAGACTTCTGTATTGTAGTGAAATCTAAATGGATACCAATTTAATTTTGAAGAATTGCAGCTTCTGACCCATGAGAGATACCATTCTCCATCTGCTTACAAGACTATTTTACTGTCACTGATGCACCTGCAATGAGGGTCTACCACACCTACAGGAAGGACAATCTTACTGGAGTCAGGGCTAAGAGTGAGGAGCCTGTTTTTTTTCAGTGACAGGTGCCATTACTCTCCTGTTCCATCTTGCCACGGCCCTATAAGCAGTTCCAGTGGAAATTCTTACACCAGTGTTTCTTCATATCTTCTACCTCATGATCCGTTGAGTGCAGATATACTCACAGAGCTTTTTCGGGCACAGCCCCACTCATTTCTCCTCATGGGTCACTTAAGTGCACACAATGTGCTGTGGTGCACAGTCACTATAAGGGACAGGCAAATGAAAACGAGAAAGACAGACAATGTAATGAGCACGATGTGGACGTCGCCTCAGGGGTCGAATTATCGAAGGCTTCACCTGTTTCAGGTTTCTGTCTTTTGAACTCCAGTCAGATGACACACTTTACTGCAACCACTGGGTCATCTTCAGCCATTGACCTTAGTTTTAGCTCCCCAACTCTTGTAAACTCAGTTCAGTGGAAGATGGCCACAGATTTGTGCTTCAGTGACCACCTTCCAGTGCATTTGATTAATGATAAGAAACCAGTGGCTGTATTTGAATCCAACATCATTTATTCTTTTTAAAACATGCTTCCAGTTGTGTCACCAAATGTTGTCATCTTAAGGTCCCTGCTTATGGAAACACAATACAAAACAAAATTTAGCATCCAACATATATTGCAATTCTTTTTTCCACCAGTGACATAATGGACTTGAGGGGAACCCACACGTACAATGAGTTACACCAGCAAAGCAATTGCAGTCATATGTAGCCTTCACCAGGACACCTACAAATATATCAATAATAAGGAACGAAACAAACTAATGATGTAGTACCAAGTGGCCAGAGTGGACAAATGCAACACAGACCTAACGAACAAACATTCACTGGAAAATTCAGACAACCCAACATGCCAACATATATTTTAACACCCCAAAAACATAAACAATGTAAAACTTGGTCTAAAACCTGGTATAGAAATAGACATGTGCTCCACTGATATTACTCTACAGCAACCCAGTCATATTCCTGAGGTCTATGACTGAAGCTTAGCAAATGTGTACTTGTGTGTGTAAAATACCTTGGATGCATTATCTCCAAAGAAACAATGAAACATAGCATCAAAATTCCTAGTAATTATAAGAAATATACCAGGTGTCAAACAGTGTTGTCAACACTAACAACAGTCACTGTCAATATGTACCCACAGGGTTAAGAGTTGCATACATAATATATGTTGACAACATCTCATGTGGCATTCCTCTATTTACCTGAACAGGCTATAAAGAATAACCCAGTAAAATCAATCAGTATAACCAGTAGCCACACATGTGCAACTACACATACTGGACCATTAACTTAGAAATTCCCATCTGGAAACCCAGCAGAATAAAATCAAGAACATGTATGCATTAACACACAATAACGAGACAAAGAACTCAGAAGATTCCATAATAATGGGACCCTGGATAATAACTTACGCAAATGTGACAAGCGTCGAGCGCATCCATATATACGCTAGACGCTAAATTCGTATCTTGAAACTCTGCACACCTAAACTACACTTTAACAGTGGTACATCAGTATAACCAAACTGTGCCCAAAAGGCACTTCATGCAGAGAAAATCAACACTGAACCCACTCTGTTATTAATGAACTGCATACAACCATACATTCAAAACAAAAATAAATGTTTACATCAACCATAGCAAATTGATAACCGAACAATGCACAGACAAACAGAAAGTAATGAAAGGGCAAACGAATTGCATGCTAACACGCCTTAAAAACAGGAAGTGTTTGTTAAGTATCCAAATCAAACGATCCACACAACCATTAAAAACAAAAACATTAAAAAAACTTTAAAACTAAATACACATTCACATTGGAAATCCTTTGGCGATTGTTTGTGTGCCATTCGTTACTGTGCAGATATTCAAATGTTTCGTAATGCTGTGTTTTTAGTATATGTGTGTGTGTTTTCTATAACGTGCCATTCCCAGTGTGAATATTTACTAAGTTTTACAGTTTTTTAATGTTTAATGGTTGTGTGGACCATTTGGTCTGGATAATTATCAAACACTTCCTGTTTTTAAGGGAATGTAAGCATGTCATTTGTTTGCCCTTTCATTACTCTGTGTTTGTTTGTGCAGTGTTCGGTTATCACTTTGTTGTGATTGATGTAATGCTATATAATGAATGACTTCAACTGCCACTTTTATTTTTGTTCTGAATGTATGGTTGTACCCAAGTTAGTAGTAATTGGGAGTGGGTTCAGTGTTTATTTTCTCAGCACAAAATGCCTTTAGGGCGCACAGTTTACTTATACGGGTGTGCTCATACCACAGTTTTGGTGTGCAGAGTTTTAAGATATGAATTACACTTCTAGGACATGCATGGATGTGCTCGAAATTTGTCATGTTCCCATTATTTTGGAATCTTCAGAGTTCTTTGTCTCATTCTTGTGTTGTAATATGTACATGCTCTTGTTTTATCCTGCCGTGTTTCCATACGGGCATTTCTAAGTTAATGGTCTGATAAGTGTAGTTGCATACATGTGGCTGGTTTTACTGATTGACTTTTACTACGTTACTCTTAAGAATCTGTTGTTACATGTAAATAGTGGATTTCCACGTAAGGTGTTCCTCGATAATACTTGTCGACATATATCATGTACGCTATCTTTAAGTGTATGGTTGATATTATGCTGAGGGATGTATGTGACTGCAATTGTTTGCCGGTGTAGCTCGTGTGTGTGGATTCCCCTCAAATCCATTATGTCATTGGGATAAAAAAAAGAAAATTACAGTATAAGTTAGATGCTAAATTTTGTTTTGTGTGGATAATATACTATATTTGTATTATGTAATTATATATGTGATTTATCCCTTTTTAGTCATAAACTGTGATTTTTGTTGTCTATGTTCTCATACTCTTCTATCATGTTTGTGTTTCCACATGTAGGGAACTGGTAATATGTTTTAAAAAAAAGTAAATGATGATGGATTCAAATACAGCAGCTGGTTTTGTTGTCATTATTCAAGTACTTCATGTCCAGCTGCAGTCCCACTTTCTTTGATGTATTACCAGTGACTTTCCAGTGTGGATCCACCTGCTGACTCAGATGGTGATTGACAGGAGACTGCAAAGATGGATGTTTCAAAGTGCACAGTGCTTGTGATAGTAGGCCATCTTCGAACACCAGCTATGTGTCCAGGAGATGGTGGACCATATCAGCTGTTTCATCCAGCAAGCTGTTGCCTATTCTATTCCCCAGTCAGGCAACTACCTCAGACAATGGCCTATTCCTTGAAAGAACAAAGTGTGTCTCTTTACAATTGGAGCCAGGCGTGCAGTTTTACAGAAAATCTTCGTGACTTCGGGTCTGAGACATCACGCGCAAGGTGAGAAATAAAAGGACAAAGTAGGAACTCCTGGAAGGAATTTGCAACTTCAGTTAATGTGTCCACTTCCATTGCAGAAGTTTGGGAATCAGTAAGGCGGATTTCAGGCAAGGATGGTACACCTCCCTGTATTGCAGGGGTTCCCAGATTTGTCCTCTGATGGAGCATGTTGAGAGTCCCATTACTTTTATCAGTTTGTTTTGAAGGTTAATAACATTTTCAAAAATGAGGAAATCTTGTTTTATTCTATGATTACCTCAATTTTAAGTCATAACTGATAAAACAGAAATCATTGTGAAATTTAACAAAGTTATTAGTATTTTCGAAAGTCTTAGAAAATAATCAGTGTGGTGTTAAGTTATTTGCAGGGTACTTATTCACTTCTTGCAAAACAGCAGGGTTCTGCACAACAACAGTTTGGGAAATGCTGTCTTGTGTCCTTGTTAAGAAACTGAGTCTTAGTAGATGAGCCTAAAGATGTGGCTCGGGTTTCAGCTGAACACTTCTTTACCCTCACTGTGTCATGCAGACGAACTCCAGATATTCTGTAGGACTGTGGACATGAGGCAGCTCCATTACTTCCTGTGTAATGAGGTCTACAGTCATCCATTCTTCATATGGGGGAATCGAAATCATCTTGTCTGTAGCCAGAGACACTACGCCAGGACCACATCAGATTTTTTATTCTATGCTCCGCTAGCTGACCCCAGAGTCAGTCGTGTTTCAATCAGATATGGTTTGCTAGATGGTCCCCACCACTTGGAAGAAGGGAGTGTTAATTACATAATTGAAACCAAGCAAGAATCATAACAACCCTAACAGTTACTGGAGTGTAGCCCTTACCAGCTGTATGGAGTACACTCTCAAGGTCACAGTCAACTGCTACCGTGTATGGCTCCTCTAATCATGAGATCTTCTGTGCCAATCCCAGAGCGGTCTCAGGTGCTACCGTGTTGCCCTTGACAACTTGATTGTACTGCAGACAGTGGTACAAGACCCTTCTTAAGCTGAAACTATTTGGTCGATGGATTTTTTGACCTTGGAAAGCATATGACATCACTTCAGGTACAGTATCCTTTGCAACTTCATGAACGGGTGCTACACGAATGTCTGCCGCTTCATGAGAATTGGGTCCCCCACGGCAATGTACTCAGTGTCCACTGTTGGCAGGTGCTATCACTGGCATCTCATAGGCATTCAGGAACTCTGTTAAATGCTCTTTGTTTGTGGATGAACTCATGATCTTTTACTGTTATTCCAATCTTACAGTGGTGAGGCAACTGTAGCTCACCATCAGAAGGCTGGAAACTTGGGTCAATAAACTGGGTTTGAGGTTCTCACCAGAGAACACTACTTGTATCAATTTTAACCCTGCTCATCAAAGTTTTAACCTGTCAGAACTCATGGTAGGGAACAATTGATTTCAGTTATATGGACAATATACACCTTTTGAGCCTACTATCTGGCACAAAATGAACCTGGCTTCTGCACCAGAGAGACCTGCAAAAAAATCATTGAATATTTTGAAATGCCTCAGTGGAAAGGTGTGAGCAGCAGACAGGTCCTGCCTCTTATAGTTTCATAGAGCATTTTCAGATCACAATAAGATCATGGCAGCGTGGTTTATGGAGTAACACATACTACCTAATTCAAAATGTTAAGATGCGTCCACCATGAGGTCATTTGAATACCACCTGGAGCATTTTGGACTAGCGCAGTTCAGTCTCTGTGTGCAGAGGCTGGTGAACCACCACTCCGGTTCAGCAGCACCTCCTTCTGGCTTGATAGTCCCTGAAAATCTTAGCATTGTTATTGTTATTGTCATTAGCATTTACTGCTGTCCACCCTCAAACTGAGTAGCTGTTTTGGAACTGGCCTCATGCAACCAAGCCAATTGGGATATGTGCTACCAACTGCCTCAAAGACCTGGTTATATTAGACATTCGAATATGCAGCCATGGTTGGACCAAATCCCCACCTTGTTGTCTTCAGAGGCCCAAAATGATTTTAAGCTTGATGCAGTATAAGAAAATGTGTACTCCAGATCATGGTTATGCAAACCTGATTTCGTCAATTTTAACTATGTGCTACAGTTTTATCGTTGTGTACACAAATGACTCCCAGCAAAGGAATGCACTCCATTTGTCAGGTGTTTTCTGTGATAGGTTTTTCCAAATATGCCTTCTCTAACACTTTACAAATTATGATGTGTGGTTGTATGGCATTGTGATAGCACTAGAGTGGATTCAGACACATCACAGTACAAAGTTTCTTGTCTGCCCTGAATCGCTCAGTGCACTACAAGTGGTCATCACATGTACCCAGTAGACCAGTTGATTTGGATCTTCCATGACGCCTTCACTGCAGGTCCAACACCAAGGCAAGGTGGTGATCTTTTGCTGGGTATCTGGACATACAAGAATACGGGGAAGTGCCACATCTGACAAAGAAGCCAAAGAAGCATGTAGAGGTAGTGTACATTGATGTGTCATTCTCTTGCACACGGTCTTCTCATTGCTTGACAGAAGAATCATGCATCAGAGGGAAGCAGAATGGTTGGAAGTGGTGAACAACAAACTATGGTCCTTCAAATCAATCTTGCAGGCATGGCAGATTTAACGCCAACCGCACCAATGGAAGGAAATGCTGCTTACCAGACTGTGTATAGGACATAGCCCCCGAACACACAGTTTTCTGCTCTGGCGGAAGGATCTACCATTTTGTTAAGTTTGTGCCGCTTTCCGTTCAGCATGTTTTGACTGTGTATGTTTTATGTACTGACATAAGGAGCAACTCTCAGTTGGGAGATCTGTCCACATCCTCAACGACTCTGAAAACAATGTAATGCAAGTTTTCAAATTTTGTGGACTGTCAGGTCTCATTTATTAAAGTGCTGCAGAGGGAAGGTCTGTGTGCTCTAAATTGATAGCTTTCCCTGGCAGTTTGGTATTTTCATTTCTCAATTTTGTGTGTCATAGTTTAATGTCTCATGATGGTGGTTTTTATAATTGATAGATGGACGTTCATATGTTATAAGGAACTCCACCCATGTAGTCAACCTGAGACCCCCACCCCACACCCCCAGGCGATTGGCACACTGACACTTCATAAGAGTGATGATGACCATCCTGTTGAGTGCCCAAATGATCCTTCCTTTTTAATCTTCCCAGCCTAGTTCCCTTTCTTCCCCAAGGGAGGGACTATTAGTTCTAAAAGTTAGGGTGCAATTTTACTTTTTGTATGTATTTTTGGGGATCTGTGCATTTAGCCCCCTCTCCGCTCAGAAGTAAGCACTGGCCAGAAATTCTGTCTCATAATTTATTAGTTTTCTCAACTGAAAGTTTCTTTGATAAAGTTGGGTTTTCTCACACATACCTTTCATGGCAACTGTGACTGGTAGAGCACACTCACTCACTCTCTCTCTCTCTCTCTCTCTCTCTCTCTCTCTCTCTCTCTCTCTCTCTCTCGTGGACCTTGGGCCATCCCCCTCCCTCTCCCCCCGCAATGGATGTCAACAGAGTGGATGATTAACTCCATGAATTTTTGGGCTGGCAGCTGGATGATGTCAAGATCTTGCCACAATATTTCAGCTCACAACCATTCAGCCATCTTAAAACAGATTCAGTGAAAATGCACCTGAAGATAGCCGAATTGTTGTTAGTTGAAATATCATATCAGGAAGTTGATGTCATCCAACTGCAAGCCCAAAACCTCACAGAATACTCTATACATCAAGAAAACTCCATGGATGATGGTCATGAATATAATGCCACTGTATCCCCTACCACAGTTAACACAAGAGGGTGAAAGTTCCCATTTTCTTTGTAGCTTTACCACAACCAATGATTAATTCTTGTCAGTAATATATTTCTTTTTACTTTATATTTCGTTGTTATTTCTGTATTGTATGATTACGAGAGCTTAGTAAATTTAACTTCGTTAATAGTGTACAACTCGTATCTTTTAGATTGCAGAATTTTCTAGGCATTCTTTCTTTCAGTTTTTGGTGCAATGGAAACATCATACATAGTACACTTCAATAATCTTGATGATTATGCAGCAGTAAAGGCTAAAAAGAAAGAACAAAAAATGCAAGATGATGAAGCAGCTGGTCCAGTTGTAGAGCGAAAGTGCCCAAAATGTAACAATGATAAAATGTCATATACCACTTTGCAGCTTCGATCTGCAGATGAAGGGCAAACAATTTTTTTCACCTGCACAAAATGCAAGTGAGTATTACAGTTCTGCAGTGTGATGAATCAGTCTCTTTCATCCTGCCAACTCTTGTATCAGTACTTTAACCTGCAAAGGCTAAGTGGTGTGTAAAGTGAGTGCACGTACATATATGCTTCCCAGGAGTGTGTTGTGTCTGTTGCCATATTAACTTTATATTTAAGTTAAGAAAATAATGTGATTTGTGTAAATCAAATGTTAGGTTTAAATCAGAGTCCTAAAGAATGTAGCTGGATGTTGACTGTTCATGATCACTTCAGTTAACTTCAAGGGAATCCAGCGGAATATATAAAACATGAGCTGAACATGAATCTATTTACTAGGATGTTTCAAAGCAGTGTGAACATACTACCAGCAATTTTCAGCAGCATACAATCAACCGTGTACATGAGCTTTCGTTGCTTGATAGAAATGTAGCATTAAAGGTGCTTGCTATTTTGAGTGTGTTGGGTTAAAATGAGCAACTATCTCTAAACTATCTGGTTGGAAATCATAAATTTTAATAGCTTTTTAAAATATCTCTAATTTTCCTAACATCTTAGACCAATTTTGTTGTGCAATATCAGTAGGTTACATTTATTATAGGAAGGAAACGTCTGCATTTGAGAAGCCAACAACTTTCAGAATGTTAGTTTTGCTTAATATTATGTTGATGATTACTGAGTATAATTAGGGTTGATACTGAGCTCACATTGTAAAGATGACACACACACACACACACACACACACACACACACACACACACACACACACACACAGAGAGAGAGAGAGAGAGAGAGAGAGAGAGAGAGAGAGAGAGAGAGAGAGAGAGAACGACAGTTAGCATTTTGCGCTCATGTCAGTAGTTGTGTGTGTGTGTGTGTGTGTGTGTGTGTGTGTGTGTGTGTGTGTGTGTGTGATGGTGCTTGTGTTGTGAGCCTGACTTTCTTTGTAACTCCTCTTCCCTACATCTGAGAAAAATGGTAGGTACATCCAGTTATCTCTGGGTTGCCAAAAAGTTGGTGAAGATTTGACCTGTTGACTAATATCTATTAAAAGTGCATGGGAAGCATATGGAAAAATTCATTTGTAACACATGAACATTTAGTTTCTTATATCTCTTATCGTATGCAGTAACTTTTATCCCCCTATTTCTTTCATTTGTTCTGTAAAGGAGTCACCATTCTGCTCCTTTATCTTTGGCCTCTAATTCAAACATATTACAGTACAAATGATAGTTATCTTCCCTTATTTCATTGAATGAATCACATCAAATTCTCTAGTATATTGAATAATGTGCATACTGTTTCATATCTATGGAAGTAAGGAATATGTCAAGCAGCGTAACGTAGTACAGTAAGAGAAAATAGAGAAAATATTACAAGTACAAGATGCAAACAACATACAAAGACCCTCCCATGAATTTTCATTCACATGCTGAGTGAAAGTATCGCAGCTCATTCCTGAACAAAAAGAGGAATAGTTGACTACTAAAAATGAACGGTTTTGGGTTTTATCAGTAAAACACAGTATTTGAGTCACTGCAGAAAAGTCTCGTGGGGAAACATTGGTAATAAGGAATGTCTTTAGTAAAGAAAGCTTAACTTTATCAGTTGTAGTTGCTGTTGAATTTGGTGAATTACTGCACAGTGCTGATTTAGAAATGTTTTATTGTTTTTTTATGCATTGTCTTTTTATTTCTGCATACAATGTTGTAAAGTTGCTTATTTGAAATTTCACCTTTTTTTCAGATACAAAGAAACAGAAAATTCTTAGTCTCACGAATGTGTTATTACAGCAGACTCACCCTTTAACTGTGTGGAGCTGGAAGAAATTATTTTCTAAAAACGTTGCAAAATAAAGTTTTGGGCTATTGCAACATTCCAGTACATTATAAAATAGTACCTGACTCAGTGTGTGAATTGCCAAAGACTGTTCACTCAATAAGCAATTATCTTATAAGTGTGGCATACTAATGCCATTGTAGAAGTCTTATTAAAAATGGATATGTTTCAGAATGAGAGAACCTGTTCCTGCATTTATTAATTTACCTTTCAAAACTTTTCCTTCACCATCTGAACAAAATTGGTAGAAAACAAAACAGCGTTGACATTCATTTAAAAAGCCAGGAGTACAGCAATACTGGAGTTAAGAATCCTGTCTGCCCCTCACCTCAGGCAGTACATAGTTTGACTCTAGTTCAGATTGCATGCTAAATGAAAGGCTGCATGAGAAGTTCAGTGAACATAGAAGATGAGAGGCACATCCCAGCTACATCTAATACTACTCAAACTAATGTGTTTTGAACCATAAATTTCCTACTTTGTTTATATATTGTTCTGCAGACTTGTGTACAGGAGCAACCATCAAAATTATTCTGAAAGCTTTTCCTGTTACCTGAACATTGCCATGTTGCCCACATATAACCTTTCATTGCCATGGATGAGAAAACTTGTTGAAAGAAAATTTTACATGTGCTACAGTCACAGTAACTTTCCTTTCTAATGTGCTTGTCACGGCAGTACTGGCAAAATGACAAGTTCAGTCATTTTTTGTTCGCTCTTGTCAGTCGCGTACCGCCTGCTGTTGATTCATCATCATTTGAGTTTCAAATCTAATGTAAGTTAGCACCAATCACACTATTGTTATGTTTTAGTTTCATTTGTGTACAAGTACATACAAAGATGTGTTGCAATATTCAGAAGACACCTTTGACGTTTTAAAGTATATAAGTGGCGAAATCAGAAACATCGTTTATCTAAGAGTTATTTGTGTTTACCCTATACAAAACAAAATTATTTGCTCTCAGCAGGATGTGACACAATTACTGAGAAAATTAATAGCAAGTAATTGACCTTTTAGTTATGCAGAATGTGGAGACAAGATTGTTCAAATGAACAGGAAAGTTATTTGACAAATAAATAAAAAAATAAACAAAAGAAGAAAACTTACATAAGCACTGACTTTGAATTCAAGTAACTTCCTTCCCACTGTCTGTTTAAATAACTGTATCATACAAAAAACAAAGATTAATGCAATGTTTTAACTGTAGACTTTCAGATGTTCTTCTCATATTTAGTTTTGACACGCTTGCTCAAAAAAGAAAATAGATGCTATTGGGGTGCTAGCCAAAACACATGAATAGTTAACCCTTCTTCTGTGTCAAACATTGAAAATGTGTTCAGACCCCCCTCCCCCCTCCCATCTCCACAGTCACTTCTCGGAACAGGTTTTTATCGTTTCTGAAAATACTGGCTACAGTATTTCTGGTGACATACAAGAATTCAGATGATCAATTTATAAAATAACACCTTATGTGGTTTGAGTGTAGCATAATTTTAGAGAAGTCTTCAGATATTACAAAATTAATACCTTGGTGAAAATCTTGTGTTACTTTCACTTCATATCATGTATTTCTTCTAAATGAAGTTTTCTTGATAATAAAATATGTTATCAATGCTACTATGCAGCTGTTTGTGACTGAATATCACACCAGAAAATTGTAGTCATTGAAATTCATGCTACTGAAGCTGTGGTAACTCACAATATAAAAACATGAGAGGCCACTTCCAGAACAGGTGTATTTAATTTTAATACCATACAGCATGAAACTATGAGGGTCACTCCAAAAGAAATGCGCACTATTTTTGTAAAAAAACATTTTTCATTCTGCATGTGTGAAAGTTTTATAGTGTGTAGATACATCCTTCCTGCTTGTTTTCAAACTTAGTTCAAGCTGTTCCCGTGAGTGGCGCCGTCACAGCATGTCTTCAAGATGGATGCTACACTTGATGTTCGCCAGAAGCAATGTGCTATCATAGAATTACTGTGCTGTGAAAACGAGACAATGGGAAACATCCACAAGAGGTTGAAAAAGGTGTATGGAGATGCTGCAGTTGATTGCATTACAATTAGTCGGTAGGCAAGCAGGTTACATGATGAAAGCGGGCAAGGCAATATTGAGGATTGTCCTCGCAGCGGCAGGCCTCGTACTGCACACACTCCAGACAATGTGCAGAGAGTTAACGAATTGGTGACTGCTGACAGACGCATCACAGTGAGCGAATTGTCACGCTACACTGGGATAAGGGAAGGAAGTGTTTGCAGATACTGAAAGTGTTGGCATTAAAAATGGTTTGTGCCACGTGGGTTCCCAGGATGTTGATAGTGGCTCACAAAGAAACAAGAAAATCGGTATGCAGCGAACTTTTGGAACAGTATGAGAGTGGTGGAAATGAATTTCTTGGAAGAATTGTGACAGGTGATGAAACATGGCTCCATCATTTCTCACCAGAGATGAAGAGGCAATCAATGGAGTGGCAATGTGCAAATTCACCCAAGGAAAAAAAAATCAAAACCACACCTTCTACTGGAAAAGTTATGGCAAAGGTGTTTTTCGATTCCGAAGGACTCTTGCTTGTGGACATAATGCCAAGTGGAACCACCATAAATTCTAATGCATATGTGACAACACTGAAGAAACTTCAGAGTCGACTGAGTCGTGTTCGACCACATCAGCAAAAGCAGGATGTTTTGCTGTTGCATGACAATGCACGGCCACATGTCAGTCAA
Organism: Schistocerca gregaria; assembly: GCF_023897955.1. Classification (NCBI taxonomy): domain Eukaryota; kingdom Metazoa; phylum Arthropoda; class Insecta; order Orthoptera; family Acrididae; genus Schistocerca; species Schistocerca gregaria. The sequence continues at coordinate 174,076,418 of NC_064924.1, read as the reverse complement.
AAAACCATGGAAGCAATCACAAAACTTGGATGGACAACACTGAAACACACGCCTTACAGTTCTGACCTGGCTCCATTGGACTATCATCTATTCGGGAAACTGAAAGACACTCTTCGTGGAACAAGGTTTGAAGATGATGACTCCTTGTGCATGCTGCCAAACAGTGGCAGGTTGGTCCAGAATTTTACTGTGCAGGAATACAGGTGCTGATTCTAAGATGGCGTAAGGCAGTTGAGAGGGATGGAAATTATGTGGAGAAATGAAAATATTGTTCCTAAAGGATGTATCTAAATACTGTAAAACTTTTAAACATGTAGAGTAAAAGATGGAGTTTTAAAAAAATACTGTGCTTTTCTTTTGGAGTGACCCTCGTAGATACAGTGTTAGAAATGCTACATTGCAGACAAATAGTAGACAGCTGAGTGACATAGTGAACACCATGTGGAGTCAGAACAGAAAGAGAGTAATCACTGGGTGATGATCACATAACAGAGAGTGAGTTGCAGGAGATGCTAGGCTGCACCTGTGCAGTCATCAAGTACTGTCATATAACTGCAGTGTTGCCACCTAATAGCCATGCTCCTCACTAGTGGACATGAAATGGCTGTCGTGTCATTCTTGCCCATCTTGTGACAATAGTCAGTGTCAAAAGATTTTGTCCAGTGCCCGACATCTAGGTGATACCTCGGTGGTTTACCACATCCCTTCTTGGATAGGGAAACAGTGAGCAGTGTCTCAGTGAGGTGACTCTCGCCGAGCCAAATGCTCGCCTAGCCCTCCGTGAACCAAACCAATGTCATCAGAAGTATGGGACACCTGCTGTGGCACCACCAGCTTCCTATTGGTGTAAACAGGGTCAATGCTTATAGCACAGACCACCATGTCCACATCCGGTCTCGGCACAGAAGGAAACAGCAGTGGTGGGTGTGGCACCGTCGATGCCACTACAGAATCTGGAACTCCATTGAGCTTCTGTCATGGGTGTCCTATAAACAGAGGTGGGGTCGGGCTTGGCTAATAGGATAGAGAAACCAGGGGCAGGAACTGTTCAGGAGTGGGAGAGGAGGGAGCACTGGATTTGTTGCAAAGGAAGAAAAGGTAGCGCCACTACAATGAGGAACTGCTGTAGGGTTCAGTGACGTAGCTGGCTAGGTCCCTCACCAGGGGTGGAGCTGATTTTGATGACATGTTTCTGTCCAGTCCCCCATGTCCTGAATGAACATGTGGTGATCCTGTTGCTATTGGATGACCCCTGGAACCCACTTAGCCTGACGTCTGCACCCACACGCGAGTGCCCAGAAGGAAGCATGGAGACTATGCTGTGGACAGCCCTCTAAGCATTGGCTGCATTAGGTGGAGGAGCATGTGGAGTCAATGGCCGTGTAGGAGTGCTGCTGGACTCTTGTTACCTTTTGACATTGTCCTGTAGAAACTGAAAAAAAATGAGACTACCTCATCCATGGCAGGAGAGGTTGCTACCCACCATATAGCAGAGATGGTGAGTTGCAGATAGACTCAACAAAAAGACTGTCAACCATGTAAGCTTTCAGCCAAAAAGGCTTTCATTAGAATCGGACGCGCGCACGCCCGTGCCCGCCCACGCCCGCCCGCCCGCCCGCCCGCCCGCCCGCCCGCCTACACACACACACACACACACACACACACACACACACACACACACACACACACACATAACCAGTCTCTGGCTGCCTAGGCATTCTGGATTTTCTGTTGTTTGATTCATCTCTAGAAGGGTCGGCCATATACTTCCTCATTAAAAGTCCGCATAAGCCTTTTGGCCTCACCATTTGAGTGGGGTGGAAAGGTGGGAACAGCAGGTGGTAAAAGCCCTTTCTGGGTATGAAATTGCCATCTACTATCTGACACCAACGTGAGATGAAGTCCTACAGTAATGAAAATTCGACTGAGCCCCGCAACCACAGCTGCCGCACTCTGGGACAGACATTTGACCATGTACAGATAGTTGACGTATGCATTGATGACAATCAGCCAGATGGTACCCAAAAAAGGGCCCGTAAAATCAAGATGAACCCATGCCCATGGGTGTTAGGGCATCAGCCAAGAACATAATGTCTGGCGGGGAGCCACTAGTTGTTCGCATTGCTGGAAGTTGCAGACGAGATGTTTGATCTGCCAGTCTGTGCTCGGCCAGTACACACAGCACTGGGTGAGCAGTTTGGTGTAGTGAACTTAGTGCAGTAACCATAAGATTGTCAGGTGTAGGTGTTCCGATGGGACTACCCTGGGAGACCATTGATTCCTGATGAGGAAGACAACACCTTCCAACAGGATTGGCTAGTGGCATAGGTGGTAGTAAAGTTACAGTGAGTTGGAGTCAAAGCAAGAATGCAGTCTTGTCAACACTGTTGGGTGTGCTGACAGACCTGTGGTTAGATGGTGTCCTTGGCCATGATGGGAAATGTGTTGATCACCTGCAGAACCTCATGATCCAACTTGAAACACAAAATCTCATCTTGGTGAAACTATGGGTTGGGGCCAATAGGAAGGTGGGACAGGGCATCCGCGTTGGCATGTTGAGTGCTATTGCAAAAGTAAATTTCATAATTGTACCGGCAGAGGAAAAGCGCCCAGCATGGGAATTGGTGGACAGTCCTCTCAGGTAGCTTTCCCTTGGATGGAGCAGGATGACCAGTGGCTTGTGATCCATAATAAGCTAACACTTTGTTCCATAGAAGAACACATGGAATTACTTCAGCGTGATGATTGCAAGCGCTTCCTTTTCAATTTGCGAAAACCTGTCTGCAGCACTGAGTGCCTTTGATATGAATACAATCAGGTGCTCAGAACCAACCGTTTCTCTCTGTCGGGACGGCCCCCAGGCCCCATCAGGGGTGTACACCACCACCACTGCTTGAAATGTGGCTAGACATGGGACCGACAAGAGGGCTTTCTTAAAGACCTGAAATGCGTGCAACCAGACAAAAGGTATGCCCTTCTTCCAACTGGTTGCTTAGTAGGTACACAATGGATGCCGTGTCTGGGATAAATTTCCCACAGTATGCGACCATTCCAAAAAAAAGACTGGAGCTCCTTGAAATTCATGGAGAAAGTAAGTGCAATGACGACTTCACAACCAGTTTCTGCATGGACATAATCTTAATGTAGGAGGCAATGTGTGTTAGGTATTCCATTGATGATTAAAAAAGAAAAGAGGAGAGAGATTTCTCTAGATTGCGTTTGAGGCCCGTGGACTAGAGGGTGTGGAACAGCCACTGCAAGTTGACTAAGTGTTCTGCTATTGTGGCTCCAGTTACCACTACATTCTCCAGATAATTAATGCTGTCCAGAAAATCCTGTAGCAGTTGCTTGAGGAATCTTTGAAAATGGCCAACGCAGTGTCCACCCCCAAAAACTTAAGTGTTAGGACATAAATAATCCAAGTGGTGTGTTGACCACCAAGACCTGTGATTCTTCATCCAAGTGTAGTAGTTGGTAAGCTTTGAGGTGTGTTTCGTGGTGTTACCTCGTGTTGTTGTGCACTTCAAACATGATCTATCAGCCAGGATATGTGTGTATTAGTTTACCTCGTAGATAATTACTGGTCACTGTTCTCGAAGTTCATTACCTGCATAGTTCTGCTATGCATTGGCATGTGACCATTCTCTCGGATGTCTTCACTTTGTTCTGATGTGTTGGTGCTGGAAGGGAGTTTTAATCTGGCCTAGCCACTAAGTGACATAAACAGCTTAACAATAATTCTCCTGTATTGTAGGCCCACTGGTTTTGATATACAGCTTCAATTAAAGTGGTGGGTGGACAGATCTCGCAGCTCATGACAGACTGTTTAAAACATACATATGTCTTACTCTGACTTTACTGATTGAAAATGATTAAGTGGCAGTTCTTAAAAAGATATTTTGTTTATTTCTGTTAATTTACATTCTTGAGCAAGTATCTCTGTACCTTGATCGCCAAGGCACCACCAAGCCACAATGTCCAGGAAATAAGTGCTCCACCACAGCAAGTGGAGAAGATCATTCACTGTCGTGTCTCGCTAATGTCCAGAGCTGATGTGACTCACACTTTATCTGCACAGACATAAAATGAGAGCATGCAGAGTATGATGATTTACTAGCTATCTAAATTGTTTTCAGCTCTCACAAATGTTTTTGGTCAGCCTAAGAGGATAAGAGTAGAACATCTTATTCCAGAGAATTGCATGTTAAACTACAGATCCCCGAAGTTAGATGAAAAATGTTGTGTACCTCAACATGCTTAACTGATTACAGCACTCCATAATGACAAAATGTTCTTTAAGTAATAATAGTTTCATTGTTTGTTTTATTTGCATGATTTCCCACACTTAGTCTTTTGAAGCAAAATTCTTTTTTTTTTTTTTTTTCTGAAAATGTCTCTCAGTTAATCCAGTTTGATCCGACAAAGGTTCAAGTCATACCTAATATACTTAATTTATAACAGTCATGCGTGCCCCACCAACCATTCCATTGTTCACCACATCCTAAATTCTAGCAAATAATTCCTCCCTTTTGCAGACTTTTCCTTTCTTTGGATGGCATTTCCATGTACCCTGTTTCCCTTTTTGTCTCAAAGAATGTAAAAAAAAAAAAAAAACGGTAAGTTCACTTATCCAGACTTTGTTCTGGTTACTCAGATGTAACAGTTCTTCTTGTGCCTTTGTCATTAATCATAAGAGCATACATTTTTCAAATTTATTGGTACAAAAAAAAATTAGTTTCATCGTTACTGTAAAGAGTTACGTGCTGACATTTTAAACTACAATCGTCTTGACTTACTACAAATCTGAGATTTAGAGTTGTCAACATGTGAAGAATTGGGATACAAGTGCACAGGCAACTCTATTATACTTCAGCTATTTTGGAGAATACTTCAGCAATATGACTTTCACTGACCAGCATCATAGCTCTGTAAGAGCTGAGTTACTCTTTTAATCTCCTCTATGCGAGTGTCCCTCTCCTCAACTCTTTACATAAAAAAATGGTGCAGGTCATTCCTTCCATCGCATGACCTAGGCATCGGTCATCCCTTTCCGTGAGTCCACCTATTGTTTAATCTCCAAACCAACCCAAAATTAGGCATACCCCATCTCAAAACTTTTAACAGTATACACATTCTCAAGATTTATGTTTCTGTTCTTCCTCCTGTTTTTATTTTGTGGCTAATGTATTTATTTCTCCCAGTTATATTGTCTGTGTTAGTTAACAGTATGTGTTTCTTGTCTCTCTTCATGTGTTATTGCCCCATGCTACCATACATAGATAGGTTGTAAGTACGCCAATGTGGTCTTTGGAAAAGAAGGGTTCCTGTGACAGAAACACGTGAATTTAGAAAGAGGGGTGTTAGACTAGGTAGTCCAGTTGGAGGAGTAAGAAAAAGAAAATTAAGAATGAGTTTTTTCGGATCGAAGGAAGAAAGAAGATACAAGCCCCAAAGACAGTATCTCATAGCATCCCACACACCAGGATCCCTTACCTGTAGGGTTCTTCACCAAGCTACCAGAGGTTAAAGTGTGTTTGGCATACCCCAAAGGATGGACTTGTCTCAGTTAAACCTGTACAAACCCTAAAAACTGACCCTATCATCACCAGCACTAGATGGTGGTACTAACATACAGCTACGGGAAGCGTGATTTACTGTATTCTCCTAACCCATAGAGAGCCATCACATCACTAATGACCAGTGATTTCTCTTAAATTAATTACTGTACCCTTCCTCCTGGGTTGGGAGAATAGGTACTTATGTATCTTCTATCGGTTGGACTGAACAATGCACATACTCATTTTATTAGCATATACAGTACATCTACAGAATACCAAACAAAATTTGGAGTCCAGTCGTAACAAAGTTATATGCTTGCTGCAGTAAAGCTTAAAATCTTGTATATATTCAAGTATCTCAACTCTTAGTTCTACTATTCTCACCTCCAGTGTGTCTCGAGCCAAAATATTCATTTTAAAACTCATAGCTTCCTTCCTTTAAATATTGATTAACATTCAGACACTTGTTACCATAAAGCATAAATGTAGTGTACCTATGAATTATTTAATATTAAATGTACTTCCTTGAAATGGTGAAATACAACATAACTATTTTCATACTGAGGTTTACGATAGTCGTGTTCTTTTGCATACTCACTATGACTTAGAAATTCCATTTGGTTCTCTTCAGTAATTGTCAAAGAATTAAGTGTAGCGTTGACAAATTCAACTTTATATTACTTTCTGTTCAACTAATGTGTGTTGACTTTGCTCCGAACTAGTTAAGACATTTGGGTTACTAGTTACTTCAATAAAGTCTTTATTATTTTCTAGCAGTAGAAAATCCGAGATGAAATATAACACTATTATGAAAAGGAAAGTTGCCACTCAACATATAGTGGAGATGCTGAGTCGCAGAAAGGCACAACAAAAATACTGTCACAAATAAAGCTTTCAGCCATTAAAGGCCTTCATCCATCAAACACACACACACACACACACACACACACACACACTCTCCCTCTCACTCACTCACTCACTCTGCAGTCTCAGGCAACTGAGGGAAGCTTTATTTGGCACACTCATTTTGCTGTCCTATCTGCAACTCAGTATCTCTGCTATATGGTGATTGGCAATTTTCCTTTTCATAATATTGCTTTATTATGTTCTAATATTTCTATACTGTCTGAAATTTGATTAATTTTTATTTCTTGAGTTGAAGATTCGTGTAAGTTTGCTTCTATTTGGAAATTTTACTATATGATAAGTTTACTTTTGTAGCTATCCCCCCCCCCCCCCTCCCCCTTGAGTTTTAAATTTTTAATACTGTTTGGCAGCTGGTTGAGCTGTTCTAATTTTTCAGTTTTTCTACTATCTCATCTACAGAGTTTTCCATGTCACTTCTTAGTAATTGACATCTAGTAACAACAATTATGTGCCTAGTGCTCACAAGGAGACATTGAACCGACCAATTATATACATCTGCCCAGAATAGCACACAACTTTTTTTTATTAAATTTAATTTTTTACTAATATCTTCTGGATCCTACGGTCACCTATAAATTTATCTTGTAGAGCTGGTCCTGCTATTTGGTCCCAACTAATAATCTTCTTCACCCTTCTTGATTACTCTTCCAAGAATATTTCTTGAATTAGTGGAAAAAGAGCTTATTTCTCTCCCCAAATAATGTAAAGACTAACTAGAATTCCAGCATTTCAACCGTATATTGTCAGATTAACCATTATTACAATTTACTTTACAATGAGCACAAGGCTCTTCCTCCTCTATGGTCCATATACTATAGAGTAAGTCCATTGCATTACAATTTACATAACCTTCAGTGGAAAAATGAAATGTCATGTGGCTAGTGCTAATTCAGGTGCTTTGATTATTCTTTGGCAGTCCACCATAACAGCTTCCATCAGCAGCTGCACAGAATGAAAGGTCCATCACAGCAAGTGACGACTTCCATTCACCACTCATGCCCATGGAATGTTCAACTGTGTGTGTATTCTTGGCTGCACTTTAGTTCAATTAACTTAAAATAACAGTTTTCTCTCTCTATTCACTTGCATATCTTCAATTTCTTGAAGACCTAAGAGAGTACCATGTCATTTCCTAATGAACTACACTATAACTGCACAATAATCTCTACTCTTACATATTCTGTGATTTTGTTTTGAAACATACCCAAAGAGTCAGTTATAAAATTACCTAAAACACCCCATTAAAAAAAAAAAAAAAATTAGGGCTGGTACAGTTCACGTAACGAGTTGCTAACTGCACCATGCTGCTGACACATTGTTTATGTGCACAACAATGTCTCAATGTACCACTATGTAACCATTGCCACAGTCAGCTGCTGCAGTGCATTGCATTGCTGCACTGCCATCATTGGTTGACTGCTGCCGATGCTGTCAGAAACATGGCTGCACCTGTAGCCTTGAAAACAGCATGCAGAGATCTGATTCATTGACGTAACATTTCATGATTCATGGGTCAACAGTTCTTTTGACGTGTAACTGTTTCTTGTTGTTGACCTTGTTACTGTGGTTAATTGGTCTTATTTATCTCTTTTAAGGTAATAATTTACACTTACTGGGGTTTTACCAAATTACAGAAATACTTCTTTAATATCATAATTACCATGGGTGACAACACAGCGTGTACAATCCTATATCTTCGCTGTTGCTGATTTGTGTTGCTGAGGGTAACATAGCATCTTTTTGTCTTATCCTCTTCAAAATTTCTTGTAAAATCCCAAATGCTTTTCACATCTCCAATTGGCATTCTGCACCAGCGAGCCAAATAAGATGTGGCGACTAGTCTTGTTGCAGGCCAATGCCAATGAGGTGTTTTGTGGTATTATCTCACGCTGTGCACTTGAGGCACAATCTGTCACTCAGAATTTGTCCATCACTGTTCTCAAAGTTAATTACCTGCTTTGTCCTGCAATGCAGTGCCACATGACAGTTCTCTTGGTCTTCTATACTTTGTTGCAATCAGTAGGTGCAGGAAGATAGTTGTAATCTGGCCAAGCTACTGAATGACATAAACAACTTAGCAGTAATTCTTCCATATTTTATGCCCACTGGTTTTCATATACAGCTTCAATTACAGTGATGGATGAATATATCTCATAGCTCATGATAGACTATTTAAAACAACATGTATCTTACTATGACCTTAGTGATTGAAAGTAAGTGACTGTTCATGAAAAAAATATTTCATTTATTTCTGCTCATTTACATTCTTGAGTGTGGGTGACTGTTCCTTGACAACCAAGGCACAGCCAAGCTGTGACATCCAAAGAATAAAAGCTCCACCATAGCAGGTGAAGAAGTTTAGTTGCAGTTGCATCTTACCGATGTTGTTCAGAGCTGAAGTGACATACACTTTATCTGCACAGACATAAAATGATAGAGCACAGAGTGGGACATTTTATCCTTACCAACTACCTAACCTACAGTTTTGGCTCTCACAAACATCTTTTGTCAGCCTAAGAGGATAAGAATGGAACGTTATTCTGAAGAATCCCATGTTACATTACAGCTTCCAAAAGATCCACCTTCAAAAAATGTTGGCAAATGCAGAGAAAAGCCCATCTGGTTTCAGAATGGGATACATGTTGATCATAAGAGCGGGAATTGACTACAACTATAAATACTACACGCCTACACACAGGTGCTACTTTCTCAATGTCGTCTTTTTTTTTTTTTTAACCATAACCAAGAGTGCTGTCCATTCCCCAGCAGACATCATTTCAGTAACATCTAATGCTAATGTTCACTATCTAATTAAGCCTTGACAGCATCCCACAGTGCAAGAGCACAGGCCATCCATGGAAAAAGTGAGGACGTGCCAATGCCTATAAGGTGATCTACGTTGTAAAGTGTTTTGACTTGTGCAGCCCCCCCCCCTCCCCCCTCTCTCCACTCCAGAGTAAATGTCAGCCTACTCCTCACTAAAGATTTCCAATTCCCAAAATGGTATTTGCTCAAAGATTATGTGGGCTGAATCATCGATGGCAAACCTGAAAGCTGGAAAGGCATCAAGGGTGAAGAGATTCTCTGTATCCATATTGTGAACTGCAAGAAAGTGGAGTTGTCATATGAGTTTTGTACTCACCATAATCAGGATTTGTCCTTTGATGACAATGCTTTTTTTATGCCACTATGCAGCAAGCTGTGGAGGGAAGGAATGGTGCCCCCAACTGGAAATCTGTGTGAAAATTGAAAAGGGAAACAGAGGCACCAGTGTTAACCTGTTCAGCGTGATAAACAGTTTTTGAGGGGACTCCACCGGGGCTTGAGATTCAGGTGAGAGTACATTAATGCCCATTATGTCCTGTTGAGGTGAGTGTTTCTTATCCAGAGCACAGCAGACAGATGCAAGATGCCTGACCTTCCAGTATGCCTTGCACTGTGTCCAACTGTCAGCCAGTCTTCTCTGACATGTTCAAAAACAGTCTGTGCATGACAGAAATGAATGCAATCAGGGGCCGAGGTTTCTTTCCTTGTTTACACAACAAGAATCGGAGGGCGACACTGTTTGCACACTACTGTTGTTGCCTTGGACACGTTGTCAGAGTTGATCCCTCTTCCAGGTCTGACACAATGACCACACCATCCCTCTGCATTCTAACAGACAGAAAGGTAAGGTAGCCTGTGGTGCAGGATCCATGGTTACAAAATGAACATGAAAAATATTTGATCCTTGTCTCCAGTTGAACACAAAATTCCACTTCAAGAACAATGTATGTAACATTCATAAAGCACAATGTGAAACCAGTTATTGTTAGAAGTGCCACATAGCAGGCAAATACTAGACAGTTCAGTAACACAGCAAATAGCATACAGAGTCAGAACAGAATGAGAGCAGTCACCAGGCGATGGATGATTGCATATGTAAATGGAGAAGAGTGTTCATGTGACTTGAGTTCTATCTTAAGTTACATGCATAATCAATCTTTTATCAGCATAACATTTCCAAACCGGCTAAAATATCCTGAAGTTAATCCTCTTCACAAGGAGGAGGATAAAGACATACTGTCAAGCTGTTGACCAATTTCAGTTTTGCCAGCTTGTTAAAAAATATTTTAAAATGTTGTGTTTAAGTGTCTTCTTAAGCATCTGACCAAACAATATATTCTTAAAGTTACAGTTTGGGTTCCTTAAGGGTTCCGATATAGAGGAAACTATTTACATGTACAGTAAGAATGTACTTAATTGATTAGATAACAACTTAGAGACTAGTGACATTATCTGTGACCCGCCAAAAGCCTTTGATTGCGTAAATCACAGCATTCTTTTAAGTAAATTAGAATTTTATGGTGTCACTGGCAGTGCTGCAAAATGGTTCGAATCATATCTAACGAATATGAAAAAATGGGTGTAGTCCTGGAATACCTGTGGAATAAGCACTCATTCTTCATCTGACTGGGAGTGAATTACTGTGGTGTTTCTCAAGGTATTATCTTGGGTCCACTGCTTTCCTTGTATACACTAACGATCTCTAGTCTGTTACATTGTCAGATTCCAAATTTGTTTTGTTTGCAAATGATACAAACATTGTAATAAATAGCAAATCAAGTACAGATTTAAAAATAGCTGCTAATCAAATTTTCACTGATATTAATAAATGGTTCAAAGCAAATTCATTGTCATTAAACTTTGAAAAGATCCACTATATTCAGTTAGGAATTTGTGAGAGATTTACTTCCAGCAAGTGTATAACATATGAAGACATGCTGATAGAAGACACTGACAGTGTTAAATTTCTGGGATTACAACTTGATAAAAAATTAATTAGGAAGGGTATACCACAGAACTGCTGAAGTCCCTAAAAAGTCTGTAGTTGCAATGCAAATGATGTCAGATGCAGGAAACATAAATATAAAAAAGTTGTAGATTTTGCTTACTTTCATTCTATTGTATCATATGGGGTCATATTTTGGGGTAACTTGTCAAACTGAACAAAAGTATTTTGAGTGCAAAAGTGTGTAATAAGGCTCATTTATGCTGTAAATTCAAGAACATCATGTAGAAGCCTGTTGAAGAAACTGGGTATTCTAACCATTGCTTCTCAGTATACTGTATTTATTCCTTAATGACATTTGTTGCAAATAATATGTTTCTTCTTCCAGACAATATGTCAATACATAGCATCAATACTAAAGATAAAAAATGTACATAAAGACATAAAATCTCTTACCTTGGCCCAAAAAGGGGTCCAATATTCAGGAACACACATTTTCAATAAATTGCTAGGAACCATTAAAAACTTGGTTTCAGATCATTCACAGCTTAGACTCTGAAAGACGTTTTGGCAGGCAACTCCTTCTACACTACAGATGAATATCTTAACAGAGACTGACATTCCAGCATAAGTAAATGTGTCTGTTACATTTCAGTTTTGACGCTACTTAGTCACAACAGTCAAGATTAGGTACTTTGTGTATGATAAATTTATTAAAAGTGCATAACTGTGTTTCATTCTGACAGTGTATTGATTCTGAAAATATCATCAGTTCCAGTTTACTGTAACATATTCACATTCTTTGGCAATCTGACAAATGATCAGAGAAATGAGAATTATATTTAAATGAGGTGTGTTTTTTATTTTATACCCACGAGAATCATCTCATTATTGGGTTTATGGAATGAGAACTGAATCTAATCTAATCTAACATTCAACCTTGAGTTGTAGGGATGGCAACGTTTACAAATTCCAGAACTCATGTCAGCAGCAGTGTGTCACATGCACACAATCCACTCCATGTGCACGAAGTGTCAGGGACTTCCTTCCAGCAATGTGACTATAGACTTATCTAATCATTATTTGGCCTTCAGCTACAGATGTTATTTTACTCTGTGAATTTTCTAATGTTATCCACCCACCTTGCATTAGGGTGTCTCATTCTTTTCTTATCTCACATAATCCAGCAAAATACTTCCTAGATCCAGCTATCATCCGTTCACTGACTACATGTCCCACACACCTCCATTAATTTCCATTAGTCATAATTGTGCCTTTCACTCCAGTAAGTTCCCTTACCCATTACTGCATTTCCCTATCCAAGTGAATCCCCAAAGTGCAATATCTGTCCATCATGTAATATATGCATTGATTGCAGATTTTAACCTTCATTTTCAAAACTATATTTACTCTGGTATCTGTTAAGATTCTAACACCTTGAAAGTGGTTGGAAGTGTACTATACACTTGAATAAGCAAACAATTAATATTTTATGCAACCACACAAAGTAGGTACAAACAGTGCCATGTAGATAGTGTATATGAGAGAGAATGGTCTTCTCATTCAGAAATCAAATTGGAACATTGTTTGTAGGATGATGTATCTCTTGTGTGAAGAAGAAACATTTACCAGCATGTGTAGGAAGTCAACAGTGGCAGGATACTGGCCTCTCAAGACTGTGACTTATCTTTTTTGCAATATTGCTGCTTGCATTGTTCAGGGTGCCATGAATGTTGTATGCCTCGCGGGTTTAGCTGAGCGGTCTAAGGCGCTGCAGTCATGGTCCTGGCGGAGGTTCGAATCCTCCCTCGGGCATGGGTGTGTGTGTTCGTCCTTAGGATAATTTAGATTAAGTAGTGTGTAAGCTTAGGGACTGATGACCTTAGCAGTTAAGTCCCATAAGATTTCACACACACATTTTTTTTATTATCTCAATGGCTCCATGCGATCATCGCCCAAGAGTATGCATATATCGTTTGATCAGCCATCCAGGAGTGTACAACCACATCATTTGCATCACTTGAAGAAATGTACTTTGATTTCTGGATCACCATATACTATCAGCACGGTAATCAATTTTGTGGTTTCCTTAATATGGAAATAGACAGGGGCACCCAACAAGTACACTGGTTGCACGAGCCACACCATGTTTTTTTCAGTTGAGTTTCAGTTTTTGGTACAGAATGTGTCCATGTGTGGAGGCTCTGAGGATAACAATCACTGCCAAATTGCATTCATCTTTGTCATATGGGTCCAGCACACTGGGTGATAGTGTGTGATGCCATTCGGTACAAAACCAGATAACCTCTGTTTCGCATAACAAAAACTCTGGGCAGCAGACTGGAATGCAAGATTTTGTATTGCTTATGCTGTCCTGACTTACCTCGAGACAGACAGTATTCTGTTGCCCTAAAGATTTCTCACCCACTGAAAACGTATGTGGTCATGGGTTTTCAAGAGGTGGGTCATCACCACTTGTCAGCCAACACAGTAAATATCTTGCTTAGAATTGAAGTAGCATAGAATGACATTCCCATATCTGTAATTCAAGCTCAGTTCAGCTCAATACCCGCTAGATTAGAGGCATAGTTGCTGTCAGAGGTGGCAAGTCTGTCTACATTTCGCTCTCTATATATCCCCACATCACCTACAAAATTAATTATGCATTCTTCCTTACAGGACCTATTGAATTCAATGAATAGACTAGCGTGTATGGAATGTAGACATAGAATAAACCAACGAGAGATGAAAGTGAGGAAGAGTAGCAGAAATGAGAATCTCTATAAACTTAACTCATTTCTTCCCAGTGCTATGTACATACAACATGAAGTTTAACTTCACAAAACGAACTTATTACACAAAACTCCTCATGCATGTGTTAAAAAGGCCTTAATAAGCTCTTTATTACAGATTTTTATGTTTCAGAATTAGTCAAAAACTTTACGAAGAAATAAATTTCTGAAAACTTGTAGTGATCCAAGCCATTCTTGGAAGGGTATGTATCACTACAACAAATATAGAACTCAGAGAAAATATGTGAATGATCGCAATTAGTTTCTAAACATCAGGCCACATACTGTGGGAATCTACCTACTGGAGAGCATTTGTAATTTCCATGGAGCAAGGAGGAATGAAGGAGCTCTGGCACCATGGAGGACCTCTAGCACCCAGGAAGATGAATATGATGTATATAAGTTGGGTTGTTTTGGAGGAGGAGACCAGACAGCGAGGTCACCAGTCTCATCGGATTAGCAAAGTATGGGGAAGGAAGTTGGCGCCCTTTCAAAGGAACCATCCCGGCATTTACCTGGACCGATTCAGGGAAATCATGGAAAACCTAAATTAGGATGGTCGGACACGGGATTGAATGGTCATCCCGAATGCGAGTCCAGTGTGGTAACCACTGCGCCATCCCGCTTGGTTGATGTATATAAGTGATTGTTGTTATATACTATGGACAGACATGTTAATGAGAGTTCTTTTGAGACAATAGTATTAGTTCATTCTGGAAGTGGTAACTCCCGAAGTAATGTGTAACTGTTTATGAAAGCTTGTGACGATATACAGAATAAATTGGAATCAATCTACACTTCATTTAAGTGGAGATGCAGTGTTTTGTTTTGTAGCCATTTCACTTATAGACACCTGTGTGGAAGCAAGGAATTATATGCCGAGGAAGAACAGGGCAGAGCATAGCTAGACCCTGAGACAAATCACAAGAGTTGCAAGGTTGATTCTCTACACCAATCTAATAAGGGAGTGTTAAGGCGGTGGTGTTAGGTGTAGCTGCATGGAGTAACAGGTCTAGAACAGATGTTGCTCAAGCAGTCAAAACATCACCACACCAGCTAAATACAGCAGTCATCATTCATTAATAAACACTCCAAACTCTGTGTTGCTTGTACATAACACTGGGAAGAAATGAGTTAATATCAAAACGGGTGACCATGAAGTAGATGAAGAGAAAGAATTCTACTACCCTCGAAGCAAAATAAATGATGAATGAAGCAAGGAGGGCATATAAAACAGACTAGTCATAGTCAGCATTCCTGTTTCAAAGAAGTCCACTAGTTTCTAATGTTGCTCTTAATTTGAGGAAGAAATTTGTGATAATGTATGTTTGGGAGAATAGTATTGTATGGCAACAGCCTTGCCACAGTGGATACACTGGTTCCCCTCAGATCACCAAAGTTAAGCACTGTCGGGTGTGGCGAGCACTTGGGTGGGTGACCATCTGGGCTGCCATGCACTGTTGCCATTTTTTGGGGTGCACTCAGTCTCATGATGCTAACTGAGGAGCCACTCGACCAAATAGTAGCGGCTCTGGTCAAAGAAAACCATCATAACGACTGGGAAAGCAGTGTGCTGACCACACGCCCCTCCTATCCACACCCTCATCTGAGGATGACACAGTGGTCGGATGGTCCCAATGGGCCACTTGTGGCCTGAAGATGGCGTGCTATATAGTACTGTATGGAAGCTAATCTTGGATAGTGGGAGAGCTGGGAAAGAAGGAGATTGAATCATTTGAGATGTTGTACTCCAGAACCATAATGAAAATTAATTGGATTGATACAATAAGGAATGAGGAGGTTCTCCACATAATTAACAAGGAATGGGACATGTGGAGAAAATTGACAAGACAGGATGATAGGACATTTTTTTAAGACTGCAGGGAATAACTCTCATGGTACTAGAGGGACTTGCAGAGTGTAAGATCTGTAGGGGAAGACAGAGATTGGAATATATTCAACAAATAATTAAGAAAGTTTGGTGCAGGTGTTGCTCTAAAATGAAGAGTTTGACACAGGAGAGGAAACTGTGGCCGGCTGCATCAAACCCGTCAGAAGGCCAATGACTCAAAAAATTTTCTTCTTAGTGTATTGAATATCCACAATAAATAAATTTTTATAACTTATTATCCTTGTTGGAGATGCAATTTTAATAGCCATGAAAGTGGTTTACCGAAACTACGTGAGGCCACTTATGCTCTCGGGGTTATTTTTCTATTCATTCAGCTCTCATAAACTGCCCTAAATACAGTAAACTCAAAAAACTGGCACTATGATTTCATTGTTAATTTGTAGTACTTTCTTTTCTATGTGTTAATTATACATTGATTTAGTTTTATCGTAATTGAGTTTCAGTTTATTTTCAGAGTTACTGCATTAAGTTCACCCATTCATTGTTGAATTTTATTGGCAATACAGGTAAAAAGTACAATGTGATCTGTAAATCAAAGAAAATTAGAGGCTCCACGGAACCAATACAAGAAAGCATGAAAACAACCTATGAAATGACATCGCTACAGCAATATCCATAACACCACACTTTTTTTTATTGATAACAATAACAGGATTCCAACAGTATATTTTTATTCTGAAAATGAGTTACCAATGCATATGTTGCAGCAGAAAGAAAGTAAAACGGAAAACTGACACCAAAAATTAGTTTATAGTGAGATATTAATTTCATGAGCAGGCACACACGATTTTTATGAGCAGGCAGATGTGACTTTTATATACAGGCTTGCAAATGGTTATGGACACAGGGCTGCATTTCCAGGTCGAAGACAGTAGTGTTATCTAGCCTTTGGTGCTGTGTATCACCACATTGCTTAGACATAATTGATAGCACCAAAGACTACTGACTGAGGAAAACCACCCATTGCTTGCACACCTGACCAGGAAGAGCACATTGTATGTGTTGTCAAAGAAGAACCAGGTATTAGCACATGACAATTGGCCCTGGCTTGTGGTTCATCTCCAATTTCAGTATGGAGGATACTTGATAAGCAACTCCTGTATCCATATCTTCTTCAATATGTGCAGGGCCTAACAGCTGCCAGTCACTCACCATGGGAGAACGTTTGTTGATGTTTTGTTGCACAAACTACTAATCTGTTGTTTGTCTCTTCAGTTTTGTCTACAGATGAGGCAACGTTTGGAAGAGATGGAATGGTAAATTTCCTGCCAATCAACACACATGGCCCGTGGGTATAAGAATGGACCCACAAAATGATACTGCAAGGGATTCCAGTTAGGCACAAATATTAGAATTTGTGGAGCCAATGACCAGATTTTTATAGTAATACTCTCTATTCTCACTGTACCCCATAGCAATGCAGATTATGAACATATTTTCAGCATTGTGAAGAAAAATAGAACAGAGTTCAGATCAGATCATCCATGCCCAATGAATCTCTGGAGTGTGTTTCTATTTTGAAGACCAGGAGTTCTGGTCCCTGTTATAGCAAAACATTTTCTCAAGACTTTTTGCAGGAGGCTAAAAAGGCCACAACTACAACTTTAAAGTCAAACTAGCATGCGATTTGCAGTGTGTATTACATTACTTCTTGCCTGTGTTACGTTAAACAAGTTTTATTGTGTAAAGCCTTTTCCAATTATCACATTTCTGCTTAATTTATCAAGGAAGTCATGTTATGTATGCTCCAAACAAATATCCACCATGCCTACTGCTGTAAAACATGGATTTCTTCTTGATTGTTAAGTTCATCTACAAATCATTGGCCTTTGATGTAAGTAGATGTGATTTCATCGAAACAACCTTCTCAAAGCATGAATTTTTGTATTTTGTAGCCCAGAAGTGTTATTATTTTTGTCAAGCTGGGGTATGTTGAAAAACATTATATTTTTTGTCGTGCTCCTTTCAAAAGTTGGCAGCTATGTACATAGATCGAGTACAGTGCATGTTCCCCATCAATGCATTCAGAAATCTGCCAATTGTTCACCCCATCCCGTTATGTCCAGAAATTAAATGGCACCACATAAGATGAGAGGTAATTTGCACATTTGGCTGGACACAAGTCCTTTGTCTCTCCATGCCCCGTGAGTCCATACTACGCACTTGTTTACTGAGGAGTGTGCACCCTTCATATCAGTGACCAAGCTATTTACCACAGTCATGTGACTGTAATCACATGTTTGATCAATTACCATCATCTGAACCTGCACCTTGAAAATTGTGTGTGTCTCTGGCAGTACTAGAGTGGTTTGAAAAGTTCTCGGAATGGAATAGAAAAAGTACTTACATCACTGAAACTCTTTTATTTTTCAATGTAGTCTCCTTGTAGATTAATGCATTTGGTCCAATGATGTTCCAGTGCCTTGATCCCATATCGAAAATGAGTTTCCTCCAGGCTTGCAAAATAGTTGTCAAGTTACAACCTGTTGTTACATTCCATGATAGTCTGTGGGAAAAGGTGGTGAGCACTGTGCTGTCCATACCAGCATTAGACAGGAACTCAATGGGTAAAAACGTAGGAAACCTGAAAGTATTGCCATCATATGCTACATTTGCTACCTGATTAATCTAGCAGCTGAAAAAGGTGCTGGAAAATTTTCACTTGAAGTGGATGAGATCCTTGTTGATATATTTTATTTCTGAGAGAAGAGTGTCAAAACCAAAGAATGCCTTCTGAAATTTCACAACTTGCACAATAGAGAGGTAACTACAATTCTGAAGCATGTATGTACTAGGTGGTTACCTTTATGCAGATGTTTGGAAAGACTACTGGACCGGTAGGGTCCACTTCTTCTTCTTCTTCTTCTTCTTCTTCTTCTTCTTCCCCCCCCCCCCCCCCCCCCTCTCACTACAGATGAGGTAGTGAATGAGATACAGAGGCAGCTAACAGCTCATCAGGTAGATGAAACTTTGGCTGAAAATCCAGCGTCAAGAGCCGTGGCACCCATCTTGCAGATAATTTTTTTCATTTCTAATTCTTCAGTTAAAATGTAGCATACCCTTTCAGATGACATCTGCCGAGTGTGAGGAATTTCACGCACTTTCAATCAGCGATTCTCCATGACCATTTTGTGCACTTCTGCAATGATTTCTGGAGTAGTGACACATCTCAGCCAACCACTACGTGGATCATCATCTAAGCTCTCCTAATGAAATTTAAATTCATTCGTCCACGTCCACTTGGCAACAGTTGAATATGAAGGAGCAGAGTCCCCCAGTGTATTCTGGAAATTGGCATGATTGTCCTTTGCTTTCATATCTTTCTTTACGAAGTACTTAATCACTGCTCGAATCTTGATTTTTTCCATCTTCACAAATCACTATGCGGGAACAACAACAGAGCCATGTCACCACCACAGCTCTCTTCCAAGAGCACTGATGTGGCATGTGTTTACAGGCAACAGTCCAATGAATATCATGTGAACAACTCGTGTTTGCGCTGACCTCTCCTGGGGATTCCAAGAACTTTTCAAAAGCCAGCTCACTGCATGATGGACTTGAAAATGGTAAAAATCACCAGTTTGGGATTTCATGGTGTATTCAGCCATTAGTAGGGAGCATACTGCTGCTGCAGATGAGCACTGAGCTGTTACCAGTGAAATCACTCTTGTTAAAACATTTTCCGGGTACTTAAATTCTGTCCTATGATGTCCTACCATTTTGATTACAAGTTGGTATAAGGGTGTCTAAACACTCCAAGAGCTAAAATTTCAAGCTTGTTTGAATAATAGTTCAGTAGTTAGTGTTATATTGAAATTGAGAACAGTTCTGAATGTCAAATTTCATATGAGAGTCTAGGTAGACATTACATTTGTGGGGTTAGGTGCTTTTTGTGATTGCAGTAATAATTTTTGAGTTATTCATGTTTTTTTCTGGTTTTGATCATATCACTGAAAATTATCTAGTACCAGCTTTGGTTGTGAGTGAAAATTGTTATTAGCATTACGTAAGGCAGTTCAATGGAGGAATATGCGCCAAGTTTGAGGTCCTTCATACTGTTAATGCTGGAGTCTTGAATTTTTAAAGGGTCCTCTGAAAATTGTAGAAACAAAATTGTGTCACTTAGAAAAATTACTATGGGCACTGTTTTATGGATAGGAAGATAAGCTTTGCACTGAACAGAGAGCAAGTGATCTCCTTTCAAGAAAAAATTCAGTAAGTTGGTAGATGCCCATATTGGGTTGTGGAAAGCAATTTAATGCTTCATCAGGTGAATTATTCACTGTTACAAACTCTGTGCAAGTGTAAAAATCAATAAGTATTTCACAAGTGATCCACTCCTGTTATAAATATAAGCCTTGAGAATTTGAGCATTGGAGTAAGTCAGACATGCTTGAAGCAGGTGGCCGATGTGGTTAGATGTAGTGAGGTGGTTGTGTTCGCTTGCCCTCCAGTTGTCACTGCTAGCACGCAAAATACTCATGTGGGCTGCTAACTGTACTACTATGGCAAAAGGCAGAAGTGACCAAGGAAACCTGACAAGCCAGAAGCAACAGACATCAGCTCTCCTGAAATGACAGAAAGTGCACACCCTAGTAGAAAGGGCAGAAGCAGACACAAAGAGATCTGATAATCAGGATAAAACTCAATATGGATTCCGCAAACAGAGATCCTACAAAACTCATTTCATTCCGTTCCTTCACAAGATCCATAGCACTGTAGGTGATGGCACTCAGGTTGGTACCATGTTCCTTAACTTCAGGAAGCCATTTGACACTGGCCCACACTCCTTTTTAATAAAAAAAAATTCAAGCTTACCAAGTATTGGACCAGATTTGTGAGTGGTTTCAAGACTTGCTTACAGATGGAACTTACCACTTTGCTGTTAACAGAACAGAGTCAAAAGAAGTAAAGGCAATTTCTGGAGTACCCCAAAAAGTGTGACAGGACCCATTACTGTTTACAATGTATATAAATGATCTAGTAGAATAGTCAGAGGCTCTTTAAAACTGTTTGCAATTGTCTATGAGAAAGTAGCAATGCAAGAAGACAGTATCAGTTTGCAGAATGATCTACAGATGGTTGATGATGAATGGTGTGTAAATAAATGTAATGTACTGCGAATACATATGAAAAGAAATCCACTACCATACAACTACATTATTGATGACAAATTACTGGAAACAGTATCTACTGTGAAATATCCAGAGTGATACTCAGTGAAATGCCTACATAAAACGAATAGTAGGAAAAGCAGATACCAAACTGAGATTCATAGGCCAAATCTTACAGAAATGTAACTCTTCCATGATATAGTAACATATCATAACGTTTAATGAAAACTATGACATAAATGTAAAGGGCAAGGGCTCGAAAGACATTTTCCAATAATAATATTCTGTTTGCTTACTAGTAAAATACTGTAAAAGGGTCTATTTGGTAGAGCAAGACTATATTTTAATTGTTTTGTGGAACATTATGAAACAGGAGCAATGGAAAAACTCTCAGTTACGAATAACCTGAATTATCACTTTTGCCTGTGAGAGCATAACATTGTAAATAACATTGCTTGCTTGTTAGTGTTTCGTGGTTTTTAACAAACTTGTGTATTCCATGACTTTACTAATAAGTTTTTTCTTCTGATTATAGACTTGAGTAAGGAATGGCGTTTTTTCAAAGGCTGTATACTTCTACTGTTAAAAAAAGAAAGGACAACCACCATTGCTGTGAGATATCATTAAAAGGAGATATCATTAAATGTAATAGGCAAGGACCGGAGACTACAAAAAAACTGTGATATACATGAGCACTTTACCAGACAAAACAGAAACTTACATATGACTCAAATCAGCACAGCACTGTGCCAAAAAGGTACTTTTCACATGGGAGTTAAGCTTTATAACAAACTTCCTGAAAACATAAAAGCTATCACTGAGGTCAATACATTTGGAAAATCTCTAAAGTCATATTTACAGCATCACTGCTTTTACTCCATTGAAGAATATTTAAATTTATGAAATGTGTTATATAAATACTTACTTACGTGTAAAGCGTATTATTGTAAGCTTAAATATGTATGCCTTGAAATTACTTTCAGCCTGTATATTTATAACTTGACTTGTCCAATGCCTTATGCATAAGCTGCTATGTATACCACAGGACCAATAAAATACAATCTACGATCAGAAAATATTAATTTTTGTCAATATATGCTCTTGTAAGAAGCTGAATATATACTGTAATAGCTGAGCACTGAGACGAATGTTTTTATGAAATAATAATTGTTATATTCAAAGGTAAATTTGTTCTCATTGTTGAAGTGAATATTATGCTCATGTTTTCTCTCCTATTAATTATGATACAAAGTGCAAGCAAACAGAAGACTTAGGAGTCTGAACGTTAGGTAGTACTGTGCGATCCCTGTTTAATAACAAGCTCTTTAGGAATGAACAGATTCTCTTTTATGAAAAGTGAAAAATTTGTGGAACTTGCCCTACCAACACAGACTATCATAGTTGTTCAGAATCGTATCTGTCTGACTTGCTCTTCAATAAAGGCATCAAGAATTTTTCAGAACTACATTACAATGCAGATCTTGAAAAGCTGTTTCTTACGCTGGCTGCTAAGAAGAACTTTAACCTTGGGTGTGCTTGAATGCACTCCGGAGACACCACATATTACTGCAAAATTAATAATTTACTATTTTGAGCCAATAAGACAGTAATTAAGATCCACAACACTAAATATTTTATTTTTGATGAAAAAGACAGTTTCAGTTTTCATATTCAAAAGTAACACCGAAGAACAGATTTATTTCAATCATTTAATACTAGGAAGGAAAGAGGACCTGGCAAGAGTAGGGAACAGTAGATACAATCATATTTGCAGTGGAGGTGTCGAGGTGTCGGTGTCGAGGTGTCAGTGGGGTCAGGAGTTTGATGGAGTCAGGTTAAAATAGGGGGCCTAAGGTTCTGAGGATTCCTTGAAGCTCCGCCTGGACATCAGGAATGGGATTACCTTGGCAAACTTTGTATGTAGAGTTGTCTGAAAGCTGACCCCACCGACACCTCACACTCCTACCTTCTACCTACTTCCTAAAATTTACAAACCCAAACATCCCGGCCGCCCCTTTGTAGCTGGTTACCAAGCCCCCATAGAACGTATCTCTGCCTACGTAGATCAACACCTTCAACCCATTACATGCAGTCTCCCATCCTTCATCAAAGACACCAACCACTTTCTCGAATGCCTGGAATCCTTACCCAATCTGTTACCCCCGGAAACCATCCTTGTAACCGTTGATGCCACTTCCTTATACACAAATATTCCGCACGCCAGGGCCTCGCTGCGATGGAGCACTTCCTTTCACGCCGATCACCTGCCACCCTACCTAAAACCTCTTTCCTCATTACCTTAGCCAGCTTCATTTTGACCCACAACTACTTCACTTTCGAAGGCCAGACATACCAACAATTAAAGGGAACAGCCATGGGTACCAGGATGGCCCCCTCGTACACCAACCTATTCATGGGTCACTTAGAGGAAGCCTTCTTGGTTACCCAAGCCTGCCAATCCAAAGTTTGGTACAGATTTATCAATGACATCTTCATGATCTGGACTCACAGTGAAGAACAACTCCAGAATTTCCTCTCCAACCTCAACTCCTTTGGTTCCATCAGATTCACCTGGTCCTACTTCAAATCTCATGCCACTTTCCTTGACGTTGACCTCCATCTGTCCAGTGACCAGCTTCACATGTCTGTCCACATCAAACCCACTTACAAGCAACAGTACCTCCACTATGGCAGCTGCCACCCATTCCACATCAAACGGTCCCTTCCTTACAGCCTAGGTCTTCGTGGCAAACGAATCTGCTCCAGTCCGGAATCCCTGAACCATTACACCAACAACCTGAAAACAGCTTTCGTATCCCACAACTACCCTCCCGACCTGGTACAGAAGCAAATAACCAGAGCCACTTCCTCATCCCCTCAAACCCAGAACCTCTCACAGAAGAACCCCAAAAGTGCCCCACTTGTGACAGGATACTTTCCGGGACTGGATCAAACTCTGAATGTTGCCCTCCAGCAGGGATACGACTTCCTAAAATCCTGCCCTGAAATGAGATCCATCCTTCATGAAATCCTCCCCACTCCACCAAGAGTGTCTTTCCGCCATCCACCTAACCTTTGTAACCTCTTAGTTCATCCCTATCAAATCCCCAAACCACCTTCCCTACCCTCTGGCTCCTACCCTTGTAACTGCCCCCTGTGTAAAACCTGTCCCATGCACCATCCCACCACCACCTACTCCAGTCCTGTAACCCGGTAGTTGTACACGATCAAAGGCAGAGCCATGTGTGAAAGCACCCACGTGATTTACCAACTGACCTGCCTACACTGTAAAACTTTCTATGTGGGAGTGCCCAGCAACAAACTGTCCATTCGCATGAATGGACACACGCAGACAGTGTTTGTTGGTAATGAGGATCACGCTGTGGCTAAGCATGCCTTGGTGTACGGCCAGCACATCTTGGCACAGTGTTACACCGTCCGTGTTATCTGTATACTTCCCACTAACACTAACCTGTCAGAACCCCGGAGATGGGAACTTGCCCTTCAGTGTATCCTCTCTTCTTGTTATCCACCAGACCTCAACCTCTGCTAATTTCAAGTTGCCGACACTCATACCTCACCTGTCTTTCAACAACATCTTTGCCTCTGTACTTCCGCCTTGACTGACATCTCTGCCCAAACTCTTTGCCTTTACAAATGTCTGATTGTGTCTGTATATGTGTGGATGGATATGTGTGTGAATGCGAGTGTATACCTGTCATTTTTTCCCCTTAAGGTAAGTCTTTCCGCTCCTGGGATTGGAATGACTCCTTACCCTCTCCCTTAAAACCCACATCCTTTCGTCTTTCCCTCTCCTTCCCTCTTTCCTGATGAAGCAACCGTTGGTTGCAAAAGCTTGAATTTTGTGCATATGTTTGTGTTTGTTTGTGTGTCTATCAAGCTGCCAGCACTTTTGTTTGGTAAGTCACATCATCTTTGTTTATATATATTTATATATAAATTTTGTAGTACAGAGCACCAACCCTCATCCACAGAAAAGTATTCTGAAACATCAAAAGTATGTTGAAAATTAATACATACAGTTTTACTGATAAGAAATTAAATGATAGTGTTCACCTCGTTCCTGTAATCTCTTTTCATCAGCTGAAGCTGAGGAGTTTGGATTATTAGGCTGGAGGAGGAGCAGAACATGGTGAAATCATCCACAAAAAGCTAATATTGAAATGGACTTCACACTGTGAATGATATTCTCTCAATAGCTACTGTGGATGCAGTTACACTTAATACAGTTTGGGAAAACCGATATTTTGCTCAAAATGGTTAGTCAGAAAGTAACCAAACTGGTATTGTAAAGAAATGTTTGTACAGAAAAGACTATAAGGAAATAAGAATTCATCATCACAAGTCCCCTTTGCAGAAGTGTCTTAGGATGATGACTCTTCAATATGCATCATATGGTTTTACCTTGTCAAAGAAAACAACTGTTAGGTGTTATCTGCACAGAGAAACATTCTATGTAGCAATTTCCAGTTAGATCACACTGTTAACAATGGAATGGTATCTCTTGCACCCACACTGGATGTGACTAACAATTGTATTGGTTTCAAGAACAACAGTTAGTCTATAGTTCACTATGTGACTTTGTGAAGAATCGGAATATTGTCCATTGTACCATAGTTTATAAAATTAATTGAGAAAGGCTTCCTCTATCCATCTGTTAATTCCCTGCTTTGGTCCAAACAAAGAGGTATTCATCAGCATTCAGATTCTTCTTTCTTCTTGTAGACAATGTAAATGGCTCGTCTGGAACCAATGTACCATGGGGAACCTAAGCTAGTAGGCCTTTACTCTCTGCTATACTCCATGTCTCCAAGCCAAAATGTTTGCATCAGGGAAAGCTTCAAGGCCACTATAATCTGCTTGGTTCTGCACTCATAGGCAGCACACTGCACCTAGTACACGAGGTGCTTGGGAACCTCAGCACAGCTATGACACCTGAGGATGGGCTTACAACAGTCTGAAATCTGTTGTGTGAAAATAAAGTAACTTACAACTAATGCATTATTTTCATACTCTGCTATAATGCTCAGTTGTGGATGTTCTTCCAACAGGACTGTTTGTGTTAATAAGGAATAATACCATTTACTATACCTGGTTGTTACCAATGGAAATTTCTAAGGCCAGTGATAAAACAGACTCAAACTTCCAAATTTAGAAAAGGGAGATTTATTATTCTTTGTTGTTGAAAACAAAATCTCTACAGCTCCTCCCTTTGGTGCCAAAACATTGAGTCTTAGTTAGCTGAAGAAGCAGTGCTAGTGTAATGCTCAGCCATGGCCCTAGCAATGTCTCCAAAAGTTGTTGGGGGTTTACCATTAAAAATATACGTTGGAAACTTCCTTGGATATTGAAAATTCTGATAATGGTTTCCCATATCAGGAACTTCAGTTGTGATCTTTCACTCTCTCTTATTATACATGTGACCTTTACCATTCAAACACTTATGTGGTTCTTTGCAATTGGTCAACATTGTAGTACTACAAAACTGCACACCTGTTCCTGATTGAGAAGCAGCACTTCTCACTCCACCAGAGAACAGCTGGTCTTATTAGGTGGAATGAAGGCTTTGAAATAGATTGTCAGCAACGTTGTGACCCACATTTTAATGTGAGCCATTCATTTTTAGATGCTGTCACAATCTTAAAAAAAGACAATTAACTCTTCTGAATCCACTGAGTACTGTGGATTCCTTTTGGATACTAACCAATCTGTCAAGTGCATCTAGATACGAAAGAGATCAGCTGTGTGGTAATTATTGATTACTTCCCACCTAGTACCATCTTTGAAGCCATAGTGAAAGATCACTGGTTCCTCCTCATGATCCTGAACCTATTAATAATCTTCTGTTGTACAGGATTCACACCAGCAATCATGTTTACCTGTGTGTATTCCCCTTTCGGAATGGCAAAAGTGGATAGCCCTCCATAGTGTACATGCACAAGGAATTTTCTGTTGTCTTAATCAAATATTAATCTCTCTGCTAATTATATTGTCGTGCATGTATCTATGTGTGTTCAAATGCTCCACTTCCCATAGTTTAGCTTGTATGGCAAGTTTGTTCCATTCATGGGATTCTGTTGTCTTGTAGTTACTGAGTAATCATCGGCCTGTGAAGTACCTGCATTGATCCTGTTGACTAGCAGCATGATCATGCCATCTTCAGATACTAAAGTGGCGACGAGGATGGGATGTTCCTACATCTGTGGTGTCCTTTTCCTTTCCCATTTTCTTAGTCTTCACTTTAGCCTACCATGGACTTGGCATTTCCACAGTGTTCATTTCCACAGTGTTGGCATGAATAGTTGTGCCTATAGAAGCATCACCAACAGCTGCAACAGCAGCAGCAGCAGCAACAGGAGCAGATGCAGGTGCTGATGATCTTGCTCACCAGCAGGGGGCCATCTGCCCATGGGGCAGTTTCCTTCTCTGCCTCCACTGCTTTTTGCCAGTTTTGATGAGTCTACAGAAAGATAGGAGAATTATCTGCTCAGGTTCTCCCTGCACTGTCAGGTAAGGCGTATCATTGACCCAGTTGATAAGGCCATCGTGTTGTTGTCCAGCAGCATGGATTTATATGAAGTTGTCCAAAATTTGAAGCCCTCCACTGAGCTCAAGAAGCTTCCCTTTGATGAGATTTGTTTGTTGCTTACACAGTATTTCAACCACCAGTTGCAGTTTAACTAGCACCACAAGTGCCCTGGGCAGTCATATGCAGCCTGGATTGCCAATTTGCAAGGCCTCTTGCGCAAGGGTCATTTTAAGTATCCCAAATGTAATACTGCTAATAAAGACTGACTAATTTTGGATGTGATTGTCTGGTCAGGTCTTCATCCTGGGGTTGAGACTAGGGCATTGACCTTGTCCAACTCTTCTTTAGCAGATATTGCCTAAATTGCTGAGTCATATGAGGTTATGGCAGCATGTGGCATCCTTTGTGATAATTGCCATGTGGCGCAATTAGGAGTGCATGGTCAACAGCCTCCAGCGCCCTGCAGGGTAGCCCAAGCAGCCTTGCCTCCTGCCGAGTCATAGTGTGCTGTTGCCATTTATGATTCTGGTGCTCAGCATCTCGGCGCTGTCCGTCTTTGCCTGCACCCAGCTCGGGGGTTCACATCACTCACAGTATTGTAATCCCCAACAAGGCAATTTTTCAGTCCTGGAGATTGTTCTCCTTCCACTCATTTAGTAAGCCAGCAGTCCTACCCTGATTGTCATTTGTTGCATTGTCTGCCAAGACTGCTCACACATGGAGGCCATTTGTGGGGTATGCTGTCAGAGAGGATAACTGTTTGTGACAATTGTCGAGCCATGAGTCTGTCATTGGATGGCTCGGTGTTTTTCCACAGACGCATATTTTGCTGACGCTGATTGCAGATGGGTAGTCAGTCCAATTTTAAGAAGACACAGGAGAATCAGCCAGCCTCGTGAATTTGGATGCATACAGGATCTTGGGATGCCCTGAGTTGCAATGGCACTCCATCAAGTTGTCTCTTATAGTAAACAGTGCATTATTTTGTGAGGTCAATTCTCCATCTTCATGCATTACAATGGAATGTGGAATGGCAATTTACATTGATAGCGGTCAACTCGCCATTGGCGCAAAATACCTTTGAGCTCGACACATACTGCAGTCCTACAGCCTGCTGTTTGAGAATACCTTTGGCTGATGAGAAAATTTTGGGGAATGTTTCTCTTAAGGTGTCAGTGGTTCCTGAAATTTTATCACCTCTGTTCCATTCTCTTTGCCAGAGCATGATTTTTCGGGTGCAGATCCAGCATGGCATGCATTTTTTCTCCTACTTGCTCAACTCATTGTTGTCTTGGTAGTCTTCATGTTTGGTACAGAGGAGCATTGTTGTCAAGTGGTTGTCCCCCCCGGTGTTGCGTCCCAGCATTATCCAGTTGCTGCATGCATTGCACTGGCGTATGAATCGGATGAAGGCAAAGGTGTGACACCATGTCCACTAGCTGGAGATTGATTGTGACATCAGGCATCTGGTGCAGAGAATCATGCCAGTTCTCTCCTTGGCCAGTCCCAGTGTACCCTTAGGACAGAGTGCACGTCGATTTTGTGGGTCCATTTTAGGGCAGCAAATGGTTGTTGGTGGTCGGTGTGTTACTGAATTTCCTGTACATAGCCAAGCTGTTGTTAATGTCATCAACAACCATTGTTTGCATGTTGTTGGTTTTTTTTTATATATTGAGAGATCCTCTAGAACCCTAATGTCTGATAATGGTAGGCATTTTATGTCACAGGAATTTGAAGACTTTTCCATCTGCAATGGTATTCAGCATGTGACTGTTGCCCCTTTCACCTAGCTTCTAGCTCGGTGGTGTAGCGCTTTGTTCTTACATTCAAGACCCGTATGAAGAAGTTCATATCTGCCCCTTTCTGCGATGACACATTGTCGATTTTTCTGGCTAGGTAGCAGTAGCAGGCGATGCCAGTCAACATGTGCAGTCCAGTAAAATGTTTGCATGGGCACCAGCCACGAGTTCTCTTAATTTTGCTGCACCGACTCACAAGCCTCATGCCCTGCTGGAGTGTTGCCACTGCAGCCTTACAGTCAGCTGAGTGGCAGGATTCATTATGATGTTGTTCCCAGAGTAGGCTTCTACTTGCAGCAGCGTGCCTTTACACTGACACACTTTACACTGTCCTCCCATTGCCTGCAGCCTCAGGCCCCAGTGCAGCTCGTGCCTCCGCCTGCCACGGTGGACCCCGTGGATTTTGAGCTGCCCCCTCCCTTTCCATCTCTTCTCCACCTTCATTGATGGGGTAGTCTTGTCCCCACTGCCACCCGTGGACCTGCTGTTGCTGCAGCCTCTGTGTCCTTCCACTCTTCTGGTGGAGCTCACAGCATAACTGTTGCCTCTTTTGATAGGCAGTCTACTGCCAGGTTCTCCAGCACTCTCTCCGGTTCTATGCTAGGGGTCACAGTCCAAGCCTGGTCATTTTTGGCCCTACATGGCCTTTCCACAGGGAGGAATTTAGTATCACCACCAGCGGATGTCATGATGGGAGCTGATGAGCTAGCTTGAGTAGGACAGCAGATTAGTTCAGAAACTTGACATGGAGGGTACATGGATCAAGTCATATGGGCAGACCTGCTGACAGAAGTTTACGTGAGAGGGGCAGTAAGTGGAGCACATCAGTGCTCCTGCAGAGTTAAACCACCTCAGACATAGCTATGCACTTTGTGCCGAGTTGTGCACTCAGCTGTTAGCCACCTGCTGCGTGTACTGTAGTGCGTGTATCTAAGTGAATGGGGCTCTGTCCCATGGTTGTTAGTGAGCCATCATTGGCCTGTGAAGTACCCGCACCAACTGTGTTGTGTAGCGATCTTGTCACGCCTTCTGCAGATACTAAATTTCCATAGATGAAATGGATGGTTATCACCTGATCCCTCTGGAAGAATCAATTTAACATGATATGGGACTCTACTAAAGGATGGATGGAACTGCTCAGTTTTAATATTATTCACTTCTCCTTATTCCGCAAATTTATTTCTGTATTCTTGACTATCTTATATTCAAATGTGATTTGATTTACTGATGATGGAATTTAGTGACCCTGAAATTGCTGTGTTAAGAGATAAATTTTGGGAATAAAGATAAGTAAACAATGTGTTTTGCTCTGATGGTTTTTGGGTATTTTTTGTTTTATTGATTTTTGTCTGAAGTTCACATTTAGGGGGAGATGTAGGATTAATTACAGTGCAGTGTGAACTACTTACGTTTTCTTTGATCAACTCTGTAAATAGTACATTATGTTTTACAACATTCTGACCGATACTTTCATTTGATTACTTTACAGATGAGTTAATGTGAGAGTATGGTCTGAATATTTGTGCTTTGTTTTAAGTGAAAACTAGTTTTTAATACATCTCAATGTTTATGACATTGTGTCTCCTGAAGTGTGTCACACACAATGAAAATAATTTTGCAGTTATATTCATTGGTGTATGTGAATTCTATTTGCAAAATGAGTTGCAAACAGAGTTAGTGGTAAAGAAGTAATAAATTAAAATATCATGCCTGCTGCTGAAATTTTATTGCAAGAACAATGAATACACAGTGTATAACTGTAATGGTAGTCTTATTGTGTTAAACCATTAACATAAGATTATGTCTCTTAATGAGTAGATCCTGAAAGCAATTTAAATTGGCCAATAATTATACAAAATACTGAATATCAAATCTTTCTTGTCCCTGGATGCTGTTAGTTAGACATCCTGCATGTGGAACAGTTCACCAAGAACAACAATGCTCATTTAGCAATGTAGATGTCCCAGTGATGACAAGGTCATTAGGGACTGAGATAAGTTTAGGAGAGGATACTGACCATGTCCCTTTCAAAGGAACCATCTCACCTTAAATGCTTTAAGTAAAATCGTGGAAAACCTAAATAAGGATGGCCGGACTGGAACTTGAACTGCTGCCCTTCCAAATGTGAGTGTAGTGCTTTACCACTGGTGATCCATTGAAGATGACCAGTTTTTAAGCATTTTTCATTTGCATGTACATATATAACTACTGGTGCTCGTGTCAGCCTCATTTGCATGTGTTTCTTTTGAAGTTAGTTTTTCTTCACGCACAGTGAAAGACATTGTGACAGTCAACAGCTGTTTTACTTTGAAGGCTTAAACACACGGGAATCATCTTTAATTCCTGTATTTTAAATGCTTCTAAATAAATGTGGAACTTTTGACGTGTAACATGTCATTCATAGAATGAGATGTTCCATATCCTTGATATCCACTGGCAGATGAAAGATGTTAATGGGTTAAGTTAGTCAATAAGCAGGGAACACCCATCTTTTGGAAGGTTTTTCTATGGCTTGTGCAGATCAGAATTGTACCAATCCTGTGCTATTGGCAATGCAGACCATGAAATGGCACTTCTACCTGGTAGGTGGAGTTGTTTGCTCCACAGGACTGTGGGGGAAAGGCATGAAGCACATGTGACCTCCATGATATCAAAGAAATCGTCATGGCATTGATGTTCCAATTTTATTATACTATTGTTCCAAGTCTTGTGGGGAGATGGATGCATGACAACATCTAGTTGGAAGGCAATGCATGTCATGGTTTAGGGATACTGAATAACAGGACCATTGCAGCATTGGTACTATACAGTGACCACAAGAAACCCAGCAAGATACGGAAGTAACAGATCGATTACTGGACTGTTTCAATGGCCTATTCCTAACACACCATTAACAAAATGAAGACCAAGGAAACATTCCATTTGGCTACACTGATGAAGGACGTGAAGAGAAGGTGGAAAAAAAAGGTCATGAAAATACCCACGAATACATGGCGCTGTCAGGACAATGGGAGTCAACAAAGGAACATCTAACAGTAAACGTGTTTTATAGCTGCATTTGAATTATCCAGCTATTAAAGAAGAAGATATCTATGTGTGCCTGAGGGAGAAAAAGGAAGAACATTTTGGAGAAAATAAATTGTGACTATCTTTATTAATGGGATCAACCAGTAATTATTGTGCTTGTTTATGAAAGTTGGACACAAGTCACACACATATAATTCAACTTGCAACATGGAAGAGTTTACATTGGTCTCAGAGAAGAAGGTTAATGATGGCATAGCAGTTGACGGAAGTTACGAGAGTAATTCAACTCAACAAGAGGTTTAAAGTGTCATGCAGTTATGCATTACTGACCACAACATAGCAGTTCCTGCGGCAGCCTGCTACAGCTGAATGATGCAACATGTCCACAGTGAGCCAGCAGTCCAATCCCAGTTCACTGCAGCATGCAGTAAAGACATATGAGGAGCTGTGGGAGTTACAAATTTGCGACAAAACTCTCTGATTTGTATGTTCATGGTGGACACTGTTAAACAGTGACACAGATGAACTGCAGAGTTGTGGCAAACTCTGAATTATAATTTTAGTAACATCCCATGCCTGCAACCACTCCTGTGGTGACAACTGAGGCACAGGCTTTATTGGCCAAATTTCAAGAGAATATATTTAAAAAAAATTCCAGGAAGCTTTTAAAGATCAATGGATGATGATATGGCAGAAGGAGCTAATATTAATACTGAACAAGAGGAAACTCTTGAGGCAGAACTAGTTAATGTTAATATTGAACTAGAGGAAGCTCTTCAAACTGAAGGGAATAGAATAAATATGAAACAAGAAGAAGTACTACATGTCATATTAACATAGGAAATATAATTCCTGCCTTGGAAAATATAACCATTAATTTATCCCAGGTGTTATGAAAGAAATAAATGATCACTGCAATTTAGTTCACAATGAAGTTGATGAACATTTTAAAGGTATGCATAAAAATGTGTGTCCAGTAAAAAAGGAAATCTGTAATACAAAAGAAAGGGTAGACACACTGGAGCATGGTATTGGCATTCAATGTAATTTTGAGTCATCATACCACCTTATCTGCCTTGTAGATACAACTGCAAGAGTTTGCAGAAAAAAATTTACAGGAAATAACTGATTTCTTTTTTACACCTACTTATAATGGCAAGTAAGCAAGAGTTACACAAGATCTGGAAGACAAAACGAGGTAAGTCACTGTGAAGGCTATGTATCTTACAAACAGTAGAAAGAGATCTAATACAATTTATCCACATTCTATGAGGTTTCGGGATTACAACCAGATGACGTTGGACATCTTGCCACAATATTTCAACTGGACGGTTGCCACCCGAATATTGCGGCAAGAAGTCAACATGATATGGTTGCAACCCCGAAACCTCATAGAATATGGTTTATCCATAATTGCTATGGTCGTTATGGCATATGAAAATGTATACAACACACGTCGTTTGAAGAATACAATAGAAAAATTAGGGAGGTCTTACAATGCTGTGAATTGTGTCAGAGGGCGAAGGAAATAGATATTTCTTAAGAAATTGTATCCCATAACGCCTAAAGCAGTACACGACTTAACTGCCACTGATTTTTTTGGTCAACTACCTCGTAGTCCTGGTGGAGTCATACATATCTTTGTGCTTACAGTGTGTCGGTCAAAATATGTTAAGCTTTATACAATTAAGCATGCTATTACACCCACTATGATACAATGTATACAGGAATATTTTAAGGATGTAGGGGAACAGTGACAATTATTAAACGAGAGTGGTCCACAATTTATTAGTACTAATTTTGAAGAGTGTTTTGCTTGGGAAGGAGTGAGACATGTCACTTTCTCAAGGTACCACTTGCAAACCAACCCTTATGACAGAGAAATGAAAGAATGAGACTATTATGTAGAACATACTGTTCAGAAAAACATGCTAAGTAAGCACAATTGATTCCTGAGCTTCAGGTGATAATAAATGACTTACGACACATGGCTACTGAATCTCCAGTAGAAATCGTGGATTAAACCTTTGTGGGAGAACGGGTACAGAAATTATTTAAGCGGCCATCTACACCCACAGAAAATTTGGGAGACATACATACAACACAGATTACATATACATGCAGATAGGAGGTTGCACAAGTTTAGTAGGGAAGCATAGACTTCAATTTTCGTTGTTGATGAATTTGGGCTTGTTCAAGATCATTGCCACAGTT
The DNA here is from genome assembly GCF_023897955.1 of Schistocerca gregaria. Classification (NCBI taxonomy): domain Eukaryota; kingdom Metazoa; phylum Arthropoda; class Insecta; order Orthoptera; family Acrididae; genus Schistocerca; species Schistocerca gregaria. The sequence goes on along the minus strand of NC_064924.1, from coordinate 174,041,754 downwards.
CCCATATAAAGAACGAAAATAGTAAATTTTTCCTAATGTACTGTGGATCCTACAAGAATGCGAGTATAACACACCCTAAATCTGTATATCAGACCAGAGTATATGTGTGGTGTATGAGAGTACACATAATCACTCCTAAAATGTTATATCATACATATAGGAATAACATTTACGCTTGTTAAAACTTGCAAATCAATCTTTTTTTTTTTTTTTACATATTTTGCATGAATACTCTGTGTGTGTGTGTGTGTGTGTGTGTGTGTGTTTGTTTTACTTACATGTTGTAGTAACTTAAGTATATTGAGAGGGTATATTAGCTAACAGTGAAATGTATGAACAGTAGTGTGCTAAGCACCTTCAGATTTACCAATTAGCAGTTCAGTTTACTAACATTATGGAGTATTGCTGATAGTGTGTTGGTAACGCAATGCACAAATAGGAGTGATTGTAATGAACACAAGATTGGGGGGGGGGGATATAGACACATGGATAAGTGTCAATGATGAATTTCTGTTTAAGATTTTATAGGGACGATTTTTGTTAACATTTGCTAATAAAATCTTAGACAATGGTTGTGTTTATGAAGATTTTCTAGGGGAGGTATCAGTGTGGACACAGGACATCGACGATATACATTTTTTCACTATGTGGTGTTCATTTTTTCTCTATATCCTTACAACTGGGGTTTGTTGAGATCATTTTTTAAAGTCTGCAACAGTGAAGTTGTGACAAGACCATTCTGAAGGGAATGTCAACCAACCTTACAATGAAGGACTTTAGCAGAAGGGGTTTCCATGGGGTGTGGCATGGTATTGGACACAACGTTTTGGGGCTATCTTCTTTTTTTCACAATCTTAAAGAACTCATCTTTCTTTTCCTTTCTTAATCTTCAAAAAGAGGGCTAACTCTGTCTTTCCTGCTATTTCATATTCATGAGTTTCTATTACTGAAACCCTTCCTTCTTACAGATTGTCGTAGTACAGCTTGTCTTCACATGGCAGCTGAGGAAAACGGCACACATGGGACACTATGATGACAACACTTCGACAAAATATTATGACTAATAATTATGTGTCACTTGCTAGTCGCATCACATGCCGTGAGAGAAATGATGTGCATAGCGAACTGGTGGGGAAGGAGATGGACAAACACATCAATTATGATAATAATGGAAGAATTGCAACAGAATTCTCATGGTATAAAGGGAGTGTTCTGATGTGGAAATAATGTCACAAATGTGGATAACTGAACGACATTTAGTAAAGAAAAAAATTTAAAAAATTAATTCACTTGACAGTTGATGGGTAATCAAGTAAATATATTTTATAATATAAGTATTATAAAAAAGAGCAGATATTTACATGTACCACTTAGTATTTATCCCAATAATTACCTATAACATGTGAGATTACAAATAAGGAACGGGTGAAAAAGAAGTTCAATTACAGTGACCACAGACCAAGATAAGCAGGTGGAACAGAGTTACTGGCAGAAGGTATTGCATGAGGAGAAGGATACGACAAGGATGAAAAGGTAACAATTAAGGTAATATATCAGCATAAAACTGTTAAGAGATGTAAGTATTAATGTAAGGTAAGACCTGAGGAGGGTGAGAATGACACAAGGTAATGATCACTAGAGCCAAACAAAGCAGGAATAGTCTTCTACTTATGAGAGAATAAGATGGGTAGGATACTTCATTCAGGAATTGAAAAGTGATGCTGTGGTGTGCTTGAAGGCAGTACACTAGGAGGAAATAATGGCTTATGCCGTAGGTAACATGGATCCAAAAAAGGAAGGACCCATATTGCTTTTGTGGAGGGAGAGTTGTAAAGGGCACTGGCATCTCAAATGGAAAGATAATTGAGAAGTATTGTGCACCGGGGAGAATGCTGACATAATAGATGTATTACTCCAGGCAAATGTAATGCAGTAGGGACCAAGTTGACCAAACTTCATAAATCTGAGTACATTTCTACCACAGTTTAAGGAAGCAAGTACCTGAGGTTAGCAACAGTTAAACGGATTGTTGATTTCAATTGAGGATGTAACTCTTTGGAGAAATGAATGGATTAAATGAAGTAATTTGAAACTGTGAATAAGCATTACATAAATACCTCTGGCAAGACCTGGAGGTTAGAGAACATGACAGTAAACTACAGAAAAGAAAGCAAAATGATTAGTTATGTGTAATATCTTGAGAAACCTACAGAAACGTTTGTCCATGTCAGAATATGTGTAGCTAAGGGGAGCAGAGATCATGTAGCTCAGGTAATAAGGATGAAAGAAGAATTCTAAAGTTAATCGCAAGATTAAAATGTCCAAGAGATGGAATGCAGGTGAAATTATACTGCAACAAACAAAAACTGCAACAAAGAAGGAAACTGTATGCGACACCAATAGGAACTGGATCTGAACATAGCTTGGTGTTGGGTACAGTTCTCACAGGAAGTAATCACAGATTATGACCTGAGATGAGGGAAACGTTATGCAAAGTCCCAGAGGGAAATGAACTGCATACAATCTTAGTATTTTGTAAACTTATAAAATGACACAATTATTTGAAAACTTTTAGAATTAAGTTTATGGGAGTGACAACTTTCATCTCTGTGTGTGTTATTCCACTGGAACAAGAAAAGTATTTTTCAGCATCTCCAATGCAATGGATTGAAGTTAAGGGGGGAGAAGCTGTGTCACGGTTCAAGGGTATGAATAACAGGACACTTGCAGCATTGATACTGTATGACAACTGTGAGAAAAAGTAAGAGAAGCAAGAAACCTAGCAAGATGTAAAAGTTATGAATTGACTACTGGACTGTTTCAACAGCGTGTTCCTAACACCCTATTAGGAAAATAAGGTCCAAGGAAGCATTCAACTTGGCCAGTTCACACAGTTGCCTGGTGATGAACACTGTACCTTCCACATGTGACTTCTGACATTTGCCACAAACTGGGATATTTGTAACTGAAAAATGTGTCATAAGAACAGTATGTATCATGAACTGCTTCATATAGGCTGAAAATATTTTTGTGGTAAGTTCCTATAAGGTGCAGAGTCCTCACATCCATGTACTTCCCTTCACTGTAATGTATGTCTGATATGTATAGCCTTTTTAAAATTAAAGAGTTATTAATTGGACAAAGTAGTAGTACTGCTGTATCATCAAATTTCTGTAAATTTTCTGAGTGCAGTTGATTCCAGTAGCCCCATGTAACCAGAATGATGAGTTAAACAATAAATAAATAAATAACATGGATCAATTTGAAAAGTTCAAAATAGCTCTATTCTCTCCTACTTCATAATATAACATGCAGAATTTCATTACCCCTTGGATGAGGAAATATATTCATGTTTATCTGACAAGCTTAGAAATTAACATTTCCGGCTAATACTATACAAAAAAAAACCTACACGACTAGAGTGACATGTACTTCAGCCATCCATTTTTTTTCAATTCCAGTTGTAATGTATAAAGCCACAGAAAAAATTATTTTACTTTTTAATGGGGTAGACTAAAGCAGAAATTTTTAATGAGCCTAATTTTTTATTGGCTTAAAATGTTCCTTAAAGAGTGCCATAAATGTTCAAATTGCGGTTTACTGCAGGGGGTCTGGTGCATCCAGACACTCGATTGTAACCATTCAAATACTATGATAGTTACTAATTGAATAGGGGTCCTGTTAGTTTTGGATACTATCACAGAGGGCATTAGTACCAATTAAAATACTATTCTCAACAAGATTCCTCTCCATAACATGATTTGTTTATGATAAACAGTTTGAAAGCAGGTTCGTGTCTGCCTAACATGTCATTTCACTAGTTTTTGTATGGAGTAAAACCTGAGTGCTTGAAAATGACAAACATATTTATAGGCGCAGAAAAAGTTCAAAAAGCAATCCTAGTTATGCAAAAAAACACTTTGAATGGTAAGCAGAAGCCAGTTAATCAATATAATTTTGTCAAAATGAGCGAGAAAAAGGCCAACTGTATGGTGCCGACTTTGCTGAGTAAAGATTTGTTCAATTTCAATGTCGAAAAACACAAGTTAAAACTTTAAACGATTTTTTCCGCTTCAAAACAACAATTTTTCAAGTTTGTGAGGGCTACACCTCATTAGATATGCATCCAATTACGCTATATCTTTTGTAACTTGTGAGTCAGCATTTATTCTACTATAATGAGTTTTTTGTAAAAAAATTGACTTTTATTTCAGAGTACCGCCATGTTGTCAAAAACCATTTTCCTTTTTTTTAAATATTGTTAGACAATATCATCAGTTGCAATCCAGTTTTTGAAATTTTGTTCTAAGTTGAAACTGTGGTGTTCAGAGCTCCCAACAACTGCCCCAGCACTTCACAAAGGCCTTTCATCAATGTCATCTAGAATCATTTGGGTGAAAATATCGTACTTAAAAAAAGTATTGGTTCCAAAATTGAGTGTCACCCTGATCTACATCCATATAAGGTCTACTATTTCTTGAGTGACTCTTTCTGCTTTGTTGATCCTAAAAATTTATCATGCTGTAAATATATCTTTATTTCAGGTTTCCTTACAATATGTAAGCATACCTGGGCTTTAGAGGAAATATTGTATTAAAGGGGTTGGACTTAATCTGGTTATCTTTCTAGAATAATTGGATGACTTTAACCCGCTATTCTGTGTATAACTGAAACTGACTCTAGTGGGTGTAAGCTAAATCACTATTTATAACACACACAACTTTAAAGAAGCAATCCAAGGAGGCTGGAGTAAATTCACTCCATTTTTTTCAGTCACATGATAACTCTGTATTGTTAATTATGGGCATCAACCATTAATGGTCCTCCTGTCTACTATGTGAAAGTCTCTCAAACCTGCTTGAAATTGTTTCATGTCACACTTTATACCAAAACTATTCTAACAATGCCTGTAAAATTAATAGGTGATTACTCTTGTAATTCAACGAAGCTTAAGATAGAGAAAGAATATCTAAACTTAACATTGTCAGGTATAAGCTAAGCAGTGAATTCTTTAACATTTAAATACAAAATAAAAACTTCTTGAACACACTTGGTTTAGCAACACGTGTATTAACTCTTTATGAGAATATTCACATAATAGTTAAATACACACAAGCTCAGGTACAGAACATACACATATTTGCAACTACCTATAGTACAAGATGTTTTTTACAATCTTCCTTATAACTTAGACAAACAACAATAAATAACAAGCTCTAGAGCCACTTATGTTAAAATGTCTGCTCTGTCAGACTTCAGTCGTTATGCAACACTACTTTGCTATTCTTCTTTTTTTCAGTGAGCAGGTACTGTATCCAGACTGTAAGGGGAGTAATACATTTCAAACTGCACCACAGTAAAATTTAAAAAAATACAGCAACAAAAGTATTTCAATTAAATTCAAGAAACTAAATTTGCATTGCAGATGGCTTTCTGCACTAATCAGCATGAGACTACACAGGTTTCAAGTAACAATAAAACACAGCACGATCAGAAATAAAATAAGGTCAACAGCGATGTTTTATAGTAACTTGCATCTATTAATTTGCCATATTTGTCGCTTAAGCTTTGTATATCATGAAAATCAAACATTATTATGACATTTACTACTTGGTACTACTGCAGTTTTTTATTCTTGTATTCAAGAAAGTTCTATTTCAACTAATTATTTTATTTTGTAATTGATTTACCACAAAATTATTTCCTGATGCAAAGTTAATAAGATAAAAATTTAATCATTCCACTCGTGATAAGTACTAAATATTTAACACAAACAATGTTACAGCTTCCTTTCTATAAATGTGAAAATCTGACTGATGCATCAGAAGATCGAATTCTACTGCTGATAAAAATATTTTATGACAGTAATAAATTTAAGAACATTGCCTTCCTTTAGGGAATAAACTAGAATAAATGTTTTCTGACACTATAGGATCATTTTACACATTAGTAAAAATATGAAACTTAATTTATAATGTGTTTTATAACTAGCATTTGTAATGACTTTGTTGTTTAAATTTTGACATGTTATATGTTTTGAAAAAACAAAGACATTAATTGTAAGTTAATAACAACTAAGCTATAAGGTCCAGTTCTTGAAATGTAATTTGATTAAATAAAAGTAATCAATGATTAGTCTCATGGAAAGGCTACAAACAGGAGTTCTAATACCAAAAGATATATAATCTCTCCAAAAATCAACAGTATATACAGAAAAGTAAGCATTAAGCTTAAATTTTGAGCTAGTATTCCATCTGGTGTCCAAATACTTCCTCAATTTATGTGACATATGTTTCCTGTGTCAAGCAGGCATTTCAACTGATGTACGACAAGAATAAGGCAGAAAGAGTTTGTGGTGCTAAATTTTACAGTTTTATTTATTTTTGAAACAGCTGTCACCCTGAAAACATTCAGTTTCCATTACTTTGATTACTGAAGCATGGTTGTCCTGCCATATTGTTTCATAAAGAGGTCTAGATAGTAAGGTGTGCTATGCAGTCTTAGCAAAAGTAATTACTTGTAGTCACAGCACAAGAAGAAGGTGTGTACCAGCATGGTTTACTGTCAGTCAGCCAATGACAGATTTCAAACAGTATGAACTACTGTGATGGCACAAGGGGAAAACACCACCATTATCTCACTTTTCTTCCAAGGACTTAAGTCTAAAGCTGCAGCAGCAGTATGTCTATTATTTGTATCTGTGGCTGAAGAGTCACCTGCAGCACTTATTACTAAATGAAATGAAAGCCAGTACGAAGATCTAAGATCAGTCCAGCACTAATGTACTACTGTATACCTCACAAATGTTCTTTCTTGACAGCAAAATTTCTCACAATCACAAAACTCTAGTTCATTCTTCAATACAGATCAACTCAACATACTTATGATCATTTATTTAAGAAAGGTATCGTTTCAGAATTAATCTGAATAATCAATAAATTTAAATGATCACTATTACATTATCTGAAGACAATAGTGTATTGCTTTGAATTGTGCGAATCTTTCCCCTACGCTCAACTTCGATGAATGCCAATTAATAGCACACACAAAATCATCTCCTGTTACTTAATCTCTTATATGGTCTTGTGTCATGTCGTCCTCTGCCCTTGTTGTGCGTGTTATTTTGCTGCAAGAGTGATGCCCGTGTTGTAGGTGCACTGCCACAAGGACTGTTGTTAATCTTAAATTCATCAGAATTATTATGTTCCATCATCTTCAGCTTTGCTTCAATGGCCTGTATTGTTATTTCACGGCTAAAACGAAAGCAAAAATGATATTATTTATCCCAATGCACCAGTACACATCAATTATACTAATCTTGTTACCACTACTATATAGGCATTGAAGAGAGAATAGAGTTACCTCAATTTTTTCTCACTCTTGGCTCCTGCGAGTGCTGGTATTTCCAGTTTAGGCTTTGGTTTATCCATATCTTCCTACAAAACACATGGTTGGAATTTATAAGCAATACACAAACTGCAGAAGGAAAAGCAATTAGTATGTGATAAAAAATAATACAAACTACTGAGTATTTGGCCAATTCCACTTAGAACTGCTAGACACCACATGAAAACAGGAAGATTAAAAGGGTACACTGATAATTTGGTTCACAGCAGGGAGAAAACTCTCAGGCCCTAAAGCATACATAAAAAATCTTGTAGACAAGAGCCCAAACTGAATGACACTATGTATAGAGCTTACTGAAAATTTAGAAAAATCTACAAAAAGGCAAACTGACATTATTCATTAAACTTGCCTGTGATAAGTACACAACAGGGCTCCCAAAAAATGCAAAGTATCATGGAATACTATGAAATAAGAAAATCCCCACACCCACATACAAGGCATAATTCTGGACCTAATAGAAGTGAATGATTACTTTTTAACCTCAGTGAGTGAGCTGAAAAAGAAAATCAAATAAAACTGACCATTTGCATCAGACTCGCCAGGTGCTGAGCTACGAGGATGGATGCTTTGTGCTGGATATTATCACCTCCAAGGATATTATAAGAACTGTGTTGAAGTTTTCTAACTCCAGAAGCATGAACTGTTAATGGTTATCAAATTGTGTAATTAAAAAAAATTATCTGACAACGATTTAATTTCACGTATAACACATGATAAGGACCTTGAGCTTTCTCTGATGTGCTCAAAGGTGCTAAAACTATACTGATCTTCAGAAAGCAGGATAAGTAACTGCCCCAAAACTACCAACCATTTTCTACTATTTCAGTTTATCCTAATTTTTAGACTGTCTTGTGTATAACCAGCTAAAAAAACTATTTCAAGAAGTATGATCTCCTATCCGACAGACAGTATGGATTCCTACAAGATAAAAAAAAGCTACTGCTGTCAATATAGTTGATATCTGTTATACTTTGTGATCACTACAAAGCTTTTGATTGTAAACCCTGTAACACCTTTCTTTCAAACCTGAAATTTTGTAGCATAAACAATCTGTATTTAGCTGTAATCAAGTCCTGTCTAAGTAAATGGAGAAAATTTGTCTCAATTAAAAATAGATGCTCTTCAGAGAAGGAAGTTTGGACTGGTGTGCTGTAGGCTTTGAGGCACTGAGGTAGGTTTCACAATAAATGGGAAGAACATAATAGCCATGTCTGCTAGCAAACAACTTGAATGAGTTAGCTTATGTAGAATCTGACAAATGCGATCACTAATGAGTATCTGAAGATGGCAGACCATGGACTTCTCCAGTTACATAGCTCCTACAGCATGCAGATATGGGGACATGCCTGCTGTATCTGTGGAACTGGAAAATTAAAACAAGTAAGCAGTGTAATGAGCAAAGGGAAGCCTTAGGAACACTGATGTCCCTACCTTATCAAGCTGAAAGATAATGACTGCTGCAAATCTCCTCAAATACACTGATCAGCCAGAACATTGTAACCACCAACCTAATAGCTGGTATGTCCACCTTTAGCACAGACAACAGTGGTTATGTATCGTTACATGGAAGCAATGAGGCCTTGGTAGGCTACTGGATGGAGCTGGCATCACATCTGCACACACAAGTCAACTAACTAACGTACATTCCGGGATTTCGGGAAGTATTTGATCAAGTTCAGATCTGGTGAGTTGGAGGGGCCAGCACATTAATTGGAACTTGCTACTGTGTTCCTCAAACCCCTCCATCACACTCCTGGCCTTGTGACAAGGCACATTTTCTTGCTAAAAAATGCCATTGCCATTGGGAAACATGATCGTCATTAAGGGGTTACATAGTCTGCAACCAGAGTATGATATTCCTTGGCTATCCTGGTGTCTTGCATGAGCTCCACTGGACCCATGGATTTTCTTGTGAATGTTCCCCAGAGCATAATGGAGCTGCCAGCAGCTTGTCTCCGTCCCATAGTACAGGGTCAAGGAGCTCTTCCCTTGGAACTCGATGGGTTCGTGCCGTCCCAGTGGCATTATGAAGCAAGTATAAGGATTCAAAAGACCATGCAATGTTCTGCTCATTTACACATTTCAGTTGTAGTTGCCGAAGTCATGGCACATGTTTCATCAGCTGCAAAGGCCCATGCTTAGGAGTGTTCAGTGCACTGTGCATTCAGACACACTTGTAACCTTCCCAGCACTAAAGTCTGGTGTTAGATTTGCCACAGTTCCCGGCTTTCCTGTTTTGTCTGTCTGCCCAGCCTACAACATCTGACATCTGTAATGAGCAGTGGCTGCCCCACCCCACGACATCTGGATGTGGTTTCACGATGTGTTGAAGACACTCACCACCTCACCACACCACTGCTCGAACACCGGACGAGTTGTGCAGTTACTGAAATACTCATGCCAAGTCTCAGGGCAATCACAATCTGTCCTCGGTCATACTAAGGGAGATCACACACCTGCCCCATTCTACACACAGACAGCATGCTCACTGATACTGCTAGCATCGTGTGTGTGTGTCTGAATAGTAGTCATTCCTTGCCAGGTGACACTGCTACTGCCTGGACTGGTTTATATCAATAGTAGGTCAGCGATCATAATTTTTCTGACTGATCAGTGTATATCTACATATCATTACTTTGTATTAAAAGCAACTTTAGTGAATTTGGCATTAGAGAGACCATAACCACCACAAATCTACAAGCAAACTGGACTTCGAGGTATTGATACATAAACTGGGAAAGACCAGAAACTCACACAAAATAACATCTTTAATTTTTTGCAATAAACTTTGAAAATGTACTCATTCCTTGCCCTACATATTTTTCAAGTTACAATTTATGATTGATTGCTGACATGCTCATTCAACAAGATAACATAGCCTTCCGAAGGAAACAGTATTAACATTATTTTTAAGAATGTCGATAAAGAAGTGGAATTAAACTGTACGAACTTTTCTACAAAAATACCTGTGTTGTCAACTGCATATTTAATGGCTAAAACTATTCCACTGAAAGTGATCAATGGTACATGAAAACTGTATAATGCAGACACTTTCTGTACATTTAATATTGAAATCAAAGATCTGATATAAATTAAATGCTCAATTAGTGCCACAGTACAGCTTCAATAACACCTTACAAGTGGTCACAATGATAAGAACTGCCTGTAACAATATTCAAAACATTGGCAGTATTTATTTAGAAAATTATGTGATCATATAGACTCGCAAAGGATTTTTTTGACACTGACTCCAGCTGTGAATGCTTATGTTTTTCTAGTACAGCAATATAAGGGAACTGACATATACAGAGCCACGGAAAAAGCAGTAGGACCCCAGCATTGGCTGCTGCAGGTCAATGTTCCTGCCAGTACAACAGCTCAGCAGAAGCAGCTGTTTCTGTGTCACCAGACTTCTGCATGTCAACAGCCTGGGATGTCGGGGAGAGTCTGCAGTTCAACACACTGCCATGTGACAATAGAAGAATACTGCTCACCAATCCTGTCCCAGATATTTTTGTGGTGACACAAAAATACAGTCCCTTCTGGGAAGTCAGTGCTGAGCAGCTGCATTCAAACCCCAGCCCAACCAATTATGGCACAACCAGTGCAGCAGGGCCATTCCTGGTGCTTTCCGCGTATCAGTTTTTGCTGTGAATTCTACTGAAACAGCATTGGCATTTACCATCGCTGGGCCGCAATCCATGGACCACTGCCTGACTGCCCAAGCCCTGACAGCCAACACACTGCAATCACCTATACAGGAACATTCGGTATCACATCTGTCTCTGGAGTCCATCAGCTGCCTACTACTGCTCTTCATGCTTTGTTCCAGAGTTGGATCTGCCGCAAGTGAGAAGACGCCACTGGCTTTTCCTAATGCTACAGCAGGGCCACACCTAGTGCTTAGTTGCTCTGCTGACTTAGCTCCCCAAATGTAGGCTATGTCAACTCAATATACCTCCTCCTCAGCCTTGCATGCACATCGCACACTGCACTGCCTCATCAGCCGAGCCCAACGGAAATATTACGCGCCTACTCCAAACCACAGTGGAGACAAGGGTGCACTCGAATGGCTGTCCAAGTTTAGTGAATTAATAAAGAACTGTTTATGGCCACCATTTGATTCTCTACAGCTGCACACATCTCCACTCCCATCTCTCAAGCCATGAAAAGGACCCAAGACACCACAGGGGTTGAGCCCATCCTACCTAATGAGAAGATGGCTCCCACTGCCCACTAGCAGTGATTCTCACCCAGAACCCACTATATTAAAGTTTTCAGGTTATACTGTTAGTTTAAATTTGATGTATTTAAATGTCTTCTTTTTTCAACAAATAAGAGGATTTATGCAAGCTCTTATTCATTTTTAAGAAGTACAACTCTTCTGCAGTCAAGTACTAAATGAAGCGACATCAGTGCAGCTAATATTTTGGCTGGTAACCATGTAGCAATCTGGACGTGAATTATAGGACTGATGTTGCAGGCATTTGGTTTGGTTTGGTTTAGTTTAGTTGAGTCCTGTTCCATAGATCATTTTTACGATTATTTTATCAATATGATGTGGAACAAGTCAGATTACAAGATATATATACACACGTGAATAGTGCTAATACTGATATTACTGAAATTTTTAGTTCTACACATGCAACTACATTTAGCGGTACAATATTTTTGTGAAGTGATATGTTGCATGGCACCTTCAGAACAGACAAATATTGGTGGCCATTATAAAATCTTTTTTAAGTAATGAGCTAGTGCAGTATGTTGTCCAGAAGTTATTTTGCTTAAGAGCAAGTATTCTGGAGTGGATGTATGAAGTGTATTTCCGTGCTGGGATAATGACAGCACTCTCACAATGTTTTGTGGTACCTGCTATTTGGGTGGTTTATTCCGTGTCATCAGCATATTTCTTGGACATATGGTGCATTCCACAGTAGAAAAGCCATAACAATCACAGTGGCATCATGGTAACATGAGAGAAACTGTTATATGTCTAATTAAAACTCATTTTGTTATTAAGAACTGCTAGTTTTTGACACTTGTCTTCTAAGTAATGGAATCTGTTATGGATGGTCATTGTAAACGGAGAATGGATAGTACTCTTGACTTCCAATAATAACTACAGCACTTTGAGAAATTAAATCCAGGCAAAAAATATTGGCGAGTGTGAAGGAATAACAATGTAAGCAAATCAATGACAGGGAATTGTAGCTCCTGAGCAAACTTTACATCACCAACCAGTAACATTACAGAACACTGTATGTCATCATATTTATAGTGAAAAATGGTGTATACATACATATCTAAGATTGTGTCAAATTTCACACCAATCATGGTGTACCGTGCATTCAGAGGTGACTGCTATTGAACCGCATTATTGTACAGTTAAGTGCCAATGGTTACAAATACTAATAACACCAGTCACAAAGCTCAACTAAGGACGGCTGATCAGGTGCCAGCTGTGCTATTAATGCAAGACAGTGACACACTCCAACTGCAATCTTGAAACATCATAGAATAATCACTATACACAGTAAACTTCGGCAGTAGTCAAAAATCACAGCCATGCAAAGCCAAATTTCATGTCTTATTCCATTTTCATCCTATTTCACTACTGCTTCCCTTTTCTATTTGAGTCTCATTCCTTACAAGCTTTTGCTTTTCTCTTCTATTTAGATGCTTCCTTGATTTATTTGTTTTTTTATTTATTGAAATCTTTATCTGTCTTTTCGCCAGGCTGCAATATCTGAAAAACTATCATGATTTATGTTTCTGTAATTCCTTAAATTACTTCAGATGAATGCTGGGATGCTCTTTTGAACAAACTGCACTTAATTTCCTTCCACGTACCTGCGCAACTGAGTTAGTATTCCTACTCTAATGACCTTTATGTTGACAAGATGTGGAGTTATAATCTACCTTCCTCTAATCCCTTCCTGTGCTTGTTAATTTATTCCTTTATTTTTATTTCTGCTTATATATTGTGGATTACAGCTGTGCTCTTGGTTTTAGGACTTGTAGCTGACCAACTGATCAGCTGCAGTTCATTGTAAATCTCACTTGGCATGTGAATCGTACAGTGGCAGCTCATACAAAATTTTACAAATATGCTACAATGTGCTGGCTTACAGCCTTTTGACTTACAAGAGTAGTAATCATAACTAAATTGAATATATTAATGTTACATACATAAATTGATCTGTTTATAATAGTTTAACATTTTGATGGCATGGGGGGGAAAATAGCAGCAGGAATCGAACCTGAGCCGATCAATTGCCAGTCAGTGCACTTGATCACTGGGCCACAGAACCATTATGTCAACTGCTCATGGTCTATGCTTGCACACTACGTTCACACATTAGCAATGTAGCACTCGTAGTGCTAGAAGCAGTGATGTCATATCAGAGCATGTGCACTCGTAAACAGACAGCTGTACCTCTTCTTTGAGGTAATCTAGCTCGGGTCAGCATCATTTTAACACTCGACACTGGTTTCTAGTTATTGTGGTGAGTGTGCTACAAAACACATTTTAGTCTGTTTTACTTGCATACCAGCAAACACATTCAAAGATAAATGATGTGATTTTTGGCTCGTATTCGAAGAGAAATAACGTAATTTTAGTGCAACTTCTGGCTCGCATTCAAAGAGAAATGGTATAATTTTAGTGTGATATTTACAGTGTGTTGTAGCACATTAGCATATAACCAGACATCACTAGAGTCACAGCAATAGTTTTCCCTAATTCTGTTACTACTGGAGATGGGCACTATGCTCCTGAACGGATTCAAAGAACCAAATCTTTCGAATGAGTGGATAATGGATGATTCAGAAAAAATGAATGGTAGCTCATTTGATTTCAAAATGCGTTTCTGGTGGCTGTAATGAGTGGGAAGAAAATTCTGTGTTAGACTCCTGCAATGGCGCCCCAAGTCACACCCTTAAGAAACATTTCCTAAACTACAAAAAATGTGTTACAGACCACGTGCACATGTGGATTTGTAAACCTTATTAGTATATGAAGCTTTTCTCATCCATTTCTTTCCAGTTTATTGACTGTCAGGCAGTATCCATTCAGCCATTTCAATAGTGATGCTAATTATGACACATGAAAGTAAGTACAACACAGCACACAGTCTGTGACTTAAAAAAAAACGACTTTGCTGGGAATCGAACCTGGGAACCCTCACTTTGCAATCTGCTGTGCTGACCATGCAGCTACCGAGACAAACGAAAGTCAACATCTTCAGAATGATACATTAAAGCAGAAAACACTTCCGGCATGTTTCCGTTCTTGATTTCAAAAGAATATCCCAAATTTCAGAAGCTGATAAATGTTTACATGCTTTTGAGCGAGTAGTTACAACTTATCCTTTGACTTAGCATCACATTTGTAATGTGTTGCCAGCTATCATAAAGGCTGCAGCCTTGGGCTACCACATGTCGGAGCACATGGAAATGTGATCCAGGCATCATTCCCCCAATAGCTCAGTACTCCCCACCACTCTCACTGAATGGACCACAGGCTCTCACTATCTCACTGTTCCCCACCACTCTTAAGGATTGAGGAGAAGGAGGAGATTAGTGTTTAACGTCCCGTCGACAACGAGGTCATTAGAGACTGAGCGCAAGCTCGGGTTAGGGAAGGACGGGGAAGGAAATCGGCCGTGCCCTTTCAAAGGAACCATCCCGGCATTTGTCTGAAAGGATTTTCTTAAGGATTGGATTGCAAACTAACTCACTAATCCCCATGAAGGCAACTAGCTCTCGTGCACGAAATCACATAGAGCAGACCACATGCCGACTTGAGGTGACACTCTGTTCTCTGTGCTCTTGGCACAGCGAAACAGCTTGCATCTCGGTTTCATGACTGAGCACATCTCCATTTGAGTTCAGCTCTTTATTCTTTGTATCCTTAGTTGATCTTTTCTAATTTTCATCTTCTTGTGTCGTTGCTCTACTGTTTTCATGTTGTGTGAGTGTTCTTGATAGGTGTACTATTATGCCTTCTTCTATGGTTGTTCCATTTATAGTTGCTTTTGTTGGTGTGTCGGCAGCCTTTATGCAAGTTTTAATTACTTTAAGCAGATAGGATACTAAATGGAATGGTTATTTTAACATACATGATAGTCCATGTATACAGATTGTCTGAGGAGGAATGGTCAATATTCCGTGATATGACAGGAATGATCATTTGAAGCATCAGCTAAATATGGACATGTGCCCTATTCCCAATGGCTTCTGAGACGAAACATATTTAAAGTTACTATTGTATGTTTTTCTTGAATAACACGATATCTGCGGTCTCTAGTGAAAACTTGTTGCAGTACAAAATTAAACTACATTAAATTTCCTTTAAAAGGATCCTACTCATTTTTTCTCAAGTACTTTTAAATTGTATGAAGAGAGAGAGAGAGAGAGAATATGGAAATTCTTGCACAACGTGCATGCATTGAGGTGTGGGTGTGTCAGTTTGAGGTAGTTTCTCAACTTGATAGACCATGTGTCCTATAACAAATTATTCATCTCGAATTCGTCTACACTACTGTGGTACATTGTAAACAATGACAATGTACTGAATAATAAAGAAAATAAGTAACAATGTAGGCCTAGATTGAATACGTTCTATTTTGAAAACCATTCAGACGAGTGGATATGTCCACATGAAGTTTTCTGATTCAAATGATCGTTCCTGTCATATCCCTGAATATTGACCATTCATCCTGGGACGACCTGTATATATATATAATGTTTCATTTTTTATGTATACATTAACATGAACAGATGAATACCCTCAGGAGTCCTCTTACATCAGACCAGAGTTTTATATGTAATTACAAAACTTATTAAAATCACGGTTACTTAGAAAAACATATTATTTTTAATATGATATCTCTTCTTCTCTCTGCATGGAATAGGCATTTGCCTGTTACGCCCTCTTGGCTGAAACTGTTAATTTTCCTCAGGCTTCCTAAATATCTTCTCCCCACTGGGTAATAATTATCACCAATTTTGGTAATCTGTCATCTTCCATTCTTCTGACATAATCCATCCAGTTGTTTCTGTATTCTTTAATCTGCTCATTTATGTTTTTCACTCTCAATTCTTTCCTGATGTCTAGGTTCACTCTCCCCTCAGACAGATTGTACCCAACTACTCTTCTTAGCAATCAGATCTCTAGTGCTTGTACTCTGATGGGAATGAGTGTTTCTACTGTGTTGTCCAGGAAAGATATTCAAGGTGTAGGGAGCAGTAGTTATTATGAGCAGTAGTGGATCAACAATAAGCTTGACTATTTGAACTGTGATGTCATCCTGTACAGTAAATGCTGAGCTGAAGGATTTTTCAAAAGTGTTGTCAGCTCAAGAAAGAATTTTTCATAACTACTGTCATTTACCTCTGCAAAGTATTCAGTAAGTCTAGGTTTTGTTTACAGTTCAATGAAGGTTATTGTTAAAGTCAAATACTGGTTTAGTTCCTTGGTTTCAACAATGGGATAAGATGCAGCTTTTACTTTGCCTACTTTTCCCTAGATCACACAATCTTTTCCATAGAGCATCTGGTCTTTATGTCTTTGTTACCATTTCTCTCAGTTTGATTAATTCTGTTTGCTTTATGTATGTAATCAGTTTTATTTTCAAGGGCAGGATGTCGTCTGTGAGCCTGCTGTGCAATGTCTGCGACATTCACTGACTGTTTTAGCTCTTCCGTTAGCCAAGGTGCAGTTCTTCCCTTCAGGTTTCCAGTCTTTGGGGGAGCATATTTATTATGTAACAGAGTTAGTATGGTAGTGATGATGTGAGCTGATATTCCAGGTACGAATTTTTTTGCTTGTGGATTTCGTGACAAATATATGTATGGGGGCCTGACTATAGGCTACATTATGGATAGGTGCAAGCTGAAATACTGTTGCATTTGAAGAAGGAACTACACACTTGAATTTCACAGTGAAGGGGCTAGCATTATATGTATGATCCTAAGTCAAATCAAATTTTAAAAGGTCAGTTTTGAAATAGGCTATCCTGTCTACTTTCGGAGGTCTGTAGAGGATGCAAATTAGGCAATATTTTTTAAGGGATTTTATGTTTATGAACACGTATTGGTCTTCATTAGTACTGGATGTAAGTAGCATGGTCGGTAACAACTCAAAGTGTTTGTTTTGCCACTACTCCACCTCCTCATCTACTATTTCAGTGACACCGTAGGACAGTGGAGCCTATATTTAGGGAAATGGAGAGCATGCTTGGCTTGAGCATAGTGTCCATGTTTGTTAGAAGAAAGACATGGATGTCGATATTCTGAAATATATGTCGGTGTTTGTTGAAATGAGTTGAACATGATGGTCAACTATGTTCTATCGCAAACATGCTCGTAGAAATAGTGGCTGCATGAGTAGACAAGTTCGTAGCTCCTAAAGCACAGCCTTTAGAGTTCATTTGCACTGCTTTTTCCCAGCATTTTTCTGCACCACTATCCTGTAGTCTCTTGTTCACACGCTATCTAGCCCAAATGAAGATGTCACATTCATTCAAAATTTTTATCTTTCAGAAGTGGAATCCTCGCATATTGTCAGGCTTGTCTTCGTGAGTTTCTTAATCACTATGAATGTTTCATACCTTTTCGTATATGATACAAACTTCATGATTGTGGCTCTAGATTTCACAGATCACAACTTCCTACATTCTACTCTATAACTACTGTCTATGGAATGTGCTGCAAGTACATCTGTTCTCACTTTAAGCTTTTACAATGTAAAATGGCTATGTTAATAGCAAATGTTTTAATTTTACCAGTATACTTTCAGTGCTGCACAACAATATGTTATCCACACTGCCTTCGCCTAGAAGAATTACAACTGACGTTTGGTATCCTTTTACCAAAATGGAAGAAAAAGGAAAATGTTGCTACTGTCAGTAGATAATCCTCATGGCTTCTGGCTCATCATGAAACCTGAAGAGACATCTAAAATCGAAGCATCCTACAGTATCTCTGGAACAATATAGGCCAGGATGCTGATCAAGATTGACATCAATTGATGAAGAAATTTGAGAAATAGAAATCACATTTCTCGTGAACTGTCCTCATAGACATCTGCTTCTACCTCAGGTGAAGGTATCCTCTAAAAAAGGTAAATTGAGTCTCAAGCATTATACAGCCCACCAGTGTCATCTGGTTCTGGACCAGGTCCTGATTTATCTCCTTTGTGGTGCCCTCAGCTGCTTTTCATTTACAACATCCAATAAGCAATCTTTTTAATACTATACAGCAGTTCACATAATGTAAATGTATGCTATAGATGTACAGCTTTTAAAAATGATTTGCAGTAAAAATTTTAAAAATTTCGGCCACAGAAAAGACAGTCTGCCATACATCTAATGCTTGGTTGAGTGTAAGTAACATTAGTTTGAGAAGAGTGAACTAAAGTCATATCTTTTAGAGTGCTCGCCATTTGAAGACAGACAGATTGCAGAAAACATCTCAAACTGGGTAAAGTCTGTTATCCCAAAAACAATATCAATTTTAAAATAACTTGCATAATAACAGAAAACGCTGAAATTAAGAGCCATGCTTTTGAAACTTGAACATCCCATACTTTGCACATTCTTTAAACCACACTGCACAACACGCAATTCAAAAGTCCATACAGAAAACCGCTGATGAGTTCAAATAAGTTGTGTTTCTTAGGAGAAACCCTTTGCTTTAAGCAAGCTTGATGAAAAAAAAAAGACCGACTGAAATTGAAACAAGATGTCCCAACCAGATGGAACTACTTACAAAATGTTGAAAATATTTACTTTAAATAAAGATACCATAATTTATTACCTTGCTATTTTAGGTGGAAAATCAATCACCTTAAAGGATCCAGACTGGGTGATAATGCAACATGCCTTATATATTTTGAAACTTTTTTGAGAGGTAACTGAAGAGATGCCCTGACAGAAAACAGTCTCAGTTTCAATAATGAAAATCTTGCCAAGATTAATGGAATGGCAATTAAAACCTTTTAAAGACAAATAATGAATATTCTCAAGAAACAAAGTCACTGGTTGATAATTTGCTTTAAGGTTTTTTAGAGTGGTTTGATGTTATCTCCACCAACGAAATGATTAGTCAGGCAACAGCACTGGATGCTTGATTCAGAGGCAAGGATTTTCAGATGACAAAACATTTCAGGACTGCTACATGAAGGCTGTTGCAGAAGTAAAAGCATTGGTTGTTCAACAAGGGGGGAAAAACAGAGCTCATGTCTCAACCAGTTACCACACCATTATCCATGAGACTTCTTCATTCTGGCAGTTCAATGAAACTATTAGTCAACTTCAAGCAAGTGACAACCTGGAAAATGTAGCAACTGTCAAATTTGACAAATGTTTATTGAAGGGATATTTCTGTGGCCAGTGCTGTATCAATTGGTTCTAAAAGTATTATGCATCACATCAACATCCGTGGCTTGTGAATGAATATTTTCAAAAGCAGGACAAATATGCACTGAGAGAAGAAAGAAATTCACATCGACTAAAATGGGTCAAATTTTATTCATAAATTACAGTACTGATTAATTTTTCTTTTATGGGAAAATATGGTAATACTGACTATAAATTATGACTGCAGATACACTTCAATTATAGTTGTTATAATTCTTATATTCTGTTTTTTTACAATAGAGATATCAAAACATAACAAGAATCAGTCTTCATTCTTAAAATTTTTCCAATTGATAAAAAATATTTAGGATTTTGTTGTAATTTTTATAAATTTTGCGGCAGACAACATTTAAAACTTTTTTATCTGAAAATTACTGGGGACATAACACAAAATTATTGCTACTCTCCACATGGCCTTTCAAAACAGGACCAAATCAGATAAAAATACAGGTTTAGTGAGCTGAATTAAAAGGGCAATGTACCTTCCTTTTACTTACTTTTGTGAGTGAATGGTAAGTGGTGAGTCATGAAAAAGATCTAGTTCACTGAAAAGAACAGTTTTGCCCATCTCTAGTTACGACCACTACTTTCAGATATCACCATTTTTGCACCCAACTTATTTCAATGACAAAAGTTTGAAACACTACTATCAAATGTGCAGGATTCACCAGCTTTGGCAATTTTGAAGTTATGGCAACCACATTCCAGTTTCAAATAATTGACAATAAAGTTTTCTTTTCCATAATTACTGAATTCATAGGCTTCATACTTCACATAAAGCAAACTCCATTTAATACCAGTATTTCCTGCAATGTGTCTAAAACCAACAAATTATTTCTGACTTCAATATTTACATAACCAATATAATCTGTACTGTACCTCCCACATGAGATGCTTGATAGGCAATAACAAGACATGGGTAAATACAAACAAGGGTTTATTATGACCACAATAGAGAGATTTAATAACAATGGAAATCCTCTCCTCAATAACAAATACTACAACTTCTCAGACACTAACAGGCATACACCAGGGACAAACAGTGAATAAATGTTAGGGGATGTGAAGACTGTGCCGCTGATAATCCCTAATGACTGGAGTTGAGTGTTCGGCATACTTGGCCGACAGGTATGTCTTTGGATACTTCTGGAAAGTCCTGCTGCAGTGGCTTGTGACCAGGCTCTGACTATAGGCTGCTAAGAGCCAGAGCATGAACTGGTTCAGAGCTTCGGTGGAGTGAACTGCTGATGTCTTAACTTGCGCCACCCTGCATAGATGGGGCACAGAGAAATTCGTGCCAATCCAATTCCACATTTGACACAGCAGAGGAAATAGATCTCTGGCACGGATGACCTCTGGTGGCACTTGTCTTGCTGTCTGTCATCCTTGTTGTGATTGACACAGTCCAAGGAGGTAACACTTTGTACATATGCAACTCCGTGATGCTTTAGCGTATAAGAAATTGCTGACCCCTTGGGGCAAACACTGGGTACATGGCAATCTAAAATGTACAACATATTTATTTGTGCCACTAAGTATAGTCTCTATTTGACGAAAAGTTTTTAAGTGTTAGGTGTTACTGCTAAGAGTGGAAACTTATTCATTGCTTGGGAAAAAAGGGGGTGCTGGAAACATGTCCTTAATTTTTATTTTATGGAACTGTAATTCTATTAATACTATTAAAAAAAATCACACTTCTGATCTATTTCAACACCTGCCTTTGCCCACATTCACAAATATGAAGACAGGAAATGGGATAGAAGGGGTCTGGGTGATATTTTAAACAGCTATAAAGGCTTTGTTGATCCATGTAGACTATAAGCACTTGAAGAAAAGTCAATGTGACAAAACTGTTAAGGCTTGTCAATAAACTGATTGTTGGCTTCCATCTCAGGTTCTTTGGCCGATGTTTGTTTAGCAATTTTATTTTTTATTTTATTTTATTTATTTACATTTCACTAGCATCAATGGCTGGTATTGTCAAAGATTCACCCTCCATTGCTGATGGCAAACTGGAATCAACCTCATAGCTGTAGATTACATTTACTTGTAGCGTCTTTGTCTGAGGGCTTTTTTTTCTCCCTTTGCTACCTGCAACGGTCATTTGCTGCAGCACTGGAATTTAGGACCTGTTCAACTTGAGGCTATCCTTTTTCTTGCTGAAGCTATTGTCAAGTTTGTGGATTTTTGTGGTTTCCCTGAACAGGCGGGTATAGTAGCTCTTCTCTATAGGAAGAACTTATATGTCGGCAAATTTTATGAGCTTGTTAGTCTCGCACAGTGCCTACTCTGCCAAGGTTGATTTCTGCACCACCCCAACCTGCAATACCATGTATGTTTGGTGATCCTGGTGTTGACTGATAGTCCAGTCACTTCAACATAGACTTTTCCACATGTAAAGGCACATGTGGAACATTCCCAACATTGTAAATGGGTCCCTTTTGTGCTTTGCTGATGTGAAATACTCAATGATCATCTTTTCTGGTTTGTAATTAGTCTGTATGCCATGTTTCCACAATATATGGCTGATTCTGTCCATCACCCGGGGGATGCATGTCTGAAAGGCCATACCTAATATTTCTTCTCCTTAAATGTCACTTTGCCGAGTGTTAGATTTTGTGACACTTCTTATGTGACTGGTGGAGTAAACATTGCTCTTCAGAATGTTTTCCAGTTGTTCCTTTTCATGTCTGTGGTTCTACAGCTCACATATTTGTCTTGATTTGGCAATTTATCCAAGTACTGGTCTAAGATTGTTGGTTTTTGATACATGTTGTGTTTCAGGGTGGCTGTGCGGTTCTAGGCGCTACAGTCTGGAGCCGAGAGACCACTACGGTTGCAGGTTTGAATCCTGCCTTGGGCATGGACGTGTGTGATGCCCTTAGGTTAGTTAGGTTTAATTAGTTCTAAGTTCTAGGCGACTGATGACCTCAGAAGTTAGTGCTCAGAGCCATTTGAACCATTTTTGTGTTTCAGGTTCCCACCATATCTCATATCCAGTACACCTAAAAAGTGTAGCTGTTGCCCTTTTTAACCACTTAGTTAGTTTTATGTTGGCATGGAGACTGTTAAGATGTCTCAGTACATTACTGAGCTATTCCACACCATGGCTCTGTACAACAAAGGTGATGTTCTGTAGCACACCTTAGCTTTACAAAGTGCCAATTAAAGTGTGTATGTTTCAAAATGTTCCATGAAGGTTGTCACCATTACTCTACCCATGGCAATGCCTTCCAGCTATTTGTAGAAGTCAACATACCGCATGAAATAGTTCATGTAAGACGCAGATGAAAGAGCTTGGTGATGTCTTATGGAAAATGGAACCGATATACTCCATTGAGAGGCTTTAGGTGAATAAAGAAACAACATCAAATCTGATCAAGATGCCATTTTGCTCAAATTTTAGTTTCTTCAGGTTCTCAGTGAATTGCTCCGAGTCATTTTTGTATATGTCAAACCTCCTACATATGAATGACACAGAGAGACCGAGTGTTTTGGCAGACCAACGATGGAAGAAGAAGGCCCATGTTCTGTCTGGTCTCGCCTCCCTGTCACAGTGCTGGGATGAAAGGGCTACACCAAAGTTCCTGAAAAACGTAAGTGCCTAATCACTACCGTCCGAGCACATCACATATACTACAGAATAGCATGAGCCTTTCTTTGTAAGCGAATTCGTGGTGCATGGAGAGACTTGGCAAGCATGGATAAGCAACTTTTGGAAATTTCTATCACCTAAACGTCAGCATGCAACAAGATCACCATGATAAGATCCATAGCATTATTCACAGGAACATGCAGAATGAGCTCTAGCACGGGAATGAATGACAGATGATGCAAGATGCAGGAGGCAGATCAACAACTTGATTTCTGACATGTCACACACAGTAGTCAACCTCAGTGAATGATCCCAGTCCTTCAAAAAGGGAGGTTTACACTATCGCTAGAACTGCAACTCTGGAGGAATCATTGTTAACATCAAAAATGCAATTTGAAACCTTCTTTGTTACAGAGCTGAGGAAATATGCAGTGAAACTGCCAAGATACTGTTGCACTAAGCAAAACCACCAGCTTGCAGCCTGAAGAAGGACAAGTTACAAGATATAAAGAGCCTCAACGACAACATGAGTCTACTGGTAGTGCCTATCAACAAGGGGAATGTGACCGTTGCAATGAAGACTGCTATTTTTGAGCAGAAGATTTGGGACGTATTAGATGCGACAAAGTACTAAAGGCTAAGCGCCAATCTGACACAGCAGATCACAAATTGGGTAATCAAGGAATTTCCTCTCTTGGCAGACAAACAGAGGAACCTGCACAATGTAAAACCACTACACTTTGGATTATGGATTACCAAAAATTCCATGAAGGCAATGTTCCACTAAAATCAATTGCAAGGGCTCCTGCCTTAATGATGTATAAGATGGCAAAACACTCGCCCTCTCTGCTTCAGCTGCATGTGGGAAAGATGCAAAAATACATCAAGAATGCAGGACATTGCACTGAAGAGCTGAAGAAACTAAAACCTGGATGAAACAACATTCTGGTCAAATTTGATAGTGTTTCTTTGTCTGTTCAGGTGACACTTAATGACCCTAAGGAGTAACCCTCTGGAGTATATCAATTCCTTTTTGCACATGAAATCACCAAGATCTTTCATGCATGTCTTACCATGAGCTGTTTCAAGTGGAATGGTGACTTCTGCAAACAGCTGGAAGGTGTCACCATGGGTAATCACTTAGTCCAGTGGTAGCCAACTTCTTCATGGTACATTTCAAAAGACAGGCATTGTGTTGACATGTTGTAAACCTAAAGTGGGATACAAGTATGCTGACAACACTTTTGTTGTGTGGAGCCATGGTGAGGAACAGCTTGGTCACTTCCTAAGAAACCTGAATGGTCTCCATGCCAACATAAAATTTACTATGGAGGTACAAAAGGACCAACAGCTACACTTTCCAGATGTGTTGCTTACAAGGAATGGTGAGAACTTGGACCACAGCATGTATTGAAAACAAACACATACAGACCACGACCAGTACAAACTGTCAGATCGTCACCCTAGCATGAAAAGAGGGATGATTAATATACTCATAGCACACACAAGATGAATATGAGAGACACAGCACCTCAGACGTGAGGTGCACTACCTGGAAAGAGTTCTGAGGGGCAATGGGTGCTCTGCCAGCTACATTAGAAGTGTCATGAAATCTAACATTCACCACAATAACACACTGGAAGAAGAAATAGTGGGATACAACCTTTCTGTCATACATCCCCATGGTGATGGAAACAATCAGCTGTATACTGTGAAAAAATGACTTAAAGGCTATTTACACACTGACAAAGAAAATCAAAGTGTCTCACATTGGCAAAGTACAAGAGGAAGAGATTTGCTTTGTCAGGATTGTTCCACACACACTGTATATGTGGAACAACTGGATGTTCAACCAAAAATCAAACATGAATGGTATTGCAGGTTGGGACGGTGGAGAACTCGGCTGCGATGGGTTGTGCATGATACGAGACCAACAACATCATAAAATACACCAACATCGAGGTTCTTGCTGTGGAGAGGAGCTATCATGCTCATTTGTTCATGGAATCAATATAAATCCACAAACATGACAATAGCTACAACAAGAAAGATGAAAGTCTCAGGATAGATTAATGCTGGATTCCTGTGCTGACATGACCACTGCACGTAGCAAGAGGAGAACCACAGCAGTAATGACCATGGAGAAGCCCTCGGACATTGACAAAACAGGCTTATACAATCTATGGCTGCAGGAAAGACTGGATTGGAGTATTTAAGAAGAGTAACTTCAACTTGAGAACACTATTCATCTTCTTCTTTGGAGATCATTGGAAAGTGTGTAATGAAGTACAAAAAGCAATCAGTGAAGACTAATGTCTGACATTCTGACATACCATCACATGTATTAATCCTTGGGCCTGTGCGCAAGCGCATTCTTCATGATTCTGATGGACAAATAGATAGCATGCCATACATACTGATGAAAAGAAATGTTCTGGTTTGATTAGTATTCCTTTTACAGTTAACAAAAACCTAGCATTATTGGTGCATGTTTTGACTACAATGCAAGACAGTAAACAAGTGTTTGAAAGAGAGGACGCAAGTGACACAGTCTGAATATTTCAGCTTGTCAATATGAGAGATAGGACACTGTGAAGTGGCATAACAAACAAATTCTGCCACAGAAAAGCTTAAAGACCCTAAAACTAGTTCCTTCATCACTGCAATGTTCCAGCAAATCACTCAAAACATTTTACTGAACATTTAATTGCAGTTGGTAACAAATTTATATAGCATGCTCTCTATATCTTGAGCTTTCTGTGAAGAAAAAACTTCTGTGGATACAGGGCACTGAATGTGCTTGGTTAATTGACAACACTAAAAAATAATGATTCTAAAAAATTACTAAATGCATTGAAAATTATTTTGAAAATGTGTTCAAAACTTTCCATGTGCCCTTTTTACTAACAGCCATACCCCCACACTAGCCATTATCCATGGCTGCACTCGCACATCAGCAGTTTTGTTATGACGAGTGATAGTAAATAAGCTACTGTACATGCAATATCATCAGCTACCCTCATGTGCATGCATGTTCAGGTAAGCGTAGTATATAATGTGCACCCTGCTCTCCACACTCCTGAGCTGTCCCAATGCATGATACATCAGCATGCACAGCTGCGCTGCTGAGCAGTGCATATAGAGAGGCATGGACAGGAGCGTGCATCTATGCATTGTGGAACTGGAGTAGCTTTACGTTATATAATGTGTACATTATGCAACAAATAGTGTGGAAGTATGGAATAAACACATTCAAGACAGTATAAGAATTGTATTCATTACTTTTAATCATATCACATAGCACTTATCAACCAATAAAAGCATTTTCACAAATGTGGTAAAGTTCAAAAATCAAAGAGTAAATAGCTTTTTCGGACAGCAAATATTTTCCCCAAATTCATGTCATATTCTTCAAATCAATAAGGATATTGCACATCACACTTTCTAAGGTAGCCTATGTTTTTCCTGAGTGTTCAAGCTATCTCCACATCAAATAGGATGAAAATCAGTTGTGTGGGTTGGTTGTGAAAACGTGCCTTTTCAGTTACATCTTGTGTTAGGTGCTGAAACTTGTAAAGATAAAATCTCTATTAAATCTCAGTACAGGAGGATAATAAATCAATCAAAAATAGAGATTTGATGACTGCTCAAAGACATGAACTGGATAGATGTTTACAACACTTCTGACTCAAATGGAAGATACAAAGTATTCATTAATAAAATTTCTTCCTCCTTTGAAAACTGTTTTCCCCTAAAGGTAACTCAAATCACACAGAAGTCTCATACATCATGGATTGCACAAGGAATAAAGATATTGTGTGGGAAAATAAAGGAGGCTGTATCTACTATCTAGGAAAAGGTCTGCTGTTAGCATTATAATGCATTAAAAAGAATATTGCAAAATATTGAAGCAAGCAATACATAAATCTAAGCAGTTTTATTACAAGAAAAAGATATTTACACCTGGCAACAAAATAAAAATTACATGGAGTACTGTGAAGACAGAGGCAGGTCGGGCCAAGAATGAAGAGGAACAGATAGCTCTAGAAATAAGGGAGACATTGGTAACAAGTGTATGTAGTGTTGAAAACCTCTCAAAGAAATACTTTGTTTCTGTTATGGACATCTTGGGGTCATCAACTTCGGTAAACAGTGCAATGGGTATATGAGACCAGTCTTTACAAACAACTTAAGTAAAATGAAAATGAGACTCATGTTTCTCAAACAAATAGTGCCATCATAAAATCCTTAAAATCTACATAAGTATTCTGGTGGTTACGACAACATATCAGCAAAGATAATCGAAGAGTGCTCATGCAAGTTGAGTTCTGGCTTAAGTTATTTGTGTAACCAATCTCTTATCAGTGGAACATTTTGAGACTGGCTAAAATATGCTGAAGTTAAGCCTCTTTACAAGATGGGCAATAAAAAGATACCACCAAACTATTGACCAATTTAACTTATGCCAGCTTTCTCAAAAATATTTGAAAAGATTGTGTTCAACCATCTACTTAAGCATCTGACTGAAAATAATAATATGTCCAAGTCACAGTTTGGGTTCCGTAAGGGTTCCGATATAGAGAAAGTTATTTACACGGACAGTGAGAATGTACTTAATTTACTAGATAACAAATCAGAGGCTACTGGGATTTTCTGTGACCTGTCAAAATCCTTTGACTGTGTGAATCACAGCACTCTCTTAAGCAAATTTGAATATTATGGTGCCACCGGCAGTGCTGCACAACGGTTTGAGTCTTACTGAACAAACAAGAAACAAAGGGCGTTGTTCCAAAATACATGTGCAGTAAGCAGTCAATCTTCATCTGATCGGGAATTAATTACATCTGGTGTTCCTCAAGCTTCCATCTTGGATCCGTTGCTTTTTCTTATATACACTCTCCTCTGTTACATTGCCAGATGCTAACTACATTTTGCTTGCAGACGATACAAACATTGCAATACCCTACCAAGTCAAGTACAGACTTAGAAATAGCTGCTAATCAAATTTTACTGACATTAATAAATGGTTTAAAGGTAATTCACTGTCATGAAACCTTGAAAGAACCAGAGGTTGTGCAGGTTTCAGAGAGAGCATAAGGGAACAACTGACAAGAATGGGGGAAAGAAATACAGTAGAAGAAGAATGGGTAGCTTTGAGGGATGAAATGGTGAAGACAGCAGAGGAACAAGTAGGTAAAAAGACAAGGGCTAGTAGAAATCCTTGGGTAACAGAAGAAATATTGAATTTAATTGATGAAAGGAGAAAATATAAAAATGCAGTAAATGAAGCAGGCAAAAAGGAATACAAACGTCTCAAAAATGAGATCGACAGGAAGTGCAAAATGGCAAAGCAGGGATAAAAATGAGATCGACAGGAAGTGCAAAATGGCAAAGCAGGGATAGCTAGAGGACAAATGTAAGGATGTAGAGGATTATCTCACTAGGGGTAAGAAAGATACTGCCTACAGGAAAATTAAAGAGATCTTTGGAGAAAAGAGAGCCACTTGTATGAATATCAAGAGCTCAGATGGAAACCCAGTTCTAAGCAAAGAAGGGAAACCAGAAGGGTCTATACAGGGGCAATGTTCTTGAAGACAATATTATGGAAATGGAAGAGGATGAAGATGAAATGGGAGATATGACTCTGTGTGACGAGTTTGACAGAGCACTGAAATACCTAAGTCAAAACAAGGCCCCGGGAGTAGACAGCATTCCATTAGAACTACTGACAGCCGTGGGAGAGCCAGTCCTGACAAAACTCTACCATCTGGTGAGCAAGATGTATGAGGCATACGAAATACCCTCAGACTTCAAGAAGAGTATAATAATTCCAATTCCAAAGAAAGCAGGTGTTGACAGATCTGAAAATTACCAAACTATCAGTTTAATAAGTAATAGCTGCAAAATACTAACGCAAATTCTTTACAGACGAATGGAAAAACCGACCTTTGTGAAGATCAGTTTGGATTCCACAGAAATGTTGGAACACGTGAGGCAATACTGACACTATGACTTATCTTAGAAGAAAGATTAAGGAAAGGCAAACCTATGTTTCTAGCATTCGTAGACTTAGAGAAAGCTTTTGACAATGTTGACTGGAATACTCTCTTTCAAATTCTGAAGGTGGCAGGGGTAAAATATAGGTAGTGAAAGGCTATTTACAATTTGTACAGAAAGCAGATGGCAGTTATAAGAGTCGAGGGACATGAAAGGGAAGCAGTGGTTGGGAAGGGAGTGAGACAGGGTTGTAGCCTCTCCCTGATGCTATTCAATCTGTATATTGAACGAGCAGTAAAGGAAACAAAAGAAAAGTTCGGACTGGGTATTCAAATCCATGGAGAAGAAATAAAAACTTTGAGGTTCGCTGATGATATTGTAATTCTGTCAGAGACTGCAAGGAACCTGGAAGAGCAGTTGAACAGAATGGACAGTGTCTTGAAAGTAGGATATAAGATGAACATCAACAAAAGCAAAACAAGGATAATGGAATGTAATCAAATTAAGTCAGGTGATGGCGAGGGAATTGGATTCGGAAATGAGACACTTAAAGTAGTCAATGAGTTTTGCTATTTGGGGAGCAAAATAGCTGATGATGGTCAAAGTAGAGCTGATATAAAACGTAGACTGGCAATGGAAGAAAAGCGTTTCTGAAGAATAGAAATTTGTTAACATCGAGTATAGATTTAAGTGTCAGGTAGTCATTTCTGAAAGTGTTTGTATGGAGTGTAGCCATGTATGGAAGTGAAACATGGACGATAAATAGTTTGGACAAGAAGAGAATAAAAGCTTTCGAAATGTGGTGCTACAGAAGAATGCTGAAGATAAGACGGGTAAATCATATGACTAATGAGGAGGTATTGAATAGAATTGGGGAGAAGAGGAGTTTGTGGCACAACTTGACTAGAAGAAGAGATCGGTTGGTAGGATATGTTCTGAGGCATCAAGAGATCACCAGTTTAGTACTGGAGGGCAGCATGGAGGGTAAAAATCTAGAGGGAGACCAAGAGATGAATACACTAAGTAGATTCAGACGGATGTAGGCTGCAGTAGGTACTGGGAGATGAAGAGGCTTGCACAGAATAGAGTAGCATGAAGAGTTGCATCAAACCATTCGCAGTACTGAAGACCACAACAACAACACAAACCTTGAAAAGACCCATTATGCAGTTCAGAGCCAGTAAGAGATTTTCTTCCAGCATGTGTATAACATGTAAGACATACAGATCAAAGAGGATGACATTGTTAAATTTCTGGGATTACAACTCGATAATAAATTCAATTGGGAAGAGCATACAGAATTGCTGAAGTGCCTAAACAAGTCTGTATTTGCAATGAGAAAGGTGTTAGACATAGAAGAAATAAATATTAAAAAAACTTGCATATTTTGCTTAGTTTCATTCTATTAACAGGACCATATTCTGGGGTAACTCGTCAAACCGAGCAAAAGCATGTAACAAGACTCATTTGTGATGAAAGTTCAAGAACATCAAGTAAAAACCTGTTCAAGGAACTTTGCAGTCTGACCACTGCTTCTCAGTATATTTATTCCTTAATATAAGCTGTTGCCAGTATATCTACCAACAGCTCAATACGTAGTATCGATACTAGGAATAAGAATAATACACTTAAAGACCTAAAATCACTTACCTTGGTTCAAAATTCAGGAACACACATTTTCAATAAATAGCCAGCAACCATTAAAAACTTTGTTTTAGATAAAGCACAGAATAAACAGAGTCTGAAAGATTTTTTGATAGGCAACTCCTTCTACACTTAAATGAATATCTTAACAGGGACTGTTAGACTAGCTTTAGAAAAAATGTCTGTCAGACTTCAGTTTTGACAGTACTTGGTCACAATAGTCAAGATTAGGTAGGCCTACTTTGTATACGATAAATTTATTAAAAGGACATAACTATGTTTCATTCTGACAGTGTATTAATTCTGTAAATGATAATAGTTCCAGTTTACTGTAATGTATTCACCTATTTTGACACTCTCCTGGCAAATGATCAGGGTAGTAAGTATTATATTCAAATGTTTTATGTTTTTTATGCTATACTCTCTGACTTATTCAACATCCATGAGAATCATCTTATTTTTGGGTCTATGGAACAAAAACGGAATCTAATCTAATCTAATTTATGATGTCTTTTTTCCCACAATCCAATTTAGATGAACTAAATCCTATACAGCGCCCCACGCTATGCTCATGTTACCTGTGAAAAGCCCATTGAAAATTGTCTGGTAATTTTGGAGAAGCATTTTCAGACAGACAGATATGACATTTTTACAGTTTTTTTTATTATTATTATAGGTGAAATATGTTGTCTTACGTGAGATCTTACAATTAATTCAGTCCAGCAACCTAAAAGAAATTAACTACAAACTTGGTGAAATAGCTTACCTTGCTAACACTATTTGCCCATCGCACTGCAACTCTTTTGCAGCCCAACATCTTTCCATCAAGACTTTCTTTGGCCTTTTTGGCATCGACACACTCTTTGTAGGTAACAAAGGCATATCCACGTGGTTGTCCTGCTAACGGCCCCGAACGATGGAATAGCAGATCAAACCTCTCGAAGTCTCCATATTTTTGCAGGATTTTGAGGAGGTGGTACCAGTAATGAAAAAAGTGAGACAAATAAAATGTTAGCTCTATGGACAGAATAATAATATCCACACAAATGTGTAATCAAATTCGGTTTGGCTATGCATACAACACAGTCACTGATTTAAATGAAGCACTTGCAGCCAAAGAAGTATTACACTACCTGACCAAACTATCTGAATAGATCACCAAATGTGCGTCTGGTGTTACAACCCCATTCACTTGTATAAAAGCAAAAACTGTTCTCCCAGTCACAGTTGGTAGTGTGCAAGTATAGTGATTAGATCAAGGGTGCTCACAAATCTAGCACAGACTAGTTAGTAGTTGTGTAATTTTTAATGTTGCTTTTCTCTCTTGCAATGTTTTTTTTTTTTTTTTTTTTTTTTTTCTCTTCTGTCAAACAAAATAACCTCTACTTCTACTTTGAATGCCAAGATTTTCTATCGCCTTTGGTTTTACTTATGCCTTCTCCCACATTGCAGGTAGAAGATGTTTTATACCTTACTGTTTTATACCTTACTGTTTTATACCTTATGGTTATTGTTTTAGTTTGGAAATTACTATTTGTAGGTTGTTATGATACCAGAAACACAACACTTCACAAGTAGTGTGACTGTGAAACAGATGTTGAGACACAGTGACAATAAAATTAAAAAGGGCCATTGAAGAAAGTACTTCACAGGATGTGGAATGCTTAATGGGACAGATACTTGAATGTATCAGGTATTTTTTCTGTGCTTGCTAACCAGTCAAATAGGAGTACCTGGATTTCAATTCCTACAAAATCAGATCACCTTGATATTGGTACTAGTCAACTACTTATGCAGGAATACGAATTTTGCCCTCATTACAAAGTACATTGACTTTGCTTTCCATGAGGAATTGGTTCCTATTCTTCCACAGACACTCTAATTAAGATTTCTACAGCAGAGTTGTAAGTACTGTAGAACACTGTATGAGGGAATTTTATTACACCTTCAGACAATGTAATTGCCTGAAAACAGGACAGCTGATAATTACATTTACAAAAATGTTTTTTTATTAAATTTATTAACATGGAACACAATATTATGAAAAGGAAAGTTGTTACTCAGCATATAGCGGAGATGCTGTGTTGCAGATAGGCACAACAAAAAGACTGTCACAAATAAAGCTTTCGGCCAGTAAGGCCTTCATCAAAAGTAGATGACAGACACACAAATACACACTCACCCAAATGCATCTCACACACACATGGCTGCAGTTTCAGGCAGCCGAGGCCACACCGCAAACAGCAACACCAGTGCATGATAGAAATGGTGAGTGGGTCGGGGTAAGGAGGAGGCTGGGTTGGGGAGGGAGAGGTATGGTAAAGTAGGGGTGGTGGACAGTGCCATGCTGCTGGAGAGTGGGCAGGGATGAGATGGAGACAGGGTAGGGCAGCTATGTGCATTCGCAAGGTTGGGGTGGAAGGCAGCGGAGAGGTGGGGAGAAAGGGGTTGGTAGTGGGAGGGGGGAGGGAGTAATGGAAAAGGAGAAGTGAAAAGACTGGGTGCAATGGTGGAATGAGGGCTGTTTAGTGCTGGAATGCGAACAGAGACGGGGCTGGATGGGAGCGGACAAAGGCTAACAAAGGTTGAGGCCAGGAATGATACGGAAATGTAGGATATATTGCAAGGAAAGTTCCCACCTGCATAATTCAGAAAAGCTGGGTTGGTAGGAAGGATCCATATGGCACAGGCTGTGAAGCAGTCATTGAAATGAAGGATGTCATGTTTGGCAGCATGCTCAGTAGCAAGGTGGTCCACTTGTTTTTTGGCCACAATTTGTCAATGGCCATTGATGCGGACAGACAGCTTGTTGGTTTTCCTGCCCACATAGAATGTAGCACAATGAATGCAGCTTAGCTCGTAGATCACATGGCTGGTTTCACAGGTAGCCCTGCCTTTGATGGGATAGATGGTGTTTGTGACCAAACTGGAATAGATGCATGGAACAGATCTCGCATCTAGGTCTATTACAGGGGTATGAGCCATGAGGTAAGAGGTTGGGAGCAGGGGTTGTGTAGGGATGGACGAGTATTTTGTGTAGGTTCAGTGGACAGGTGAATACCACTGTGGGAGGGGTGGGAAGGATAGTGGGCAGTACATTTCTTATTGCAGGGCACAATGAGAGGTAGTCAAAATTATGGCGGAGAAAGTAATTTAGATATTCCAGTCCTGGGTGTTACTGAGTTACGAGAGGAATGCTCCTTTGTGGCTGGATGGTGAGAAATTGGGAAGTGATGGGAGCCTAGAAAGATAAGGCACGAGAGATTTGTTTTTGTACAAGGTCGGACGGATAATTACAATCTGTGAAGGCTTCAGTGAGACCCTCAGTACGTTTCAAGAGGGACTGCTCGTTACTGTAGATGCAATGACCACGGGTGGTTAGGCTGTATGGAAGGGACTTACTGGTATGGAACGCCTGGCAGCTGTCAAAGTGGAGGTATTGCTGGTGGTTACTAGGTTTGATATGGATGGAGGTACTGATGTAGCCATCTGTGAGGTGGAGGTTAACATCAACGAAGATGGCTTGTTGGGTTGAGTAGGACCAGGTAAAGCAATGGAACACTTTTGTCAATCTTCTCTGCAGCACAGTGGGAACTTCATACTTTCAGAATCAAGAACATGTATCAAATAAAGTTATTTCATTTTGAGACTCACTCAGTGATCCTTGGATCAAGATTTCCTATCCATAATCTTCTGTCTTCTAACTTATTTTCTGGTAGTGGGTCTAGTGGTAGTGGATTTGTTATAGTCTGGAAAAAAATGCAAACATCCGATAGTTATAAAATGACTAAGGAACTAATCAAAAAGCTACACTACTGGCTATTAAAATTGCTACTCCAAGAAGAAATGCAGATGATAAATGAGTATTCATTGGACAAATATATTATACTAGAACTTACATGATTTTCCACTTTCACACAATTTGGGTGCATAGATCCTGAGAAATCAGTACCCAGAACAACCACCTCTGGCCATAATAACGGCCTTGATACACCTGGGCATTGAGTCAAACAGAGCTTGAATAGCGTGTACAGATTCAGCTGCCCATGAAGCTTCAACACGATACCACAGTTCATCAAGAGTAGTGACTGGCGTATTGTGACGAGCCAGTTGTTTGGCCACCATTGACCAGACATTTTCAATTGGTGAGAGATCTGGAGAATGTGCTGGCCAGGGCAGCAGTTGAACATTTTCTGTAACCAGAAAGGCCCGTACAGGACCTGCAACATGTGGTCGTGCGTTATCCTGCTGAAATGTACGGTTTCGCAGGGATCGAATGAAGGGTAGAGCCATGGGTCGTAACACATCTGAAATGTAACATCCACTGTTCAAAGTGCCGTCAATGTGAACAAGAGGTGACTGAGACGTGTAACCAATGGCACTCCATACCATCACGTCAGGTGATATGCCAGTATGGCGATGACGAATACACACTTCCAATGTGCGTTCTCCGTGATGTTGCAAACATGGATGCGACCATCATGAAGCTGCAAACAGAACCTGGATTCATCCGAAAAAATGATGTTTTGCCATTCGTGTACCCAGGTTTGTCGTTGAGTACACCATTGCAGGCACTCCTGCCTGTGATGCAGTGTCAAGAGTAACTACAGCCATGGTCTCCAAGCTGATAGTCCATGCTGCTGCAATCGTCGTCAAACTGTTCATGCAGATGGTTGTTGTCTTGCAAACATCCCCATCTGTTGACTCAGGGATCGAGATGTGGCTGCACGATCCGTTACAGCCATGCGGATAAGATGCCTGTCATCTCGACTGCTAGTGATACGAGGCTGTTGGGATCCACCACGGCGTTCCGTATTACCCTCCTGAACCCACCAATTCCGTATTCTGCTAAGAGTCATTGGATCTCAACCAACACGAGCAGCAATGTTGCGACACGATAAACCGCAATCGTGATAGGCTACAATCCGACCTTTATCAAAGTTAAAAATGTGATGGTACGCATTTCTCCTTCTTACACGAGGCGCACAACAACGTTTCACCAGGCAACGCTGGTCAACTGCTTATTGTGTATGAGAAATCGGTTGGAAACTTTCCACATGTCAGCATGTTGTAGGTGTCGCCACCAGCCCCAACCTTGTGTGAATGCTCTGAAAAGCTAATCATTTGCATAACACAGCATCTTCTTCCTGTTGGTTAAATTTCGCGTCTGTAGCACGTCATTTTTGTGGTGTAGCAATTTTAATGGCCAGTAGTGTAGATGCAACAGTTATAACTACATTCACTAGTTTATACTTTATCAGAGCATATGAAATATCAGAAAAGCACAGCACAAAATAAATGTGTGCTACAAATGATCAGTGGCCCTTATAATATGAGCAATTATACCATTATTTCACAATTATGTAGAATATGTTGCATGCCTATTCCTTATCTGCAACAAACTTTAGAACCTCAAGAAATATAATAAAACGGATTACAGGAAGAAATAGTCTTGTTCTGTTATTTTTTCAAAAATTGACGCAATGGGGACATGTGAAAATACTGGTGGACCCTTCCTGAAAGCACGAACAGCAAAAATTAGATCCATTAAATACTAAAAATAAGAGAACCCTCTTTTGCTGATATCAGTCCTTGGTATAAGGCACCACTACATGAAGAAACTTCCATCATGGTTGCAAATGACCAACATTATGTGGTCAGAATTATGTAAACGAAAAACTGAATGTGAGTATGTCAGTTCTAAACTAGATACAATGCTTTTTTTTGTAAAAAAAAGAGTGATATGCAGTGATCATTGCCATTTTGACTGTCAATAAGAAATCATAGCTTTTTACTGATAAAAGCAGCCAAAATATCTTTGTTCTGCTTTTGGTTACCATTTGAACGTGACATACACAAATTCAATACATTATATGTGCATAGATTCTGAAATGAAAGGAGATGAAATACCTTAAAGAACATGTCAGAACACATTATATATTATTATCAGATGACCCCTGGCCAAATCCATACATATTACAAAAATGGATGTATGTACATGCGTAGGTACAGGGTGTTTCAAAAATGAACGGTATATTCGAAACGGGAATAAAAACTAAACGAGCAGCGATAGAAATACACCGTTTGTTGCAAGATGCTTGGGACAACAGTACATTTTCAGGCAGACAAACTTTCGAAATTACAGTAGTTACAATTATCAACAACAGATGGCGCTGCGTTCTGGGAAACTCTACAGTACGATATTTTCCACATATCCACCATGTGTAGCAATAATATGGCGTAGTCTCTGAATGAAATTACCCGAAACCTTTGACAACGTGTCTGGCGGAATGGCTTCACATGCAGATGAGATGTACCGCTTCAGCTGTTCAATTGTTTCTGGATTCTGGCGGTACACCTGGTCTTTCAAGTGTCCCTACAGAAAGAAGTCAAGGGGTTCATGTCTGGCGAATAGGGAGGCCAATCCACACCGCCTCCTGTATGTTGCGGATAGCCCAAAGCAATCACACAATCATCGAAATATTCATTCAGAAAATTAAAGACTTCGGCCGTGCGATGTGGCCGGGCACCATCTTGCATAAACCACGAGGTGTTCGCAGTGTCGTCTAAGGCAGTTTGTACCGCCACAAATTCACAAAGAATGTCCAGATAGCGTGATGCAGTAATCATTTCGGATCTGAAAAATGGGCCAATGATTCCTTTGGAAGAAATGGCCAGACCAGTACTTTTTGAGGATGCAGGGACGATGGGACTGCAACATGGGGCTTTTCGGTTCCCCATATGCGCCAGTTCTGTTTATTGACGAAGCCGTCCAGGTAAAAATAAGCTTCGTCAGTAAACCAAATGCTGCCCACATGCATACCGCCGTCATCAATCCTGTGCACTATATCGTTAGCGAATGTCTCTCGTGCAGCAATGGTAGTGGCGCTGAGGGGTTGCCGCGTTTGAATTTTGTATGGATAGAGGTGTAAACTCTGGCGCATGAGACGATACGTGGACATTGGCGCCATTTGGACAGCAGCTGCAACATGGCGAACGGAAACCCGAGGCCGCTGTTGGATCACCTGCTGCACTAGCTGCGCGTTGCCCTCTGTGGTTGCCGTACGCAGTCGCCCTGCCTTTCCAGCACGTTCATCCGTCACGTTCCCAGTCCGTTGAAATTTTTCAAACAGATCCTTTATTGTATCGCTTTTCAGTCCTTTGGTTACATTAAACCTCCGTTCAAAACTTCATCTTGTTGCAACAACACTGTGTTCTAGGCGGTGGAATTCTAACACCAGAAAAATCCTCTGTTCTAAGGAATAAACCATGTTGTCCACAGCACACTTGCACGTTGTGAACAGCACATGCTTACAGCAGAATGACGACGTACAGAATGGCGCACCCACAGACTGCGTTGTCTTCTATATCTTTCACATCACTTGCAGCGCCATCAGTTGTTGAAAATTGTAACTACTGTAATTTCAAAAGTTTGTCCACCTGAAAATGTACTGTTGTCCCAAGCATATTGCAACAAACGGTGCATTTCTATCGCTGGTCGTTTAGTTTTTATTGCCGTTTCAAATAAACCCGTCATTTTTGAAACACCCTGTATGTTCCGCATCTCCTCCTAAACCAATGGACCAATTTCAACCAAACTTGGGGCATGTATCCAAGCAACTATCAAAGTGGGGGTAAGAACCGCCAACCTATCACAGTTCTTGAGATATGACATCACAAAGAATGAGATGCGTGAAAACTGCCATGAAATTTAAAGTTATTACTTCTTTGCTACTTATTCTATTTGAAACATAGTATCCACATATGACACTGAATGTATCTACACAAACATATCATTCTATGACACATAGTTCGAGACATATTATGTCATAAACACTGAAATGTATGAAAAACTGTAGCATTATGTTTAAACTTTTAATACATTTATTCTTTACTTCGAAGACATTCCTACAGTTGAAACAACTTAAGGAAATCTTTGACGCCTGGCACCACTTTTGACAGCTTGTAATTGTGAAGCACAAATGTGTGTAGGCGAAAATAACAGCTGTCTATAGAGACACATGAAGCAGCTGCTCTCAGCATACAAAAACTGTCCGGCATCATTTCACACTGCGTCTATGGCATAATTTCAAAGATGTTTTCATGAATACATGGAAATGAAATTTTTTATGTAGTACATCACAAACACGGTAAAATGTTTTTTTTCATTTCTAATAGAAAATTGGCGGAATGGATTCCTGGGCAATGTCAGGTTTGTCGGTTAGTAAACAATAAAAATAAATAAATAAAGCATCTACTACAAATCCCTTCTGTGCGCTACACCAATTACTAATCTGCACTGTTGACAGTTCTCATTCATGTGATACCAATCATTGGCATTTACTTTATTCTGATTACACTAAAAATTCTGATGAAGGCTAGGTCCACAGCCTTTGCGGATAACTGAAAAAAGCCATTCCGTTTACATGGTTGCTGACAGATATGATTTAACTTTCTATCAATAGTATGGTCATTAAGGACGGAGTATTGACTGGATTGGAAAATGACTTCAGCCCTGCCTTTTCAACAAAACTATACCAGCATCTGTAATACGAAAATTAGGGGATTTATGAAAAACCTAATTCTGGATGTGTTTGTATTTATGGTCTGAAATCTCACAATCTAAATACTTTATGGAAGAAGTAGCTAACATGGCATGCAAGTTCTTCATTTAAGAATTGTCATAGATAACAATACTTCTCAAATATTTTGCATCATTACTAGAATTCTGAACTGATGGATATGAAATAGATACATCACACCTTATGGAAGTTAAAAGTTTTCAACAATGCATTATGAGAAAAGTGAACGGTCTCTATTTCCAGAATTCATCATTTATTTCTCAGTAAGTGCATTCCAAAGTAATTTATATAACGAAGCTGTAACTTGAATTGGATGGATGTTGAGAGTAATACAAAGGTGCAAATGATAAAAGGAAGCATAGTTTTAAGTGATGACAATACAGGCCTAAAAGCAGTATGCATGAAGTGTTTCACAAAGTTGTAAAATGATCACAAAAAACTCAAACTGCTTCCAAGCAGACAGGCCTTCAGGGAAGAAAAGGTCAAATATACAAGGTCTAGGCATGTTAATGTGACCACAGACTTTGTTCGATGTCAATGTGCAATAATCACTCACACCACTTGCACTAGCAGCAGAGGAGATATAAAATGTGTTAGGGGATGCAGAAAGCAGTGCAGTCACTGTCAAATGCAGAAACAGAGTGATTTATCTGACTTCCAAAAGGACACAATCGGCGGAGTATGAGCCTCCGAAACAGGCACCTGGTTTCCGCATCCATGCTGACTACTGTTCATCGGCGACAAACGCTGGCATTTACATGCCAATACCACAACTGGAGGCCTACTGAGAGGCAACAGGTGACCTTTTCAGATGAACCACGTTTTATGCTCCATTGGACGTACGAAAGTTGGCATGTACAGTGTGAAATGTCTGAAAGCAAACACCTGTAACAGTCGTTGGAAGGATCCATGCCGGAGGAGCGAGTATTATGGTCTGACGGATGTTTTTGTGTCATTCTCTGGGTTCTACCATCATTCTGGAAGGTACAGTGGATCAACACAAGTGGGCATCTATCCCTGGGGACCATGTCCACCCCTACACGCAGCAGGTTTTTCCTCGGCACAATGGAGTCTAGCAACAGGACAATGCAACATGTCACACACCTTGCAGTGTACATGCATGGTCTGGACAGTATCAGACTGAGTTTATTGCACTCCCCTGGCCATCAAATTTCACAAGTTTAAGCCCAATCCAGAATCTGTGGAACCAACTTGATATGGCTGTACACACCATGGATCCTCAACCGAGAAACCTAGCAAAGCTGGCCAGCACTGGAGTCAGCGCGGCTTCACACCCCTGTCAGTACCCTTCAGAATTCCATTAACTCTCTTCCACCTCGCAGTGGTCTGTGCTGTAGAAGGTGGTTATTCAGACTTCTTGTCAGGTGGTAAGATAAATGTGACTAGACAGTGTATTAGGGTACAGTAGGTAAAACTTTTCCACGATTTGAAAGGTGGTTGGAGACAAAGTGCTAACATGGGACATGTGGTTTCTTGAATTTAAATTATACACATGACATTTCCACACAAAGCCTTCAGTGCTCCAGTATCTAAGCCAAGAGTGGCCGATAGCAGCAGTTTCTGTTTCTACACAGGGTTTATTTCAGTGTTTTTATCACAAGCTTCTGTCAAAGAAATGAATAATATCTGTGTGTTAATCTGAGTTAACTAGCATTAATTACATTTTATAAGTGACTGCATATTTTTTCATGCAATAGCATTTGTGTGACTTGACTTTCTAGTGAAAATTAACAGCTTATACATGTCTACAACAGGATTCTTTATTTCTCTTTTACGAGGCTGTGGATTTTGTGGTTTTTATTGTAGAGAGAGAACTTTCTGGAGCAGATTTTTAGTGCTAGGTTTCATGTTTCTTGTTTATACATGGTAGTTTCGTTAAGTGGGGACAAGCAGCAGGAAATGATCCCACAGAAGATAAGGATCAAACAGGTCACATGGACGGAAATGCATGATGTCTATACCACAGAGTATTTATTAATTCATCATGTCTATACAGTGCAATGCAGTTTATGACATGCTGTGATGACACAACTGCTTGATGGGGTTTTTGAAGTGACCTCCACGAGCCTCTAAGCTTGTGTAGGACACACCAATGACTGACGCACACACTCAAATGTGAGGCAAAAAGGGGGCTAGGGTATGATATTAGACACCCCCCCCCCCCCCCATCTAAAATCATGACCATGGCGACAAATTGAACTGTAGCATTGCTTGAGGTCTACATTAGGATGAAAGGTGATAATTTGGTTTAAAGTTGAAGAAACCAATGAATGTGAGTGTCAGACAGACCTGTTGCATTGCCTATTGTTTATGTCTGGGCTGTATTTAAACATACTTTACTGAATTTAGAGCACTTATCATCACAACTAGAACGCAAATTGAGAAATTGCAAAATAGATAATGAACATGTCTCAGAAGAGTTCTTTGATGCATATTATGTATTTACATATATCGTGGATTAACTTAAAAAAGATGGAGGGGTTGCCAGTGACAAACACTGCATAATGTGGCTTGCGGAGTATAGATGCAGACGTTATGACCACTGTGGTCATGTTCGTCTTATACATAACGTATTTACGTTCACGAGCTGTTGTGCTCAGACATGACAAATTAAATAAAGAACTATTTACCGGTTCAAACAAAAGCGTTATACTCAACAACAAACATGTAAACAGACGGTCCCAAAACAAGTGAATAGTCCTATGAAATCAGAGACAGAGTGTGTGAGAGAGAGATGGTACATTATAGTAACAATTTTCCTCAACGCATGTGGTCATAGAGCGCATGTTGCAATCAACGATTTTAGATTTTTGCCTGGGCTGTCGTCAATATGTTACGGAAGAGTGAAATTCATACTTCTGGTCGTTTCCTCAACTCACGAGGAAACTGATACCTCTAGCTGTGCTACAAATGAATCCGTCACTACAAACAAGACAGAGAAATTGGGGGGCTGGACTGATTTAAACCTGACTCGACATTCTACTCTTGGGTATTTGTGCAATACGCTGTCCGTCTGCCCTTGAAAAACATTTCTGCCGGCCATTTCATTAATTAATGTACTCCAAGCATAGACACAAAACTACAGCACACAAGCACATACACATAGATTTTGTTTTAAAATCTACATACCTCACATAAGCTCATTACGACTCAGCTAAAGAAGCTGAACTATAAACAACAGCAAAACAATAACATAAACAAAACAATACTGAAAGTGATTCCACACCGAAAGAATATACACAGAGACAGTTTGGAAACAAGGGTAGCCAACCAAAGACATAAAATTCTCTATATTTTTGATGCAACCGCAGCCAAAATCGGTGGATGAATTTGTTGGACGCTAAACAATGTGATCATCAGCGCCTTTTCACTAGTTCCTAGTACTGGTTAATGCATAGTATTCTCGTTA
The DNA here is from genome assembly GCF_023897955.1 of Schistocerca gregaria. NCBI lineage: Eukaryota > Metazoa > Arthropoda > Insecta > Orthoptera > Acrididae > Schistocerca > Schistocerca gregaria. The sequence goes on along the minus strand of NC_064924.1, from coordinate 173,998,677 downwards.
AAACGAAAAGCAAATGCCTTACAACGATAATCACAGTAATAGAAAACGTCACTCACAATATCCGGTAGAGCTATTAATATGTTGCACAGCAGATCCCACTCCAGGGTGCATATAAAATTTTTTAAAGTTGTTACATGGCGCAGACGGTGGAGAATCAGATCCGACTCATACTATGTGCCACAGTCGGCGTCTGAGGCACATAAAGAGCGCCATTTTTGCAGAAAGAAGGGGCTGCCCATAATATATCTCCACATTGAGCCGAAACGTAATCAAGAAGTGCAAATGGCGTAGCAAGACAGCACCCTAAATGCCGTACTCCTAGTCTTGCAATACGAAACCACAACATTTAACGTCTAAGTTCAGGCACTCCATGGTGACCTAGCACTGACAGGAACCTTTCTGTTCGAGCTCTGATTTCTCTTATTTTATTTAGATGATCATTCCTACCTATGTAGGTTGGGCTCAACAAAATATTTTAGCATTCGGAAGAGAAAGTTGGTGACTGACATTTCGTAAAAAGGTCTCGCCGCGACGAAAAACGTCTTTGCTGTAATAACTTCCATCCCAACTCGTATATCATATCTGCCACACTCTCTCCCCTGTTACGTGATAATACAAAACGAGCTGCCCTTTTTTGCACCCTTTCGATGTCCTCCGTCAATCCCACCTGGTAAGGATCCCACACCGCGCAGCAATATTCTAACAGAGGACGAACGCAAGTCGGTAAGGAGGTTATTGCAGCTGGTTGATGTATCTCGTACATCCTCCCATTGCATACGAAACGATTTGAAATCAAAAGGCTGTCGTGTAAGTGTGGTGCAAGGATTGGAATTTTAGGATGAGGAAAAAAGAGTTCATTACTGTAACTGGCTATTAACATCAATTGCTAATGCTTACTCGGACATCTTGCTTAATTTCATGTCAGATGAGGCCTGCTTTCATTTGTCTGGTTATGTTAATTCCCAAATTAGCAGACACGGGTCACAGGACAACCCACATACTCTGAATGAAGAACCTCTCCACCCAGAGAAGATAGGTGTCTGGTATGTGTATTATTGGCCCCATATTTTTCATAACTCCTTAAACAGTGTCAGATATCTACAGATTTCTGACTCTTTCTATGCACAATTAACTAATGCAGGGAAGCTGTATGCAGTATTCTAACAATATGGAGCAACCAGTCACACATCCAACCAAAGTATGACCCACATCACCAACATATCACTGAAGACTTAATATTATGTGATTTTTATTTATGAGGTACACTAAAAATCAGTGTGTATGCTGGCAAACATCGCACAATAGATGATCTTAAATGGAACATTGCTAGAGAAATTAACGCCATGCCTGCAGAATTACAGCATGTTGATGGTAATGTCATTACATGAAGTCAGCAATGCCTTGATGCCCATGGCCATCTCTTCCACCATCTCTTATAAACAGGTAACTATATGCTTTTTAACGTTGCTATTATCTGTTCTTTGTTAGTTAATATATTGCTACTTAATCTCAGGTATGAAGTGTACCAGTTTTATGTGGGGCTTACTGTAGAAGGTGTCACTGTAAGGAATTACGGTTCAAAAGAGCTTGTCTAAGACCAGCCAAGAAGAACAAGTGTCAATAACCGAAGGATGTGGAAGTTCCTGTACGTTTACTTGATATGAGAAGTATTGGCGTTGTGGAAATAAGGGTGAGTAGTGCAGAAGTGTCATCTCCAGTACCTAGTGAAAAGGCAGAGTCTGAAGTATCTGAAGTGTGTGAGTAGAAATATGTGTGATATTGATTTATGTACTGTGGTATCTACGCCATTAGGTGATAGGGTTTGTTGTTTTCAGGCCATAGTGCCTGGGGCAGATGTAGAGGGAAGTACATCTGCCGCTGATTTTAGTGTCGTGCGGAGTGGAACTGGAGATGGTGACTGTAAGGTAGACCCTATTGAGTATGGACAGGAGACTACTGATGATGTTAGTTGCGTTGCGAATGTTGAGGATGATGAAGTAGTATATAGACACACTTATTTTCGGAGGCTGCATATTCGTCGCCACCTTCTCCAAAGGGGAGAGAGAGGAAGACAGGAAAGAGGAAAAATGCTTGTATGACTAAAGAGCAAGCTGACGAGCAGACAAAACTGAATCCTTTCAGGGATAGTTGAGGATCAGGGTAAATCTGAGGATACTTGCAATGTTGTAGGTAATGAGTGTAAGAAAAGACCTTGGGTAAATGTTCTTAAAAGCACAGTCAAATTTGAGGAGACATTGTTTCAGGCAAACCAGGCGGTTGCAAATGGTACATAATTCCAAAGATTTGTTATCATGAATGTAGAACCACCTAAACTGTGTACAACACCGCTAAGAGTCAATGTGTATGATAAAGTGCCGAAAAGGAAGTTGGTTGTTAAAAGGATAGTTTTCAGAAAGCGTGGCATTACAAGACAGTGGCGGATACAGAAAGGGAGCGCTAAGGATATCTTGAACTACCTTTACTTTTAACATAATAAAAAATAATTAAGTCACATGCAAATTTTAAGAAAGTTTTATTTAAACTGATTATACACATACACAAAACAATGCCATCTTATGATAAAAAAAGTTACAATTGTGGTTTTCTTCCTTAAATTATGAATTCTATGCGCCTATTCTTTATGGCAAAATGGTTAATTACATCGTCGAGTACGATTACGGGGACGCGCGTGCAACACAGAAAAGTACAACTACTCGATAATTCGATTCAGTTGAGTCGACTGACGAAAGGAACGAACGATTAGCGTGCCCGATGACTGTCGGAGGTGACGCGGGTGGTAATGCGGGTGGCCCGCAAGGGGCAGGGAGGGACGCGCCCTGTACGTCCCCCATATGCATCCGCCACCTTACCATGTAGTCAATCTACAAGTAACTGTGCTCTAAGAGGGGTAGTCAGAGCTACTGACCAGTAGATTGTATGTCCTAGCACAGTAGATGTTAGGTGAGCATAGTTTCAGGGATGTGAGTTTTGAGAAAACATAAGAGAAACTTTCACTTTGAAGACAATGTTCCGGATGATATACCAAAACAGTAGATTAAAAAACCACCTGACAAACTAAGAAAAATTGTAAATTGGTGTACAAACAAAAATGGAGATGTCATAGCTGTGTCTCTTGTAGCAATTTGTATACGCTAAGTATGCTTGGGGCAAAAGGCTGACAGTCCTCTGGACCTATCTTTGCACCAGATCCCCATAGAAATGCTTGACGCTACAGCTACAAATTAGGTACTAAACCCTGTTCGACCAATAATTGTAACTGAATTATAGCAAGCAGAACAAGAAAGATATCGACCGTATTAGAGAGAAAAACCTAGATTTAAGAGGAAGTAAGTAATGTAACGCACTCTCATGAGCTACTGATCACGATTATACAGTACAAACCATGTAGACGTGATCTATGAAGTTGTTGTAGGGTGGGACCAATGTAAAATTTGGGTCTCTGTAACAAGAGGAAACATTTCTGAGTTTTATCTAATTTTCCACAATAGAAAAGAAAAATTGTTTGTTTGTGTGTATGTGTGTGTGTGTGCTTGCGCGAGTGAAATGTGATGTCATGAACAGGGTGTTTCACAATTCATGTTACACATTTCTAGAGGCTGTAGAGGGGCTTAGCAGATCAAGGAACCCATGTCCGGGAACGATTTGTTACAAGGAAAACAAGAGGTAGTCAGTTGTGCACTAGGTGTTTCCCTATGCAGTTCGCCTGTTATGGAGGGCTACCTACAGTCATGGATGGTACAATGACGTAACGTCACGTGATGTCCTCTAGTTTTAATCTGACTTCTTTTCATGCTTCCTGATAATGTGTCAGTTGACATTACAGTGACTAGGGCTACAATAACAGGATGCCTGAGTACACATTCGCAGAGTACACCAACATGTTCTTTATTTATGGTGAAGCTCGTCTTAATGGAAGAGAAGCTAAACGATTGTACCACTCATCCCAGGTTTACCAAAGCAGAACAATGGCTGTAGGAAAGTGTGAAATTCACAATCGAAAGAGCAAAGTGTCGTATTGGAAGAGGAAGTTCTTATGAAGTCGAATAGAACTCATCGATGAGTACTCGAGTCATTGTACATCACTTGCATGTGTCTCACTCGTCTGTCTGGCGTTTTCTGCATGAACAGCAGCTCCACCCCTATCATCCTCAGAAGGTACTCCAGGTGGATTTTGCGTAACGTGTCAATTTCTGTACTTGGTTTTTACACCGATGTGTGGATTTTTCTCAGTTTTGAAGGCGAAATTTGTTCACTGAGGAAGAGCATTTCAACAGGGAAGGTGTTTTGAACGCTCGAAGTAGCCAAATTTGGGATCAAGAAAACCCCAATGCCACAAAGATATTAGCACACCCTCAGCATCAATGTCTGGGCAGGTATCTGTGGTTTTTGGTATCTATGATGGCTGATGGTCTGACATAGAAAATAGAGCACCTATGCTCTGACTTCTGTAAAAATGGATACACTATCGTACAAATTCAGAAAGTTTTTCAACCAACCCCGCCGCCAAATGACAGGAAGATGAAACAAAGGCTTTGGCTTTCCAGCCCTAAATGGAATCTATTTCAGCAAAGATCAGTAGAATTCTAAAGAAAAGTAACATCTAGTGTGTGTCCTGTTGACCTATCAAAATAAGAGGACTAGTGGAAAATGTGATATATGACCTTGCCAAAGCAAACTAGGAATGTATAAAATACCATGCCAATGTGGTACGTTGTACATTGGCCAAACAGCTAGGACAGTGGACACCATATGCAAAGAGCATCAGAGGCACATCCGACTGAGACAGGCAGCTAATTCAACTATTACTGAGAAGTGTGTGGAACTTAATCATAATATGAATTACGAAGAGATGGAAGTTCTGGCACAGACCCTTAGCTAGTGTTGAAAGAGAGTCAATAAAGTAAAGTGTGGCAGAGAACTGCTCGAATCGTGACACTGGATACCAGCTCAACAAAATCTGGGATTCTGCACTGCAGCTGCTAGAAATCCAGCGGCGTCAGCTGCAGGGCTCAACGAAAAGGAAACTGAGGATGTGATCATGAGGAGCGACACCCAGACAAAGCAACAGAACCACCTTACTAAAAACAATTTGCCAGATCGCTGTCAGGCGGGCTGGACGGAAAACGGAACGCCAGATCAAGACCAGGCGTACTGGACCGAAGATGGAACGTCTCCGGTTGTTTCAAGTGGGAATAGATCGCATGTGGACCACCTAGAACCGAACTTGGGGGCACAGCTGACCGTAAATGGAGCGCCAGATCACTTCCAGATGCGCTGCGGCGAAATTCGAACGTCTCAGAACACTTTTAGCAGGAACGGACTCCAGATGCAACATCTAGAACCGGTCATGGATGGAGAAGGCGGTAGGTATAAATACTGGACCCATTCCGCTCGACTAGCAGAAAAAAGTGAGCATCAGAGGTAGCAGAAAGCGGCCGCCACTGCTACTGCTGCATCTGGACAGCAAGCTCGTTAGCCAGCAGGATTCCAGTTTCAACTGTCACAGTTTCCTGGACTCAGGTCAAGACAAAAATGGTGGACCTACCAGCTCCACTCTACTCCTGCTGTGCTCTCTCCAGCTGAGCCAGAGACTGGACTGCCCAACCCTAGGACACCCACCACCACCACCCCTGACACTACCCATACACAGTGGAACAGTCAGTGTCGCTCCAGAACCCGCAGTGACAGCGCAACAATAATTGGAAAGTGCAGGAAGCGAAGTCACGAACCAGATGTGCTAAAGACACAAAATTAGGGCGCTATTCACTTGAGTCATCTTCAGCAGTATAGTAGAAAAGCTTAAAGAATCCATGGCAGTGGCCCGCAGCTCGTGGTCGTGCGGTAGCGTTCTCGCTTCCCACGCCCGGGTTACCGGGTTCGATTCCCGGCGGGGTCAGGGATTTTCTCTGCCTCGTGATGACTGGGTGTTGTGTGCTGTCCTTAGGTTAGTTAGGTTTAAGTAGTTCTAAGTTCTAGAGGACTGATGACCATAGATGTTAAGTCCCATAGTGCTCAGAGCCATTTGAATTTTATTCCATGGCAGTGACATGCCTGGTGTCGATAAATTGCACTACTGGCCATTACAATTGCTACACCACGAAAATAACGTTCTACAGACGCAAATGATTAGCTCTTTAGAGCATTCACACAAGGTTGGCGCCGGTGGTGACACCTGCAACGTGCTGACATGAGGAACTTTTCCAATCGATTTCTCATACACAAACAGCAGTTGACCGGCGTTGCCTGGTGAAACGTTGTTGTGATGCCTCTTGTAAGGAGGAGAAATGCATACCATCACATTTCTAACTTTGATAAAGGTCGGATTGTAGCCTATCGCGAATGCGGTTTATCGTATCGCGACATTGCTGCTCGCGTTGGTCGAGATCCAATGACTATTAACAGAATATGGAATCGGTGGGTTCAGGTGGGTAATACGGAACGCCGTGCTGGATCCCAACGACCTCGTATCACTAGCAGTCGAGATGACAGGCATCTTACTCTCATGGCTGTAACGGATCCTGCAGCCATGTACCGATCCCTGAGTCAACAGATGGGGACGTTTGCAAGACAACAACCATCTGTACGAACAGTTCGACATTTGCAGCAGCATGGACTATAAGATAGGAGACCATGGCTGCATTTACTCCTGAAGCTGCACCACAGATAGGAGAGCCTGCGATGGTGTATTCAACGACTAACCTGGGTGCACGAATGGCAAAACGTCATTTTTTCGGCTGAATCCAGGTTCTGTTTACAGTATCATGATGGTCGCATCCGTGTTTGGCGACATCGCGGTGAACGCACATTGGAAGCGTGTATTCATCATTGCCATTCTGGCGTATCACCCGGCGTGATCGTATGGAGTGCCATTGGATACACGTCTCAGTCACCTCTTGTTCGCATTGACGGCACTTTAAACAGTGGATGTTACATTTCAGATGCGTTACGACCCGTGGCTCTACCCTTCATTCGATCCCTGCGAAACCCTACATTTCAGCAGGACAATGCACAGCCGCATGTTGCAGGTCCTGTACGGGCCTTTCTGGATACAGAAAATGTTCGACTGCTGCCCTGGCCAGCACATTCTCCAGATCTCTCACCAATTGAAAACGTCTGCTCAAAGGTGGCTGAGCAACTGGCTCATCACAGTACATCAGTCACTACTCCTGATGAACTGTGGTATCGTGTTGAAGGTGCATGGGCAGCTGTACCTGTACACGCCATCCAAGCTCTGTTTGACTCAATGCCCAGGTGGTTTTTCTGGGTACTGATTTCTCAGAATCTATTCACCCATATTGAGTGAAAATGTAATCACATGTCAGTTCTAGTATAATATATTCGTCCAATGAATACCCGTTTATCATCTGCATTCCTTCTTGGCGTAGAAATTTTAATAGCCAGTAGTGTAGTAAAAGCGATAGTAATTGCAGAAGCCATTGTGACCTTATTCGATGATCCTTAGATACAGGAACTTCAAGGTCGTAAATTGGAATGCCAACGGCATTTCTGATAATATTATCCACTTGCAGTCCTTTCTACACCAGCATACTGTACTCGTCGCATGCACCTATTATCGACCGATCGATTCAAGCTGTGCAACTACTCTGTCCACAGGAGAGATAGGCCTGAAGGCAGAAGAGGAGGAGGGGCGGTCGACTTAATGCCTTAAAGGATTTGTCACTGATTAACAGATATACAAAATTTGGTCACAGAAGAGGCTGCCAGTGTAGAGTTAGAGATGGAGGATAACGTCCTCATGATAATTTCTGCATATAATCCTACCCACAACGACATCGCGTCACACGACCTTCGGGCAATGTTGGGCAATTTCGAGCATGTAGTAGTATCAGGGGACTTGAACGTCGAACACAGTGATTGGCGTTGCAACTCCATAAATGCCAGTAGGATAGGAGTGAGATGGTTTGTAGAGGTCGAAACCTCCCTGAGGCTAATCACTCCTAAGGAGCCTACTCAGATCCGGCACCAAACCCCATTCAGGCGACGTACCATGGATGTCTACCAGTCCAAGGGACTGCAACGGAAAATAGCGACCACAGTTCGTTATGTGCTGGACTCAGACCACAACACAGCCGTTCTGAAATGAGCCAATATATAAGTCCCAGACAGGAGGATGGCAAATACAACATACACCACTGACTGAGAGCAATATAACACACCAATAGGACTTCCCCTGGAGGACATACCGCAAATTCGAAACAAAAGATAGGCGGAATCGGCTGTTGCGTATTTTATAAGCGTCCTCCAGACACTGCGCTCGAGAAATAAGCACCAGTTTGATGCAAACATGCAGCCCCCTTCTCAAAGATAGAAAAGTTAGCTCCTGAGAATGACTGTAAGTTGTGGCACCCACTACCATGCTGCTACTTCAAGTCGATCTGGATACCTTCGTGTCTTACCTGCAACAAGTTCTCCAATGCCGACTCCTTTGTGTTGTACTGGCCAGTACTTTCCTGTGGCAGACAACTTCATGTACTAGTGTCAAGTGTTTCTCCAGTGTGGACACCTTTGTCTCCTACCAGCCAGTTCTTCCAAAGCAGTTCCCACTCACACCCTGAGCAGTCCTTGCTGCCAAACCAGATCCAGTCGTCAACGACGAGATTACGAACCACTGTGGTCCAACCACGAGAATTTCTTCCAACAGAGAATCCAGGTAAAAGTAATGCTTCTTTTTCAGCCTCCAACAGCGAACTGAAACTTTCCCCTACTTCCTAAAAGTATTCATTTCAATGTTGCGATCTGACGTCAAACTTTCTACGTCAACTGCACATTCTCTCACCAATGCCAATAGCCCCGGAACCGGGTTAGAGAAATTCAGAGGACCGCTACAAGGCTAGAGCTTGTTTCCAATGGCCTGTACTTTCTAGAAGAGGAAGATACCAATCCTCAAAAGAGGTATGAAAAACTTGGAAAAGTCGCCCCTGACTCCTGCACGTGGTGTTATACTGCCTGAGGCCAGCTGTCAGCGGTCATTGTGGGAGGTAAACGCTTGGGTCCCACTATGGGTTTGGGCCGATCTCACTCCCAGAATCTTATGCCACCCAGGCCGCAGTCTCATACACTGGCCGTTGCTCTGTTTGGCCCAAGTGTTTCCTCTTGCTCTGTCTTGAATCCTCTTCACATTCGTATGTACTCCAGACATTCATAACCAATTAAAAACTGTCACTGAGTTAATAAGGAGAGACGTGCAAATTACACAGTGCAACCAACTGTTTTTTATGATATCAGTAATATTATTCATATAGAATCCCTGGTATCAGCCACAAAATGATAAATACACTCTAATTGTCAATGAAACTGGCACGCAAACTGATTGCAGTGTCAAGGCCCATGTCACACCCCTAAAACACCAACCTCCTTCAGCAGTCATCTACCATAACACAATCTACAACCAATGCCTCTCCCTAACCAACATCCCAAATGGAAAACTGCATAAGATCCTCCTTTCCCAAAGCTGGAGACCTATATGACCTCTGTGCTTTCCAGGAAAAGTACTGGAATGACTTATACACAGAGCCCTCTTCCGATTTCTCAAAGACAGCAACATATTCAGCCCAGAGCAGTTTCGTTTCCGACCTGTAGACAGCACCATCCACCTATCCCAGCATCTAGTGGAACACATATCCAGGGCGAGAGACATGAAACACAATTCACAAGTGGTCTTTCTCAAAATCGAGAAACTACTCCATAAAGTCTGGCATAATGGCTTAATATACAAATTATCCGAGTTAGACATCCCTGGACACTTGATCAGCATGACTGATGCTCTCCTGGCGGTACCGCAGTACTCTGTTAGGTACAGCAAACTGGTTAATATGATCAGAAATGCTGTGGCCGAGGTCGTGTAGGGCTCTATTCTTTACGTGCTCTTCACCAATGACGTGCCAGAATTAGGAGGAGGTGAAATTGCCCTCTACATAGACGGTAAGGTGGTGTATAAAAGTAACAACAGTCTAAACTTCATTGCACGAAAACTGTAGTACCACCTAGATACTATCAAACATTGGTGCAACATCTGGAAAATTGATAAATCCAGCATGAAGGGTTGCTGTAATGTTCACAAGCAAGATAACTGCTCTAAACTGACAGATCTCTGTGACTGGTAGAGTGTTAAAGTGGAATGACCCTGCAACATACCTAGGCCTTCATTTCAATAGACGCCTGATATTTGTGAAACAAATAGGTGGAGTAAGAAGCATAGGCTGTGCTGCTTTTTACCAACAGAACCCGCTTCTAAAGTAAGGGAGTTTATTGGTGGATACAAACCTTAGATTTTACAGGAGTATTTTCCTATCAAAGATTCTGTGCAGATCAGAAATATGGTAAGTAGCAGCAATCACACATCTGAAGCAGCTACAATCATTGCAAAGTAAAATCTTGTGCATCATTACAAACACCGATACACGACAAACACTTATACTGGGGACCTATTAAGCGAACCGTCCTTCTCCATATGCAAACAGGCGAAGTCAGAAAACATCTCCCACTTCGATCCACCATCTCATTCGTAGGTGAGGTACAAAGAAGCCTGACGCTTCAGATAAGAGATCTGTGTCGACACTCAGCACACAATTTAGGTTATAACAGACTGCCAATAATTATCACACATGCATACAGTCATTCATATACGTAATCACCATCATTTTTCGTAAAACATAAAACTATGCTGGAAGTCAAAGGGGCATAGCAAAGTGGTGCTTCCAAGAGATGAATACACAGACAACCAGACGTCGACTAGCAGTCTGAGGTAGTACCTGATGAAAACAAAAGTCACATTATCTAAATATGTGTATGAGCGATACTGATATCCATCAGAACACGCTACTTCTCAAGACGTCAACGGACCACTGGGACAGGCTGAAGAATTATGATGTTACTAGTTTTCAGTTGTTTTTGTAAGCTGTTGTATAATCTTAAATTATCTCTATTATTATCGCTAGTATAGCCCAACAGATTGCCTATTTAATGTTTATAGCTTTAACAGATGTAAGTATTAATTTAAAAGAAATTCCCATACTCACTAATGTGAAGTTACCTAATAAAACTCGCAGTCCTTTTTTAGAGCTGCAGTAAATGATCATTGAATGAAATCTTTTAATGTTAGCTAAGAAAAATAGTTAAATATTAATATCGAATGAAAAAAGAAGGAAGAGTGTATTGCATTTAAGAAGTATCTTGTTGGCTTATGGGTATTTCACATTAAAGTTTACAAGAAATCTGAATTAGACAGTCGGTGGTTGGTAAATAGTATTACATGTAATTGAATTGAGCTATGAAAGTAAGTTATAGATATGGAACAGAAGATTTACTTCTACCGCCAATGTCTAACATAGTAACTTTAAAGGAAATTTGCTTGTTGAGTAGGTCATAGGTCATTAAATGGGTTCACTGCCTAACTGAAGATGAATAGTTCATTAATATTCATAGAATAAATTATTTGTGTAGTTACGATACCGAAGTTAATTTCATTCTGTACAAAGACTAAGCTGTAGTTTGAGGAAACGATACCACTGCACCGATAATGTACAAAGAAGTAAAAAAACTTATCTCGTTTGTTGTACTAGGTAAAGCATTAATCAGATCTGTTATGTGTACTAATATATAAGGTGTGTGAAGGAAGTGAGAGATGAAGGATGTGATTATATATATGTCATACAAAGTGTGTTGTTTTGGAGGTAAAGACGAGAGTATTTGAGGTTATGAAGAATGACTTAGAATCATATGTTATTGTAATAAGAAGTATTATAAAAATGCAAGTAGGTACACACTGTCTGCAAACAAGAAATGTTATTAATATACACTCCTGGAAATGGAAAAAAGAACACCTTGACACCGGTGTGTCAGACCCACCATACTTGCTCCGGACACTGCCAGAGGGCTGTACAAGCAATGATCACACGCACGGCACAGCGGACACACCAGGAACCGCGGTGTTGGCCGTCGAATGGCGCTAGCTGCGCAGCATTTGTGCACCGCCACCGTCAGTGTCAGCCAGTTTGCCGTGGCATGCGGAGCTCCATCGCAGTCTTTAACACTGGTAGCATGCCGCGACAGCGTGGACGTGAACCGTATGTGCAGTTGACGGACTTTGAGCGAGGGCGTATAGTGGGCATGCGGGAGGCCGGGTGGACGTACCGCCGAATTGCTCAACACGTGGGGCGTGAGGTCTCCACAGTACATCGATGTTGTCGCCAGTGCCCGTCGACCTGGGATCGGACCGCAGCGACGCACGGATGCACGCCAAGACCGTAGGATCCTACGCAGTGCCGTAGGGGACCGCACCGCCACTTCCCAGCAAATTAGGGACACTATTGCTCCTAGGGTATCGGCGAGGACCATTCGCAACCGTCTCCATGAAGCTGGGCTACGGTCCCGCACACCGTTAGGCCGTCTTCCGCTCACGCCCCGACATCGTGCAGCCCGCCTCCAGTGGTTTCGTGACAGGCGTGAATGGAGGGACGAATGGAGACGTGTCGTCTTCAGCGATGAGAGTCGCTTCTGCCTTGGTGCCAATGATGGTCGTATGCGTGTTTGGCGCCGTGCAGGTGAGCGCCACAATCAAGACTGCATACGACCGAGGCACACAGGGCCAACACCCGGCATCATGGGGGGGGGGGGGGGGAGCGATCTCCTACACTGGCCGTACACCTCTGGTGATCGTCGAGGGGACACTGAATAGTGCACGGTACATCCAAACCGTCATCGAACCCATCGTTCTACCATTCCTAGACCGGCAAGGGAACTTGTTGTTCCAACAGGACAATGCACGTCCGCATGTATCCCGTGCCTACCACCCAACGTGCTCTAGAAGGTGTAAGTCAACTACCCTGGCCAGCAAGATCTCCGGATCTGTCCCCCACTGAGCATGTTTGGGACTGGATGAAGCGTCGTCTCACGCGGTCTGCACGTCCAGCACGAACGCTGGTCCAACTGAGGCGCCAGGTGGAAATGGCATGGCAAGCCGTTCCACAGGACTACATCCAGCATCTCTACGATCGTCTCCATGGGAGAATAGCAGCGTGCATTGCTGCGAAAGGTGGATATACACTGTACTAGTGCCGACATTGTGCATGCTCTGTTGCCTGTGTCTATGTGCCTGTGGTTCTGTGAGTGTGATCATGTGATGTATCTGACCCCAGGAATGTGTCAATAAAGTTTCCCCTTCCTGGGACAATGAATTCACGGTGTTCTTATTTCAATTTCCAGGAGTGTATAATATATTTATGTTAAATGAAGCAGTGATCCACTGAACCTGGGGCCTACATCTCTAATACCAGAAATTCTATACCTATTGCCAACTAAAGACATATACTGCACAAGATTGCAATTTACAATCAACCCAGCTTATAGCTTGTTCTGTTAACTCAGCAATCTAGACAAAATTACTTCATCTTAGAACAGTTGTGTGTGACAATCTAATTATATTGACTGTCCAATTTTTCCCTCTAGGTAAGCAATAAGGCTAGGGCAATTCGAAAAAAATGTTGCTGAGGGACAGAAGTGGGCTGCATGGGGATTTTTTCTAACATGTTGTAGCAAAAATAACATTCCATCATACACTAATTCTTCACACTGGGGAATCCTGTACCTGACCAAAGCAACATGGACCGCAATGGCAGTATTACAATGGACCAGAAAGCAAAGAAATACAGGGATCATTGCATTTTAATGAAGACATAAAATATATTATGTGCACACCAGCCATTGTTTTATATAAGAACTGGACTGACATAAATATCGCACCAGTTCTTATTATTTGAATGAATTTGTTGTATACATTTATTGAATTATTCCAGGGATATTATGTGGTGTTTCCTTGTATCTGTTATTTCAAGAATATGGAGAAAGTTGTGTGTTCACAGTATTTTATCATTCTCATTGTCACTTGAAAATATTTGTGTGTTAATATTGAAGTGTGATGATTAGTTTGATTATTATAGACAGTGTAAACTTCCATTTAATCTGAAGAACATTATGGTATTTGAGTAGGAACACTTCTTCCTTTGAACATATAGATTTTCTCTGAATTTCATGATTTTTACATAGGGAACAATCTTTGTTACAATAAACTGAGATGTATTTTAAGAACGCAAAATAGACAGTTTTAACCACTATCCATCCATCCTTTACGATTATCAAATCGTTTGAGTAATCAGACCATATTGATGAACATTTCACCTGGGTCATAGTTGAAATGTTCTTTGAACATCCAGGAACAGGAGTGTGGAACAGATTGATACTAGTTACATTCGCCCACTCCAAAACAGTAGAAACGCTACAAGCATTTTATTAGTGTCATTTTCACAGGTTTTCACCAGTTTAGTACTAAATTTTGTGATCCCAGTACTGACACAGAACGAATTTGGCAGATCATAACTTTTAGGTGAGCCTAGAAGCTACTGCATTTGTTTGTCATTAGTGGATCATAGCCCACTATTAAATATGGAAATTGATGCTTTCATTACGCTGAAAACTAATAAGAGTTGCTATGTGCCTTTTTTTGCTGCATTTTCAATCTAAACTGCAACTGCTACACCTCAAGCACAGGAGTACTTTACATTATATTAAACAAAAAATACAATAAATATGTTTAATGTTACGACATAGATCGCTGGGTACATTAAAGCCGCGCGGGATTAGCCGAGCGGTCTAAGGCCCTGCAGTCACAGACTGTGTGGCAGGTCCCGGTGGAGGTTCGAGTCCTCCCTCGGGCATGGGTGTGTGTGTAAGTTTAGGGACTGACGACCTTAGCAGTTAAGTCCCATAAGATTTCACACACATTTGAAATTTTTTTGGGTACATTAAACTGTTAAATCGAACAGTTTTTCCCATTTTATGATTTATTTTTAACGACCAAGCCAAACATAAAAACACAAAAACACACAAGCAGACTGACAAAGATTCTCCCTCCCTCCCTCTCTCTCTCTCTCTCTCTCTCTCTCTCTCTCTCTCTCTCTCACACACACACACACACACTATGCAGCCACTGTTGTTGTTGTTGTCTTCAGTCCTGAGACTGGTTTGATGCAGCTCTCCATACTACTCTATCCTGTGCAAGCTGCTTCATCTCCCAGTACCTACTGCAACCTACATCCTTCTGAATCTGTTTAGTGTACTCATCTCTCGGTCTCCCTCTACGATTTTTACCCTCCACGCTGCCCTCCAATGCTAAATTTGTGATCCCTTGATGCCTCAAAACATGTCCTACCAACCGATCCCTTCTTCTAGTCAAGTTGTGCCACAAACTTCTCTTCTCCCCAATCCTATTCAATACCTCCTCATTAGTTACGTGATCTATCCACCTTATCTTCAGTATTCTTCTGTAGCACCACATTTCGAAAGCTTCTATTCTCTTCTTGTTCAAACTACTTATCGTCCATGATTCACTTCCATACATGGCTACACTCCATACAAATACTTTCAGAAACGACTTCCTAATACATAAATCTATATTCGATGTTAACAAATTTCTCTTCTTCAGAAACGCTTTCCTTGCCATTGCCAGTCTACATTTTATATCCTCTCTACTTCGACCATCATCAGTTATTTTACTTCCTAAATAGCAAAACTCCTTTACTACTTTAAGTGTCTCATTTCCTAATCTAATTCCCTCAGCATCACCCGATTTAATTTGACTACATTCCATTATCCTCGTTTTGCTTTTGTTAATGTTCATCTTATATCCTCCTTTCAAGACACTGTCCATTCCATTCAACTGCTCTTCCAAGTCCTTTGCCGTCTCTGGCAGAATTACAATGTCATCGGCGAACTTCAAAGTTTTTACTTCTTCTCCATGAATTTTAATACCTACTCCGAATTTTTCTTTTGTTTCCTATACTGCTTGCTCAATATACAGATTGAATAACATCGGGGAGAGGCTACAACCCTGTCTCACTCCTTTCCCAACCACTGCTTCCCTTTCATGCCCCTCGACTCTTATTACTGCCGTCTGGTTTCTGTACAAATTATAAATAGCCTTTCGCTCCCTGTATTTTACCCCTGCCACCTTTAGAATTTGAAAAAGAATATTCCAGTCAACATTGTCAAAAGCTTTCTCTAAGTCTACAAATGCTAGAAACGTAGGTTTGCCTTTTCTTAATCTTTCTTCTAAGATAAGTCGTAAGGTCAGTATTGCCTCAGCCACTACCATATAACAAAATATCGTTAAACCATTAGATCAATATTTCACATCATTAAATGGTCAATTAGGACTTATCTGTCTTCTGTACATTACTGTTACATACACTCCTGGAAATGAAAAAAAGAACACATTGACACCGGTGTCTCAGACCCACCATACTTGCTCCGGACACTGCCAGAGGGCTGTACAAGCAATGATCACACGCACGGCACAGCGGACACACCAGGAACCGCGGTGTTGGCCGTCGAATGGCGCTAGCTGCGCAGCATTTGTGCACCGCCACCGTCAGTGTCAGCCAGTTTGCCGTGGCATGCGGAGCTCCATCGCAGTCTTTAACACTGGTAGCATGCCGCGACAGCGTGGACGTGAACCGTATGTGCAGTTGACGGACTTTGAGCGAGGGCGTATAGTGGGCATGCGGGAGGCCGGGTGGACGTACCGCCGAATTGCTCAACACGTGGGGCGTGAGGTCTCCACAGTACATCGATGTTGTCGCCAGTGCCCGTCGACCTGGGATCGGACCGCAGCGACGCACGGATGCACGCCAAGACCGTAGGATCCTACGCAGTGCCGTAGGGGACCGCACCGCCACTTCCCAGCAAATTAGGGACACTATTGCTCCTAGGGTATCGGCGAGGACCATTCGCAACCGTCTCCATGAAGCTGGGCTACGGTCCCGCACACCGTTAGGCCGTCTTCCGCTCACGCCCCGACATCGTGCAGCCCGCCTCCAGTGGTTTCGTGACAGGCGTGAATGGAGGGACGAATGGAGACGTGTCGTCTTCAGCGATGAGAGTCGCTTCTGCCTTGGTGCCAATGATGGTCGTATGCGTGTTTGGCGCCGTGCAGGTGAGCGCCACAATCAAGACTGCATACGACCGAGGCACACAGGGCCAACACCCGGCATCATGGGGGGGGGGGGGGGGGGGGGAGCGATCTCCTACACTGGCCGTACACCTCTGGTGATCGTCGAGGGGACACTGAATAGTGCACGGTACATCCAAACCGTCATCGAACCCATCGTTCTACCATTCCTAGACCGGCAAGGGAACTTGTTGTTCCAACAGGACAATGCACGTCCGCATGTATCCCGTGCCTACCACCCAACGTGCTCTAGAAGGTGTAAGTCAACTACCCTGGCCAGCAAGATCTCCGGATCTGTCCCCCACTGAGCATGTTTGGGACTGGATGAAGCGTCGTCTCACGCGGTCTGCACGTCCAGCACGAACGCTGGTCCAACTGAGGCGCCAGGTGGAAATGGCATGGCAAGCCGTTCCACAGGACTACATCCAGCATCTCTACGATCGTCTCCATGGGAGAATAGCAGCGTGCATTGCTGCGAAAGGTGGATATACACTGTACTAGTGCCGACATTGTGCATGCTCTGTTGCCTGTGTCTATGTGCCTGTGGTTCTGTCAGTGTGATCATGTGATGTATCTGACCCCAGGAATGTGTCAATAAAGTTTCCCCTTCCTGGGACAATGAATTCACGGTGTTCTTATTTCAATTTCCGGGAGTGTATTTTATTTGAGAAAGAGGAATTTGTTTATTGCTTACAGCTTGATGCATAACGTTTTGCGTCAATAATAGGGTTTATAGTTCCAAAAACCAACATTTTGTACTGTTGTCTTAGTAAAGCTTTTAGAGGGTCTCCCAGAAAGTAATACACCACTTTGTTTCTTCAACAGTTATTTATTGATCACAATAAAACGTCATATATGAATAAATGAGCTTATTGAACACAATGAAATGTACACACATGAAAGAATTAGGTTTCTTGTACACTCTCCATTTTTCCATGTAATCTCCTTCCTGTTCTGTGGTCTTCCACCAGTCTGACACAATGGCATATTTGCCCTGTTAGTACCACTCCTCGTTGTGGTCATGAATCTAGTTCTTCACTGTGCAAATCATCTCTTCATTCTCAAAATGTTTGTGATGAATGACATCATGTCTTTAACGAATGGCATCCCTTAATGGCTTAAACAATTGGAAGTCGGAGGGAGGTAGGTCAGAGCTTTAGGGTGGAAGGAGTAACACTGCCCAACCCAGTTTAGTGATGTTTTACGAAGTCCTCAGACATATGTGTAGCTGAGCTTTATCGCCTTGAATCAAACTATCACCTGGATTATTATGGCGCTGAGGTCGCTGAAAGCGCTTCTAGAGTTTGTTTAATGTGTTAACACATGTTTCGGAATTAACAGTTTCTCCTCTTGGCATCATGAATGAACACATCAGTATGCTAAATCTTGTTAAGGTGTGACAGCCGTGGGTGATGTGCCGGAATGCTGCAAATCTTAGAGCTCTGCCGAAACGCAATCTCATAATGGCGTCACCCGCTTTGGTCAGTGAATAACAGTACCTCCGTCGACTGCAGATTGTTGGTCTTGCCCATTCGGCTCATATGGAGTGCCTAAGGGATGCTGCACTCTCGGAATGCTACACAAAAATTCAAGCAAATAACATTAGTAGTTTTATTTCTATAAAGCAGATTGACAATACTTAACTTTAATGTACAAAGATACGTGCAAGAGCCAAGTCGACGGATGATCTCGCCTTGCGCACACCGTCTGCTGCCGCTAAAAACCCTGTAAAAGTCAATATCGTGCAGCGCGAAGCGATACTCGATACTTGCGGCCTTCCTTCGGCGCCGTATGCAGAGGAGGGTGGAGCAGTGTGCGATGGCGGCGACTGTAAATCAATCCCGCCGACGATGGTCCATCTAGTGGGTGAGGACGATATGAGGGGAGAAATAGTTGCAAGGCTTGATCCCTGGTGTGTGCGGAGCGGCCATCTGCTTGTTGAAGGTTCTTAAAAAAAACGTTCCCTTCACCTTTTCATTGTGAACGGAATGGTACACTAGTTAGATGCTGTATGCCATTTCGTTCACAGAATATTTCAAATTCATTTGACGTGAACTGAGGGCCGTTATCTAAACCGTTACTTCAGGTAAACCTTTTAGGCAAAAAATCGATGATAGCACCTGAATTGTGCTACGTGACATTGTCGAGTTCACTGGCACAGCAAAAAGAAACTAGCTATATGTATTAACCACAATCAACCGTTGTTCCAAAAAGGTCTTGCAAAGTCTTTGTGCACACATTGCCATGGCGATTGCGCCTTAGGTCAAGCAGAGAATTTTTATGGCGGAGTTCAAATTGTTCAAATGGCTCTGAACACTATGGGACTTAACATCTGTGGTCATCAGTCCCCTAGAACTTAGAACTACTTAAACCTAACTAACCTAAGGACATCACACACATCCATGCCCGAGGCAGGATTCGAACCTGCGACCGTAGCAGTCACGCGGTTCCGGACTGAGCGCCTTAACCGCGAGACCACCGCGGCCGGCAATTTATGGCGGAGCGGACCGATTTTCCGCACGTGCGTCACACTGCGACGTCATCTGTTCTATTTGGGCGTCCATACCCGGCCAAGTACAGTTTAACACTCTAACTGTTTCGTACGAACAATATCGTCAAAATAGTTTGAACAGTTTGGCACTTGCGCAGCTGTTCCAAATACCGTTGGAAGATGGGTGCGGAAGCAGTGCAAAAACACAAAAGCAAATATTTAAACAAACTCAAATTAGTATTTACGATACACACTTTTTGAGACTCTTTATCGAACGATATTTGAAGATACGCATCACATAAAGAAAAGTATTTTTCAATTCTTTAAGTTCAGCAGTGACTTTGTCTCGTAATGCAATGGGAACAGTTCTGGTCCGGCAAAATTTCGGCTGAACATTGTATTTCAGAGTAATATGTGCAACAAAATTGTTATTTTGCCTAAACCTTCAGGGAAGAGTTCCTGGAATTCTTTTAGCAAGCTAGCTAGACTTTCCTTTGCATTGAATGCAAACACTGACAACACATTGTCCTGAATGTTAAAGCTAAACAAATCAGAAGAATCAAGAACAAATATGTTCTCACACCCGCGTCACTGTAGCACTGTAAAAGTCACTGTTCGCGTATGCGA
Source organism: Schistocerca gregaria (assembly GCF_023897955.1). Taxonomy (NCBI): domain Eukaryota; kingdom Metazoa; phylum Arthropoda; class Insecta; order Orthoptera; family Acrididae; genus Schistocerca; species Schistocerca gregaria. The sequence continues at coordinate 173,978,515 of NC_064924.1, read as the reverse complement.
GCGATACATGGCAGGCAATATACGTTTTCTGAGAACGGGAATGTTTTGCCCATTATAAGCCGTCAGTTGCATGCTAGTTTTAAGCAGGTGTGGGGACCCTAACAGTTCATATGTGTGAAGATTTAGAAATGTGACCGAGGCACCTGTGTCCAACTGAAATTTCCCACATTTCCAACAAATAAGTAAACAAAAATTTTGTTTGAATGACGTATCACTGACGAAACTGCACGCTTGCTAGTTGCCGACTTGGAATATACTGCATTAATGACATGGGCCTTGTGACTAGAATTTTGTGAGTGGACCGAATTCCTATGTTTGTTCTGTTGCAAACATACGAATTGCACAGGTCTGTTCCTACCTCTGGCGCAACACTGAGTCTGTTGGGTGGGGTAGTCTTGGCGTTTGTGCTGTGAATAACACCTAGACAAGACTAAAAAAAAAAGCTGTCTGCGCAAATGACTATTCTTAACTGAGGATAACTGAAAAGAATAATTTACTTTAATTTTTGACAATACTTAGTTGTAATAGCCAAGAAATTAGCACATATCGGAATGATAGATGTAAGTATAAACCTGTAAATATTAGAAGTTTAAATTTAATTGATCTACATATGTAATTTTACTGTTTATTGACTGAGGATCATTAAAATTAATGAAACTCAAGTTTTTCTAATTACATTTTTGTAATGTGTTTATCTGACATGTTCCACACACAGGAGGATACCCTCTTTTATGGGTCTGTAGAACGAATAATTAATCTAATCTAATCCAATCTATGAGCCAACAAGGCACTGGAATTATACTGATCTAGTATTTGCACTACCTGCTGAAATGAAGGATCAGACTGTTTCAAAATTTGTTCCCTGAGTTGGACATCAGGTACATTGTACATTGCATCAGCAACATAACATCTGAATATAAAGCACCGCAAGCACATTTAAATATACATTTCCTTGTCATACCTAGCAAATCAGTTACACTCTCGCGGTAAGTTTGTTCTGACCGCTTTTGCAATTAAAGAATTGATACCTAGCTGCTACCACATTCACTTCTTGGTCATAATAGTTTATTAGGTACTGTACTACCTGGTCGTACGACAGTTCACTCGGAGTGGCGTTAGGATATAATTTCTGAATAAGTCTGAACACCGCACTTCCTACCGTTGATAATAGACAGGGAAGTTTCACAGTAATTCGGACGTTGTGAGCTAGCATATAGGCATCGAACTGGTGCAGTCACTCGAGCCATTCCTCGTCTTGTTCACTAAACTGTCTAAAAGGCGGTATAGCAGCTGTAGTAGGTGGTGCTTGTTCTGTCGGGCGCACAGCGTTGGCCAGTAGCTGCTGCAGCGTGTTGAGCGTTGAGCAGCATAGATATTTGCTGCAGGTGAAACTGAAACATCTGCATTAGCTGTGTGGCATCTAACGCTTGCAGCTGGGGTGCCTGGGCAGAGGAGTGGGACAGGTAGGGGGGGGGGTCATGTTGGAAGACACAAATGCAACAACAAGCAAAGATATGAACGAAGAAATTTTCTGCAACGCCACCTGAAAACAGGAATTAGCAAAAACAACAAGAAACTGGAAAAGTAAAACCAGCGCCGCGGGAAAGTAAAGACAAGTACACTCCTGGCCATTAAAATTGCTACACCACGAAGATGTGCTACAGACGCGAAATTTAACCGACAGGAAGAAGATACTGTGATATGCAAATGATTAGCTTTTCAGAGCATTCACACAAGGTTGGCGCCGGTGGCGGCACCTACAACGTGCTGACATGAGGAAAGTTTCCAACCGATTTCTCATACACAAACAGCAGTTGAACGGCGTTGCCTGGTGAAACGTTGTGATTCCTCGTGTAAGGATGAGAAATGCGTACCATCACGTTTCCGATTTTGATAAAGGTCGGATTGTAGCCTATCACGATTGCGGTTTATCGTATCGCGACATTGCTGCTCGCGTTGGTCGAGATCCAATAACTGTTAGGAGAATATGGACTCGATAGGTTCAGAAGGGTATTACGGAACGCCGTGCCGGATCCCAACGGCCTCGTATCACTAGCAGTCGAGATGACAGGCATCTTACCCTCATGGCTGTAACGGATCCTGCAGCCATGTACCGATCCCTGAGTCAACAGATGGGGACGTTTGCAAGACAACAACCATCTGTACGAACAGTTCGACAACGTTTGCGGCAGCATGGACAATCAGATCGGAGACCATGGTTGCATTTACCCCTGAAGCTGCATCACAGACAGGAGAGCCTGCGATGGTGTATTCAACGGTTAACCTGGGTGCACGAATGGCAAAATGTCATTTTTTCGGCTGAATCCAGGTTCTGTTTACAGTATCATGATGGTCGTATCCGTGTTTGGCGACATCGCGGTGAACGCACATTGGAAGCTTGTATTCGTCATCGCCATACCGGCGTATCACCCGGCGTGATCGTATGGAGTGCAGTTGGTTACTCGTCTCGGTCACTTCTTGTTCGCATTGACGGAACTTTGAATAGTGGACGTTACATTTCTAATGTATTACGACGTCTGGCTCTACCCTTCATTCGATCCCTGCGAAACCCTACATTTTAGCAGGATAATGCATGACCACATGTTGCAGGTCCTGTACGGGCCTTTCTGGATACAGAAAACGTTCGACTGCTGCCCTGGCCAGCACATTCTCCAGATCTCTCACCTATTGAAAACGTCTGGTGAATAGTGGCTTAGCAACTGGCTCGTCACAATCCGTCAGTCACTACTCTTGATGAACTGTGGTATTGTGTTGAAGCTGCATGGGTAGCTGTACCTGTACACACCATTCAAGGTCTGTTTGACTCAATGACCAGGCGTATCAAGGTCGTTATTAATGCCAGACGTGGTTAATCTGGGTACTGATTTCTCAGGATCTATGCACTCAAATTGCGTGAAAATGTAATCACATGTCAGTTCTAGTATAATACATTTGTCCAATGAATATCCGTTTGTCATCTGCATTTCTTCTTGGTGTAGCAATTTCAATGGCCAGTAGTGTATTAAGGTGCCAGCACAATATACACGAAAGGCCGTGGTCGTCATGCATGGAGTTCGAAGGATTCTCGTCGCCCGTTGTTGATCTTGCCCAGTCGTCTCGTGTAAGGTGCGTGAGGGATGATGCGTTCTCGGAATGCTATACAACAATTTAAGCAAATAACATTAGTAGTTTCATTTCTATAAAACAGATTGTCAGTACTTGCGATGGGCAACATGCAAAGTAAATCCGAATCCTGACTATACGCAGTGTTCAAACAAGCAATAGATATCGGTCACTACAATCTATCAGAGCACTCACTGCTCGGCTGTGCTATTACTCCGTGAAGCCTGTCCACTAATGTCCAAATACTCAGCACGAATGTCCATCCCAGGCTGGCAGAAGCGGCACTTATATTCACTTTTTGCAGATGTCATTGCCATCATCCTGAGATCCTACTGAGTGCACCATTGGCATGTCGTTTCACCGCCTTCTCTGGTCTTACATTCTTCGTCTTTTTTCCAGTGCTTGTGGTTATGCCAGAACACAGATGATCCATAAACTGTATACAAACGTTTCTGAATGTTCCCATCAGTTTCTTTCTCCACAGTGAGAAATTCAATGACGACATGCTGCTTGTAACATGCATCACTTACAGATGCCATTTTGATACATTGCTGCAGTTACGCTACCTGTTGGAAAAAACGTAAATTTCACATGTGCTCATCGGGAACTTCAAATAATGCAGATCTTAAGTTTTGCATCCGTGCAATTGTTTTTGGCTGAGAAAAAAAATGGTGCATTAATTTCTGGGCAACCCTCGTACATTCAATCTACTCTGCTAATTATAGGTTTCAAATTTCGCCCACAAATATTCGTTACTTCATTAGTGAATGAATCCTGCAAATAATCTAATTTCTTTAGAAAGCCTGAATTTTATACTCAGACTGCATATGTATGTTGTATAAACATCAATTCATCTTGTACTTTCATGTTTTTCCCCTATATTATAATCCTAAACATTTGTGTAAAAGAGTATCAAAATAAAGACAAACCCTATGTTCACATCAATGTCATGGTTCATTAAAATACAAAATTATCCCAAAAGATAATCTATTTCCTGATGCAATAAAAGTCCCTGTGTAGTTTCCATTATTTTTAATAGCATAGGTCATAGGCGCCAAGTTGTGAAAATCTTGGGGTCTGCTCATGATGTTACACTTTAAAACTCATAGCTATCCCCTACATAATTATAGTAAATTTAAATGCTACAAAAGTAACTTTAAATATTTGATCACTCACCTAAATTGGGAGTGACTGGGATGTGCTCCTCTTGACAGTTGTTTTGCTGATGGATTCGTTGACTAGAGGTTCCAGGTTCAGTTCCCTTGTGAAATCGGAATGGGTATTCAATAATCTTACATGATTTCCCTGGTCTTGGTTCACAATGGCTCTGATGCAAGTTTTCAGTCTTCGAAGTGCAGGAAACGAACATTCTGCAGTACACGTGGATAAAGGTATCATTAAAAGAAGTCGCAATAATTTTACATATTCTGGTATCATGTTCTTCAGAGCTACATGCCTGTCATCCTCTGTCCTACTCAAGTACCACACTACACTTTCAAACCTATCTAGTGCAACATTGTGCTATTTTACCACATCCAACAAAATATCTTAGTGAAGAGTCAGTCTTACAGTCAAAATTGTCACCATAAAAAGGAGTAATGTAACTACTATTTTCTTTGTCTATTCCGACAAGGTGTGACATTGTCTTGGGGGAAAATTTGGTTTTAAAGCTGCTTACTGTTTGATCCACTACCTCAAAAAATAAAATTTGCAACTTTTCTTAAATGTCTGATGAATTATGCTTGTTACTACCTCCTAATTTGAAGGGAAATTTTCTATGGTGTGGAAGAGTGGGGAGACTTAATTCCAATGCATCACTTTTTTCTTTCCTTAATGTCTTCCCAAGGTGATGAAAATGTATCTGTATTTCTTACTCCTTCCATTGGAAGCAAAGCAGCGTCTACAGAATTATGAGCAAGGCCGAAATTCACTGAAACTTTTTGAAGTACTGCATTACCTTTTTCTATTCTTTCTAACACAAAAATTGCTATTTTGATCTAAAATAGTTTCAAATTTATGCAAATACTTTAGAAATGCTTTAGTTTTTGCACCAGTGTTATTTCTTTAATCTTGCATATCATTAAGAAATTGCGAAAGTACTTCATAATTATTATGTACGAACGACAGAGACACAACAGGCATGCACAATCTCATTGGACAGAATGGTCTTAAATCTTGACCTGCTTCAATGGCATGAGAATCTGAAAGCAATTGTTTAAGATCTCTGAATATTCCTAGCTTCTTGACTGAACCATAAATAAATGAAGTCAAATATTTGAGAATTGACTGAATATGTCTTAATACTGAAATGTTATTAAATGAGTCTTGAACTGCTAAATTTAGGGAATGAGCCAAGCAGTGAATGTAAATAGCCCTGGATTTAATTTCTTTCATCTGTGACAAGTCCTTGCATGCGGCAGCTAACTTTTGTTGTGCCATAATAGCATTGCTCACGATAATTTTTCACAGAAATAGAACATCTGTATAATGTATCCAACAAAGATTTAAACAGCGTATCCGAATCAGTTGATGTGAGATAATAAAAACCAGAAAACGACTCATGAATAGGAATATTTTGGTCAGCAATACGAAAACAGACATCTGCTCTCTAATTGATATATAGGATGTCTTGTCTAACATTAATGCACATAAATCATATTCTTTTATTTGTTGAATCAATGGTATAATGTTTATCAATGTTATAATGTCATTTATTATGTCATGAGCCATCTACCTGCAAGTAGTCTGATTAAGCCATAGTTTCAATTCGTGTACATCCTCGAAACGTAATTTCAGAAGATTGTCAAAATTAGAAGACTCATCAACATGACCATGTAAGGCCAATCCATACCATACCACGAACAATATAGAAATAAAAATTGTCCTTAAACAGACAGTAGCGGCCTGCATTTCTTTTGCCTTAGAATGGCTAACCAATGACAGAGTATTCGCTCTTTTTTCATATAATTATTTGTACTAACTGAACACATATGAAAATTACTTTTTCATGACATTTGAGTAGTCCAGAGCAACAGACCAGTTCTTGAAGCCATACATTATGAATGCATTACAGAAATCCTTGTTTGCAGAAACAGTTTTGGAATCATCCTCTTGTTTTCACATATAGACCTACACAAAAACTATATTTTCCGTCATACTGACTCGTGGTATATGCTTTTACCTAATGTTTTCGACAAGTCTTGTCCCTGCAGCTGCCACTTTCAGTGACAGTATCTGTTTGCATGGACTTAATGGCAATAGCAATGGAGATTTCACCGTCACATGCTGCTGAAGATGGATAAATTTTACTGCTATGCACTGTCGATTCGATATCACCATCACTATCACAATTATCAGGCAAAGTCCTTCTGTATTTCACTATATACTTATCCATTTTAACGATTTTGACATGCAAGACATGAAGACATAATATAATTCAAAGCACAGTGGACCCATGTTAAACATAACACATACTAATGTGTCGTGGTCTACACTATGCGACTTCTGACTGCTTCGTTTTTCGTTCAATTCTTGAAGTCTGGAATTTAAAATTCAGTATAAGTTACATTATATCCAACATTATTTAACAATGAAAAAATCTCTCATTGGATGTTGTATTTCGTCATTGTTGCAGAGATGCTAATTAAAGCACAAAGAACTTCGGCAAGTTGTTATAAGTACAGTCCATTTACTGAATGTTTTATCTAGGAGGTATGTTGGTTCACTGGCAGTATATGTGGTTGTGTCAAAACGTTATCTTAAAAGAAACCGCTAATTAAATTGGTACTTGATAGCATAAATGTTTTCATCATATCACACACACCCAGCTTAATTTCTAGTAATTTAATAGAATTATAATAATAATTAGAGGTTACCACCTTCAGTCCATATTATTGACTTAACAAATGGCATGCCCTTAATATTCAAACTTTTTAGAAAACAGTCTCTTCACTTACAAGTCAACATGGATTTTTTCCTACCAATTCAATTAGCAGTTGGGTTTAAGATAACCTTTTTACAGCAATGTATTACAAAACCCATCTGCCCATCAACGCAAGGAAAAACCTTTATAGTGCTAGTTTGGTATGGCATATATACGGGGTGTTTCAAAAATGACCGGTATATTTGAAACGGCAATAAAAACTAAACGAGCAGAGATAGAAATACACCATTTGTTGCAATATGCTTGGGACAACAGTACATTTTCAGACAAACTTTCGAAATTACAGTAGTTACAATTTTCAACAACAGATGGCGCTGCAAGTGATGTGAAAGATATAGAAGACAACGCAGTCTGTGGGTGCGCCATTCTGTACGTCGTCTTTCTGCTGTAATCGTGAGCTGTTCACAACGTGCAAGTGTGCTGTGGACAACATGGTTTATTCCTTAGAATAGAGGATTTTTCTGGTGTTGGAATTCCACCGCCTAGAACACAGTGTTGTTGCAACAAGACGAAGTTTTCAACGGAGGTTTAATGTAACCAAAGGACCGAAAAGCGATACAATAAAGGATCTGTTTGAAAAATTTCAACGGACTGGGAACGTGGCGGATGAACGTGCTGGAAAGGTAGGGCTACCGCGTACAGCAACCACAGAGGGCAACGCGCAGCTAGTGCAGCAGGTGATCCAACAGCGGCCTCAGGTTTCCGTTCGCCTTGTTGCAGCTGAGGTCCAAATGACGCCAATGTCCACGTATTGTCTCATGCGCCAGAGTTTACACCTCTACCCATACAAAATTCAAACGCGGCAACCCCTCAGCGCCGCTACCATTGCTGCACGAGAGACATTCGCTAACGATATAGTGCACAGGATTGATGACGGCGATATGCATGTGGGCAGCATTTGGTTTACTGACGTAGCTTATTTTTACCTGGACAGCTTCGTCAATAAACAGAACTGGCGCATATGGAGAACCGAAAAGCCCCATGTTGCAGTCCCATCGTCGCTGCATCCTCAAAAAGTACTGGCCTGGGCCGCCATTTCTTCCAAAGGAATCATTAGCCCATTTTTCAGATCTGAAACGATTACTGCATCACACTATCTGGACATTCTCCGTGAATTTGTGGCGGTACAAACTGCCTTAGACGACACTGCGAACACCTCGTGGTTTATGCAAGATGGTGCCCGGCCACATCGCACGGCCGACGTCTTTAATTTTCTGAATGAATATTTTGATGATTGTGTGATTGCTTTGGGCTATCCGCAACATACAGGAGGTGGCGTGGATTGGCCTCCCTATTCGCCAGACATGAACCCCTTGACTTCTTTCTGTGGGGACACTTGAAAGACCAGGTGTACCGCCAGAATCCAGAAACAATTGAACAGCTGAAGCAGTACATCTCATCTGCATGTGAAGCCATTCCACCAGACACGTTGTCAAAGGTTTCGGGTAATTTCATTCAGAGACTACGCCATATTATTGCTACACATGGTGGATATGTGGAAAATATCGTACTATAGAGTTTCCTAGACCGCAGCGCCATCTGTTGTTAACAATTGTAACTACTGTAATTTCGAAAGTTTGTCTGCCTGAAAATGTACTGCTGTCCCAAGCATATTGCATCAAACGGTGTATTTCTATCGCTACTCGTTTAGTTTGTATTGCCGTTTCAAATATACCGGTCATTTTTGAAACACCCTGTGCATATTGAAAGAGAAATAATAATACAATTTTCAATTCTGGAGTTTACTTGAGTGACCAAGCATACAAGTAGCACTAATGCTGTAGCTTGTTCTCCAATTATGTTTATCATTTTTCCTGTATTTCACCAAGTAATTTAATCCATGGAGCTAAACCACTGTTATTGTGGATAAATTAAAGACAAATTTAAGTCACTCAAACTGACTAATATAAGTAATGTTACGTATAGCTACAGACCTGAAACTGGAAGTAAAAATACTTAAAAGATTTTCATTGTTTCTCTTGCTAAGCTACAATTCAACTGTGTAATGAGTACTTACATTTTTTGATATTAATATGTTCCTGCAAAGTTCAATGGTGCATTAAATAATTTCCTAAACCTTCATCTGGATTGCAGAATGTTCTCTCAAACAGTTGATATATTTCAGTGAGAAAATACACTCCTGGAAATTGAAATAAGAACACCGTGAATTCATTGTCCCAGGAACGGGAAACTTTATTGACACATTCTACATCTACATCTACATCTACATCCGTACTCCGCAAGCCACCTGACGGTGTGTGGCGGAGGGTACCCTGAGTACCTCTATCGGTTCTCCCTTCTATTCCAGTCTCGTATTGTACGTGGAAAGAAGGACTGTCGGTATGCTTCTGTGTGGGCTCTAATCTCTCTGATTTTATCCTCATGGTCTCTTCGCGAGATATACGTAGGAGGGAGCAATATACTGCTTGACTCTTCGGTGAAGGTATGTTCTCGAAACTTCAACAAAAGCCCGTACCGAGCTACTGAGCGTCTCTCCTGCAGAGTCTTCCACTGGAGTTTATCTATCATCTCCGTAACGCTTTCGCAATTACTAAATGATCCTGTAACGAAGCGCGCTGCTCTCCGTTGGATCTTCTCTATCTCTTCTATCAACCCTACCTGGTGCGGATCCCACACTGCTGAGCAGTATTCAAGCATTGGGCGAACAAGCGTACTGTAACCTACTTCCTTTGTTGTCGGATTCCTGGGGTCAGATACATCACATGATCACACTGACAGAACCACAGGCACATAGACACAGGCAACAGAGCATGCACAATGTCGGCACTAGTACAGTGTATATCCACCTTTCGCAGCAATGCAGGCTGCTATTCTCCCATGGAGACGATCGTAGAGATGCTGGATGTAGTCCTGTGGAACGGCTTGCCATGCCATTTCCACCTGGCGCCTCAGTTGGACCAGCGTTCGTGCTGGACGTGCAGACCGCGTGAGACAACGCTTCATCCAGTCCCAAACATGCTCAATGGGGGACAGATCCGGAGATCTTGCTGGCCAGTGTAGTTGACTTACACCTTCTAGAGCACGTTGGGTGGCACGGGATACATGCAGACGTGCATTGTCCTGTTGGAACAGCAAGTTCCTTTGTCGGTCCTCGCCGATACCCCAGGAGCAACAGTGTCCCTAATTTGCTGGGAAGTGGCGGTGCGGTCCCCTACGGCACTGCGTAGGATCCTACGGTCTTGGCATGCATCTGTGCGTCGCTGCGGTCCGGTCCCAGGTCGACGGGCACGTGCACCTTCCGCCGACCACTGGCGACAACATCGATGTACTGTGGAGACCTCACGCCCCACGTGTTGAGCAATTCGGCGGTACGTCCACCCGGCCTCCCGCATGCCCACTATATGCCCTCGCTCAAAGTCCGTCAACTGCACATACGGTTCACGTCCACGCTGTCGCGGCATGCTACCAGTGTTAAAGACTGCGATGGAGCTCCGTATGCCACGGCAAACTGGCTGACACTGACGGTGGCGGTGCACAAATGTTGCGCAGCTAGCGCCATTCGACGGCCAACACCGCGGTTCCTGGTGTGTCCGATGTGCTGTGCGTATGATCATTGCTTGTACAGCCCTCTCGCAGTGTCCGGAGCAAGTATGGTGGGTCTGACACACCGGTGTCAAGGTGTTCTTTTTTCCATTTCCAGGAGTGTATGTTACTTACAGGAAGAATGCCATTTGACAAAAATTTGTGACAGTGACTGTAGTTTCTTGATAGGGAGAATGCAGCATGGTGTCTTGGATAGAGATTTGTTCTTGGAAGTAGAAGTAAATACAGGTCTGCTGCAGGGACATGTGCTGAGGCAATCCTGCATCCCTGGCAGAAGTGTCAAAGATACTCCATCCCATTCCATCCCCCTGAAAACTATCTTTCAGTATATTTTTCTATAGATTTATCGAATGTCATATTTGATATATGTTCAACAGTAATGAAACATTCTTTATAAAATCCATCTTAGCTTTTCAATGTTACATTTTTGCCCCAGGGAAGGCAAATAAATGTAGGGCGGATCTTAGAAAAAAATGAATTGGACTGTGGTGATTGAGACAGGGTTTTCAGTTAACACTTTCAAGAGTATTAATGTCTTTTGTTACATAGTACTCAAATGTTATGTGTACCTCTTTTCTCTTATGTTTCTTTCAGTCTGTCTCTGACAAAATGGCCTAGTATGCAAGTGTAAAACGTCTTATAGTAAACTTTAGAACCAGTCCTTAAATAAGTTACCGGCATTAGAATAACTTCCAAGTCCCTTTTAGTATGCCTTCGCTAATAGCGGAACATTTCTCTCTGCGTATATTCTGCCCTCTACAGACTGTCAACTAGGACAGCCAATGCAAGGCTGATAATTCGTATATTTTGTCTTCGACTATCAAAGGGAGAACACAAAAGGTACGCAGCGTATTCTATCTTCTCTATGGCTAACATTATCTCAGAACATGATTAATCTCTGAATTATTACTTCTTATTATATTAAAAGATCTATAAATTTAATTCCCACCCACAATGGAAGATGGAAAGCATCTGAGATGTTGCATACCGAAAAGTGTTACTGGCACCAGCTGCCATGTACTCTTGTTTCATTTGTGCGTCGAAAATGATTGGGTAGTCACCTGTCGAAATGTCGGTGGTTGTCGAGGACGTCATGTAGCTGCATTCTTGCAAGTTATTTAAACATTTAATACTGGTACCTCAGAACATCGTCCGGTTTTAGAATAAAAGTACTGGCTGGAAGATCCAGTAAGCTGCAGACCACTTCCATCTAATCTGCTTGCTTCCTGTGATGTTGTCTCTCGCTCCAGTCGCCAGTCCGCAAAAATCAGGAAAAATCGGAGGCCATCGTTCACATGGTATTTTTGCTTTGACACCTGGCTGCAGACTTTTACGATCCCACAATAATGTAGCGAAGTAGCAACAAGAACTCTATTGTTGAATATGAGTGAACTGTGTTGGTGGCTGTTGTATGAATCAAGTGGTAGTATTCGTTTATTTATGATATTTCTTCGACGAAATGGCGTTGTAGAAAAGACTCTGTGACAACAGTGTCCATTTAGAGTCACAGCCCAAGGGTAAATCTTGCTGTCATTGGCAGAAGATAGGAGCAAGATGAGTAGAACTTACTTATCCATCCTAGATAATTCTTAAACTATTTTTATTTCTTGAATGTTTCTATCCCGATATCCCAATGAGTTTTGCGCCCTTGTTGCGTCCTAGGTTGCCATGTCCTCAGTGTAGCACCAGTTGGGACCTTTGATGTTCTGTTATATTAGGTTAGTGCATAAGTTTAATAGACATAAGTTTCCATTAGTTTAATAGACACAACAGGAGTTTAAGACATCAATAATATATTCTCCTTCACTATTTACAACAATTTCCGAATAATATGGTAACTTATCGATTTTTAGAAATCACATGGTTTTAAGACGAAGACCCATAACTAGTAGGGTAAATTCGGCGTCACTCTTCATTGTGGCTTGCCCGCATCAGGTGCAGCATGCATTTGGAGGCAAACATATTGTTTTCTTTTCATTGACAGTTCCTTAACCCATTGTTCTGTTAAGTTTATTATCACCCCCTGGAAATAATCTATCCCTCTGCAAAACACCCTCTCCCTCCCCCTCCTCCTCCTTCTGTGTCTCTTTCTCCTAATCCCCTCTTCCTCCGTCAACTATCTGGGAACTGCCCTCGCTGATGAAAGCACCCATTTGATATCATTTGATTGGCTAATTAATTAAATCTGTCAATTAATTAACCCTTCCCCCTTTGGTAAACTCTCCAGCACCCCCCTCCACTCCCACACCCACGAACAGGTGGATTGGCTATTTGGTGGCCTACAGATCATGAGTGGAATAAAGTGCGGTGTGGTAGCCACCGTTTATGGTCTCCCATGTGCATGTCTATCGCCAAGGCGCCCCCACAAAGGTCAAAACTGCCCAATGTCCTAATTATAGATCACTTTACTAAATACCACCCACCATGGAAGGGATATCAGCCTCCTTTGAACTTGTAGCCCCCAAAAAAGGCATCAAGTGGCGGCATTCTACTGGATCACAGCTAGCTCACCCCTCCATTACAATGCGTGTTCCATATAGTAGATTATGAATAAAGGTAGACGACTGTGCAGTACGTGCATTCATGGTGAATTCTCGAACATATACACAAGAATATACCAGAGAGCCTACTATACCTATGCAGTTAGATTATCTACATATTTCAAGCACTGCGACCATAGTGTGTAATTTACGAATACGACTGCCCATCTTTCCCTATGTGGATGGGAGTCACAGAGCATTCTCGGAAACTTAGCATAAAGTTGTAGATTGAAAGACCTGCCTGCATTGTCTTTGATCAACCCTCCCTGCAGCTCTGTCACCGATTTAATTTGCAAGTTACCAGAAGTAGGATGGTGCTATACCCACTACATTCCAAGTTTTAGTGAAGGAACAACGAGAGCAGAGCCCATAACTGCTGCTCAGTGAAGAATGTTCCTCACCAATCTTAATCACATTGCCCATCTAAGTGCACAAGTTCTCTCCAGGTGCGTGCTTGTCAAGAAGTTTAGCAACCATTATTGGTGTATAGTAGATATGAGAGTGGAGTGATGATATAACCGACGGTTAAGAAGAAACATGTGCCTTATTTATGCTGCAGCTCAAGCTGACGTAGTTTGTACCAGTTTATGTAAATCAACTGTGCTATCAATTCTGAAGAATTGTTCTGGTGTTTGATGTCCATAATGAGAAGATATTGGAAAGAGAGAGATGATCACGCAACATAAACACATTCCAGAGGCTAAACAGTTCTGCAATTGAAGACACTATAATTAGAGCAGTACGATTTTCAACCTATTAGTCATGTCAGAATTATATATTAATACCTTCAGCAGCTGAAGGCATTAATATATAATTCTAATTTCGTTCTAGATGGCTGCAGGTAATCAATGGTGTCTGTTCTCTCCAACATGTCCGAAAGAACAGACACCACATCCATATAAGTATATTAGTCGTGTGGAATACAACCTGTCAACATTCCAGCTCATGAAATACATTCTCTGTGCAAGTTTCTCTATGATAAATTATCGTGAAAAACTGCAAAGTGATAAAACTACTGCCTTGAACACCAAAGAAAACATTGATTCTTTGTATACCGCCTATTGTTTACAAAGTTCAAGCCCAATTATGGTTTGGAAGTTATGATAAATTCGCAACAGTCCTATAAAATCATCGTCAGCAGCCGAAAATGCACATGAAGAAACAGTAACATCATATGTGGAAATAAACACCACATCAGTAACCAGGGAGATGTACCAGTCTTATCGCAGTTTACCACCACCACTGGTAACCTTCTTCCTGCACGCAGAAGGGAAAGTCCAATGGTTAGGTGGCGTTGCTCATGTGTGTACTAATACAGTATTACTGTTTCCCCTTGACGCGACGTCTCTAGAATGCCTCCTCTTTCCATTATTGAGGCATGTACGACTCACATGTAAGCATTTCGGATAGGACGACCATGAAAAGTATAGTAACAGTCGTTCTGTACCACACGAAACTGAATACTCGATTTATGTTCAAGATGTGACAGAGAAATGGAATACCTTGCATACTTCTTCATTGGTCTAGAGGAGGGCGTTGAAACATTTTCTATCGATAAACAACGATTCATCACATATACGTTGGAAGTTCTCTGCTGACAGACGCTTGCTGTTAACGACTGCGGATAAATAGCACTCTAAGTCACACATAGAAAACGCAGTTGTATAGAAGTCGATCACAAGTTATATCACACAACTGATGCACCCTGAGAGAAGAACGGGAAAAAAGTGTTTAAATGAGAGATAAATGACCTGTAGCAACATGTCCCTCTCTCTAGAATTCATCTTAATTCTACCATTAAATATCCCATTACAATCCCTCTCAACCGAACACTCCATCTACTTTCTATCATCCTTTAACGCAGTTCTATGTCAGTTTAGAGGCAGATAGTTCTCTTTTCCAAGAAAGCATCAAAGACGGCGCTCAATTTGCATGTATCAGTATTGCCTCAACAGACATACAGTAGAGTGTTGTAAAAAAGGTATACAGCAACTGTTCTGTAAGGTATTTATTAGTTGACACCGTAAGGTTCTGATTGGGGGAGAGTACAGAGAAGCACATTGTAAAGACTGACTGCTAGTTTTAAAACACCTAAACAGTCTTTCACAGGGCCTAACACTTCATCTTTTCTGTAGCTGCATATTGCATGCATCCCAGCTGATAATTGTACTCTCCCCTCTCCTTCCTACTTCTTGTACTCATACAAAATAAGCAGTCTTTTCTAAAGATTTGAGAGTAGTAAGATTACAATAAACGTTTTAGTTTACTTAGCTTTTCTTGAAGCGTTGGCTCCAGTTCTTCTTGTCTAGAGGTCTGATTCTCAAAGCTAAAATCCTTAGATTTTAGGTCCTCATAGCGAAATTAATCTAAATAATTTTGAAGATTGTTGTTTCAGAATTTTTGTTTTTACTTTAGTATATTGTGTCCAATTTTAGTATGTCACAGTGTTTTGAATTTTCACATTGACAAAGCCTAAATTATATTGTTCGCTAAAATACAAAAAATGCGTCCAATGCATTGAGAGGCATGTTTACTACTC
Organism: Schistocerca gregaria; assembly: GCF_023897955.1. Taxonomy (NCBI): domain Eukaryota; kingdom Metazoa; phylum Arthropoda; class Insecta; order Orthoptera; family Acrididae; genus Schistocerca; species Schistocerca gregaria. Next base: position 173,962,806 of record NC_064924.1, on the reverse strand, counting down.
TTCACTCAGAGGAAATAACAGTATTCCAAAGTATTTTGATTATTATTATTTCATAAATGAATCCAAAAATAAACATAGTAAACAGCACTAGATTGCATAATTAATAACAGAAATTTTAAAAGTGTCAAATAATTCATAATTTCAAATGCATCTAAAAGAAATAATTTTAGCTATATATTCAGAGCTAGTTCTTACCTATTGTAACATAGAAAATAAAGTAATTCCTTTTCATAAAGTTTAGCTTGAAATATGACATATTGTGTATAACATTGTATGAAATTTTTCAGAAAAGCAGCTGAGACAATATTGACCTGTTCAAAATTCGAAATATAATACTGGTATGGACAACCACTGTTGAGGAAAACTAATGCTACAGGAGGATGTCCCGTTTCATGATACAACCACTTTAGCTAAAGCCACTTTACAAAAATTTATAAGGCAGTTGCTGATGACATTGGGGTCAAACCTAAGCTTGTGGTTCAACGCATATAAATGTATTACTCTATATTGGTGGTCATTTATGTTAAACATTCTATTCCAACCGCCTAATCACTGTCGGCGAAAAATAACTGTTTCGCTATTTCCCAGTGCTTCTATGTCAATTTTTTCTCGAAATCCTCTGGCTGTCGTATACTCGTTCCTACGTACAAGAATTTTTCTGCCCTATGTAGAAGACAATCAAGTACTTCCTCATTCCCCTCCAATTCCCCGCATTTTAGAGTATTTTCCCTCAGTTTATGGGTATTTTCCATAATTTTTAGTAATTTTATCGATTTTATGTCACTTCTGCCCATGCAATCATGGCATCAATTTTCGCCAGATATTCTCAATTGCTTGTAAATGTAGTACAACTGTCAACATCTAGCGCAAATACACAATTTTTCTAGCTGGACGCTATAGTGTAGCGCTGTACTCGAAAGCACCCAGTCACCTCCCACCTCCAACCACAAATTCTACAGTTGCAGTGGGTTTGCTCTGTTTTCAGTATGTTTGTGCCTGTGCATGTGTAATGGATGGCTCCCGTAACAGTCCTCTAACTGGTGGACTCTCATTTGAGCTACCAGGTGAGTGGAATGCGACTGCTGAAAAAGCAACAAATACTCGCCATGCGAAGTGACTCTCATAATCAATTTAATTAATTAACCTAACAATTCGATATCAATAACGTGCCACCTGGCCAGTGGAAGCGTGGCTAAGGTACTGCGGATATGATTCTTGAGTTGGAGCAGTAATCAGGCGTTATTTTCGTTGCGACGATATCTTTTAACAAAATTTCAATCTCCCACATACACAGGGAGAGACGACCATCGTAATAAAATCAGTGGTGTTACCGAATTTATGAAGTGGTGTGTGGTACAGACCTGATATTTACAACTTCTCTGTGCTGTTACCTTAAGAGACTTTGTATGTGGCGAGTCATTTGGTTCCTCTAACGGAGTTCAGAAGTGAAGAGGCATCTTGTGTCAGAGGATGATCTTAGCATTCCATCATGAACCATGCCTGAGAGACCTTCAAGCAAAATTGAGTTTAATAATCAAGATCTGTGACGCATGATGTAACAGATGTAAATCTAATTAGAACTGATTTTTTTTACCTGATGAGAAATGAGTGTTCATGGTGTGGGTTCCTGTAGTCATGCCCTAGTTCATGAACCACGGACAATGTATGAGTGGCCAAGTAAGTGGTCCCGACAGTCGGAATATCAGTTACTTTGGAATAAGGCTGGCATCTCGGACATATTCTGAGTTGTGGTCACCTTTGTGCTCATACAGCAAAGACTACCAAATCCACCGGTTAGTCCCTCAACCGTTAGGGGCAAAACTCAATGGGACTTGGGGCAAGTAAGGCTAGCAACCTGCTTCCTCGATACTTTAAATATGATGCTGGCAACAATCAGAGCAAAATGCCTCGGACCTTTGGAGGTGACGGAGTCCCACCTCTAACTGACAAACCAGGGACTCCTAAGATACGACTTGGCAAACAAATGGTAATGAGATGGGGAGCTATTAATATCAATGGGGGCTACCCTGGGAAGGAGGTAGAGCTGGCAGAGGCTGAAGTAAGATGGGGCTCGACGTTTTAGCTGTTAGTGACATTCGGGTGAGGGGTGAGTAAGAAGAGGAAGTGGGAGAATACAACGTCTACCTGTCAGGAGTCAAAGCAGGAATAGCACAATGGGGTGTAGGGATTTACATCAGGAAAGAAATGGAACCCAGCGTAGTTGCAGTAAGGTATGTAAACGAACGACTGATGTGGATAGATTTGACAGTGTCTAGCAAGAAAATTAGGATTGTGTCAGCATATTCGCATTGTGAAGGGACAGATCAAGATAAGATGGATAGTTTTTATGAGGCACTCAGTGATGTAGTTGTTAGATTAAACGACAAGGACAGTGTTCTGCTCATGGGTGATTTTAATGCCAGGATTGGAAATCGAACAGAAGGGTATGAAAAGCTTATGGGTAAATTTGGAGAGAATATGGAGGCCAACAGGAACGGGGAACAACTCTTGGATTTCTGTGCCAGTATGGGCTTAGTAATCACAAATACCTTTTTAAACATAAGAACATTCACCAGTATTCTTGGGAAGGCAGGGGAACCAGATCTGTCATTGACTATATAATAACAGATCAGGAATTCAGTAAGGCTGTGAGGGACACATGTGTATTCAGGCGATTCTTTGATGACACTGATCATTATTTAATCTGCAGTGAAATTGGGATTGTGAGGACGAAAGTGCAGGAGGTCAGGTCTATATGTAGGAGGATAAGAGTGGAGAAACTTCAGGATAAGGAAATCCGGCTCAAGTACATAACAGCGATCTCAGAAAGGTGCCAGTTAGTTGAATGTAGTCAATTACAGTCATTGGAAAAGGAATGGACAAGGTACAGGGACACAGTACTAGAAGTGGCTAAAGAATGTGTTGGAACAGTAGTGTGTAAAAGTAGGATAAAGCAAACAGCTTGGTGGAATGACACAGTCAAGGCAGCCTGTAAAAGGAAAAAGAAGGCGTATCAAAAATGGCTACATACTAGAACTCAGGTAGACAGAGAAAGTTATGTTGAAGAAAGAAACAAAGCCAAACAGATAATTGCAGCATCCAAGAAGAAATCTTGGGAAGACTTTGGAAACAGGTTGGAGACTATGGGTCAAGCTGCTGGAAAACCATTCTGGAATGTAATTAGCAGTCTTCGAAAGGGAGGTAAGAAGGAAATGACAATCATTTTGGACAGGTCAGGAAAACTACTGGTGAATCCTGTGGATGCCTTGGGCAGATGGAGGGAATATTTTGAAGAGTTGCTCAATGTAGGTGAAAATACGATTAGCAATGTTTCAGATTTCGAAGTAGAATGGGATAGGAATGAGGATGGAAATAAAATCACATTTGAGGAAGTGGAGAAAATGGTCAATAGATTGCAGTGCAATAAAGCAGCTGGGGTGGATAAAATTAAGTCGGAACTCATCAAATACAGTGGAACGTCGGGTCTTAAATGGCTACACAGGATAATTGAAATGGCCTGAGAGTTGGGACAGGTTCCATCAGACTGGACAAAAGCAATAATCACACCAATGTTTAAACATGGAAACAGAAAAGATTGTAACAACTACAGAGGTATCTCTTTAATCAGCGTTGTGGGTAAAATCTTCTCAGGTATTGTTGAAAGGAAAGTGCAAGTATTAGTTGAGGACCAAGTGGATGAAAATCAGTGTGGGTTTAGGCCTCTTAGAGGTTGTCAGGACCAGATCTTTAGCTTACGGCAAATAATGGAGAAGTGTGGTGGGTGGAACAGGGAACTGTATCTATGCTTTATAGTTCTATAAAAGGCAAATGACCTGGTTCCTAGGAGAAAGTTATTGTCTGTTCTACGAGATTATGGAACAGGAGGCAAACTTTTGCAAGCAATTAAAGGTCTTTACATGGATAGTCAGGCAGCAGTTGACGGTAAATTGAGTCCATGGTTCAGAGTAGTTTCAGGGGTAAGACAAGGCTGCAACCTGTCTCCACTGTTTTTCATATTATTTATGGATCATATCTTGAAAACAATAGACTGGCTGGGTGAGATCAAGATATGTGAACACAAAATAAGCAGTCTTGCATATGCGGATGACTTAGTTGTTATGGAAGATTCGATTGAAAGTTTTCAAAGTAATATTTCAGAGCTAGACCAGAAGTGTAAGGACAATGGTATGAAGATTAGCATCTCCAAAACGAAAGTAATGTCAGTGGGAAAGAAATATAAACGGACTGAGTGCCAAATAGGAGGAACAAAGTTAGAACAGGTGGACAATTTCAAGTACTTAGGATGCATATTCTCACAGGATGGCAACATAGTGAAAGAACTGGAAGCAAGGTGTAGCAAAGCTAATGCAGTGAGCGCTCAGCTACGATCTACTCTCTTCTGCAAGAAGGAAGTCAGTACCAAGACTAAGTTATCTGTGCACCGTTCAATCTTTCGACCAACTTTGTGGTATTGAAGCGAAAGCTGGGTGGATTCAGGTTACCTTATCAACAAGGTTGAGGTTACGGATATGAAAGTAGCTAGGATGAGTGCAGGTACTAGTAGATGGGAACAATGGCAGGAGGGTGTCCACAAAGAGGAAATCAAAGAAAAACTGGGAATGAACTCTATAGATGTAGCAGTCAGGATGAACAGGCTTAGGTGGTGGGGTCATGTTACACGCATGGGAGAAGCAAGGTTACCCAGGAGACTCATGGGTTCAGCAGTAGAGGGTAGGACGAGTCGGGGCAGACCAAGGAGAAGGTAACTGGTTTCGGTTAAGAATGATTTTGAAGTAATAGGTTTAACATCAGAAGAGGCACCGATGTTAGCACTGAATAGGGGATCATGGAGGAATTTTATAAGGGGGCTATGCTTAGACTGAACGCTGAAAGGCATAATCAGTCTTAAATGATGATGATGATGAGAAATGAGGTAATTAGCAGGCTTAATACAGAGTTATTTGTTCACTGCCCAGTAATACATTGCTGAAGCCAAAATGCACTTTGAATGCTGTTTTAAAACATGGGATGAGTTGGTTGACGTTTGTAGGCAGCTGAGAATCACCCTGACTACTGTCAAACGATTGGTAGCTGCTATGAATCGGTGTGTTGGAAGAGCTCTGGAGAATTTTGTAGCTATTTTGCCGGTGACAGAGGTACCTCAATTATTATCCTTTCTTGTGGATCCTATCTCCTCTGCGGATTGTACAGGATCTATTATCACTCGTCCATTTGACTGTAAGTGGCATGTCAGTGGTACATCTAGGCGTCCCGTACAGGGTGTATGGGGACAATGGAGGACTTAAGTTGTTGTAACAATCGCCCTGAACAACAAGTCCGAGGTGCTGTGTTTAACTAAAAATGAGCCAGTGGAACTCACTTCACCTGTTTTGGGGAAACCTTTTCTGTCCGGTGTCAAGAGGAAGCAAACGACGAATGATGGTACCCCTGAGGGAAATGGCAGAAAGGGACAGGAAATGACAAATGGCGCACTCACTGTGTGTGTCTGGGGCCCTCATTCAACATGTTGAAGAGGCTATTCCAGGAGACATTGAGGGAACAGCGTGCAACCAAATGCAGATTGTGGCACACATTGGAACAAATAATGACTGTCCTCTGTGCTCTGAAATCGTACTTGGGTCATTCCAGTGACTGGCAGAGAAGGTTGAGAAGGTCAATCTTGTGCATGGAGTTTCAAAAAAGTTCGCAATTTGCAACATTATCCGCAGAAATAATCATGTCTCTTTGGTTCTGACTAGAGTGGTGTGACTGAACCAGAGACTTCGAAGGTTCTGTGACAGGCTACACTGCGACTTGCTGTACCTGCGCCATAAGATTGAGAACTGTATGGTCACCCTAAATGGGTCATGTGTGCACCACGTGTCAGAGGCTGCCTCTCTGGTAGATGACTGTGTGTGGAGTGCACACAAGGGTTTTTTAGAGTAGGCGACTCTCCATCCAATCTGATAGCTGAAGGATAATGATAGCTGTAAGAAATCCAGAAATGTCGGTGTAAGATCGAAAGAAATGCCTGCCGCAGGTGAGAGCAAATAAATATTAATAGTTAATTGCCAATGCAGTCGCAACAAATTGCTAGACTCGGAAGCACTCCTGAAAAGCAGTCAAGCTCACATAATGCTAGGTACAGGAAGCTGGTTCGAAACTGAAATTGATAACTGTGAGATTTTTTGGTGAAAATTTCAGTGTATATCGAAAGGTTAGGCAAATGGGAAACGGAGGTGGTGTATTTATTGCAGTAGACAAGAAACTGAAATTCACCTAGATAGAAATTGAAGTTGCATTTGATGGTTATTTGGGCAAGACTCAGTATCAGGTGTGAGCATAAAATGATAACTGAGTCCTTCTTTCAGCCACCAGACTCATCTCCTGATGAAACTGAAAACTTTAAAGAAAACCTCAGTTCAATTGTACGCATCTTCCCCAATCATATTGTAATTATCGGTGGAGACTTTCATAATCCAACAATCAACTGGGAAAATTACAGTTTTTGGTAGTGGTGGACATGATAAGATATCCTGTGAAGCATTAAAACTGCCAAGAACAGATAGTTAGGAACACTACTCATAATGAAAATATGAGATAGATATGAACCCAAGAGAACAGTTCATAAGAGAATGGATCCTCCATGGTATACGTTCAGTGTTAAAAAACTTCTAAAGAAACAGAGATTACTGCGTAATGGGTGTAAAACAAAACATGATGATGATGAGTCCCATACTCCGTTTACCGAGCGTAGGGGAGCGACGCGGGAGACCCGCGCCGCCATACTAGGCAAGGTCCTAGTGGAGGTGGTTTGCCATTGCCTTCCTCCGACCGTAATGGGGATGATTGATGATGAATATGAAGACGACACAAACACCCAGTCATCACGAGGCAGGTGAAAAATCCCTGACCCCGCCGGGAATCGAACCCGGGACCCCGTGCTCGGGAAGCGAGAACGCTACCGCGAGACCACGAGCTGCGGACGAAAAGGCTATAAATATAGAGACGATGAATGAAATATATTGGGCTGTCAAGAGAGCAATATGTGAAGCTTTCAATGCCTACCATAGTCGAATATTTTCAAATGATCTTTCACAAAATCCAAATAAATTCTGCGTGTACGTAAAAGGTGTTAGTGCTGTCAAAGTTAGTGTCCATTCCCTAGTGAACGAAACACGAACTGAAATTGATGGTAGCAAACAAAAGCTGAAATACTTAGCTCCGTTTTCAAATGTTCCTTTACAAAGGAAAACTCAGGAGAACTTCTCCAATTTAATCTTCTTACAAGTGAAAAGGAGAGTGAAATAAGTATTAGTGACAGTCGTGTTCACATACAGCTGAAACCGTTAAAGTTGAATAAAGCTCCAGGGCCAGATTGAATCCCTATCAGATTCTATACTGGATTTACGGCTGAGTTACCGACTCCTCTAACTATAAGCTATAGTAGATACCTCAAACAAAAAACTGCGCCCAGTACTTGGAAAAAAGCACAGGCAACACCCACCTACAAAAAGGCTGAGAGAAGTGATCCACAAAACTAACATCCAGTATCCCTGACATCGATTTTCTGCAGAATTTAGGACATATTCTGAGTGCAGGCGTAATGAGGAATCTTGAACAGAATGGCCTCCTCCGTACCAACAAGCATGGATGTTGAAAACATCGATCATGAGAAACCCAATTCGTACCTTACTCACATGACATACTGAAAGCTTTAGATCAAGGCAGTTAGATAGATGAAGTATTTCTTATAGTCAGAAAAATATTTGACCCAGTACCACACCTATGCTTATTGTCAAAAGTGCGATCATATGTGTTATCGTGTGAAATTTGTGACTGAATTGAGAGCTTTTCGTTACAGAGGAGGATGCAGCATATTATCTTGGACGAAGAGTCATCGTCAGATGTAAAAGTAACTTCTGGTATGCCCTAGGGAAGAGTGTTGGGACCCTTGCTGTTCATAACATATATCTGTGATCTCACAGCCAATGTTAGTGGTAGCCTCAGACTTTTTGCAGCTGATGCAGTTATCTATGATGAAGTACTGTCTGAAAGGAGCTGCATAAATATTCAGTCTTGATAAGATTTCAAAGTGGTGCAAAGATTGGCAACTTGTTTTACATGTTCAGAAATGTAGAACCTTGACCTTCACAAGATGGTGGAACATGGTACTATGACTACAATACTACTGAATCACTACTGGAATCGGCCAACTCATACAAATATCTGGGTGTAACACTTGGTAGGGATATGAAATGGAATGATTACATAGTCTCAGTTGTGGATAAGGCAGATAGCAGACTTCGATTTATTGGTAGACAGATAGCAGACTTCGATTTATTGGTAGAACACTGGGGAAGTGCAATCTGTCTACAAAGGAGGTAGCTTACAAACTACTCATGTGAGCGCTTTTAGAATACTGCCCAAGTGTGTCAGACCAGTACCAGGTAGTGCTAAGAGGGGATATTGAACATATACAGATAAGGGCAGCACGAATGGTCACAGATTTGTTTGATCCAGGGGAAAGTATCACAGAGATACTAAAGGACCTGAACTGGAAGACTCTTGAGGACAGATGTAAACTACCCTGATATAGTCTGTTAACAAAGTTTCAAGAACTGGCTTTAAATGATGACTCTAGGAATATGTTACAATCCTCTATGTATCACTCACATGGGGATCATGAGTATAAAATTAGAATAATCTCTGTATGCAGGAGGCATTCAACCAGTCCTTCTCTCACACTCCATATGTGAAAGGAACAGAAAGAAACCGAAATTAGTAAAATGGAAAGTACTCTCTGGCATGCACCTTACAGTGGTTTGCAATGTCTAGATGTAGACATAAGTTTCAAACGTACAGCGCTGTAGATCAGTGTGTACAGATACCTTGCCGGTGCCATACTGCATCAGTGTGCGTAGTCGGAGGCCAGCCACATGGATGAACAGAAGATCTACCAATAGTGCGATCTAGATGTCATGTGGATATTTCATCCATGAAATCTCCAGGAATGCCGAGCCACAAGGTTGGGCAACATGAGAGAACAGCACACACTCAAATTGGCATCCTCGGTCAACTATGCTGTGACAGGGGCATCTGAAACTTACCATCCAGATGTCAAGAAGGATAATGGTGACAGTCTTGGCAGAGACGTCAGCTATGGGCGTTGTCTCCGAATAACAAGTAAAATGATCCATGATCATTAGCAGGTACCACTTGCTATGGAGCAGAGGAAGCTAGCCCACGATGTCCATATGGACATGCACCATGTGTCGTGTCACATCAGGAAAGTTGAAGACAAGTGCTTGGATGTGCCTGACACATTGATATGTGGTGCAGATGCATGCCCATTGATGACAGTCTTTCTGAAGTCCTGGACAGACGAAACGCATGCCAACAAGAGGTACTGTAGTGTTGACATAGGGGTATGACAGTCTGTGGACACAGTCGAAAGCCATACAAAATAATTTCTCCAGGAGAAAAATTATTGGTGTGTGCCTATCAATATGTAAAACCAAATGTTATGGGTGGAGCCAGGAATGTGTTCTAATTCCAGTCATAGGCCAGTGGAGGCGTCGTGATGGAGGCTGTATAGTTGATTGTTGCTTTCCTATTCTTGGGCAACGTCCTCAAAGTTCACAGGAGAAGAGACAATGGTACGAACATGAAAGAAACCGTCGGCGACAATTATGGGTATCCTGGAAATATGACTAATGTCTAAGAAGGACTGTGAAACTTACTCCAACTACCAATATTTGGCGTTGTTGACCCAAAATGTGTGAGTGGTGGGCTTGTGGTCGGTGTAAGTAACAAAGGAATAGGCTTCTACTGACAGCAGGATGTATTGTGACGTTTCATAAACTACATGAAAGTCATGGCAAAGACACTCCAAGCGTGTTGCGATGTCGGCAGCTTCCACGAGAAGAAAACGAATGGCCGCCACCTTCCACCAACTTGCTGTTGAAGCGCTGTGCCTATAATGGTGTGGCTAGCATCCTCAACCATGGCCAGTTCAGCATCGTATACTGGGTGTATGAGCAGCCTCGCTTCTCTGAGGTTTCGTCTGATTTCGGTCAAGCTTTTTTCCATTGCATCCGTCTAGTGCATGGGAGTGCATAGTGGGGCTGCACACAGCTAGTGTCAAAGACTCCTGCACACAGGCAGTATTAGGGAGATGGCACTGATAAAAATTCAGCCTGCTGAGGTAGCGGCGTAACTCTTTATGCGTCTGTGGGCGCGGTATGTTAAATGCCGTCTGTACCTTGTCAGTCGGTCCAATTGCTGCAATTAACCCAATGACTTTCTAATATACTTCCACATAGTCGACCCTTAATTTACCATTTAAATTTACGAAAAGTCAGAATACATTTTGTCTTAGACATATTCTCAAAATTATATAATATTTCATTGGAATTCTTTATAAATCTTACCTCCCAGAAAGAAACATGACCAATTTTTCTGCACATCTTTAAGGGTGTTAGTTGTTGAGGGAGTTGTCTTTGAATCCTAGGACTGATGCCACTACAATCAGAAAATGAAATTTTGGAAGGTTTACGCTGATTTATTTTCATTTTTCTACCTCCCATTTCTTAGCAATACTTGAACATGTTGCTGCAATGTTACTGTAATTATCAGTTTCGTTTGTCTCGCTGTCATCAGTAATATCATTGACCGTATTGTCTTCATTATCAGATCTATCAAAAATATCACTTTCAGAAATACCAGTTTGACAAACACCACTGTCACTTTTATTCAATAGACTTTTGATTTCCTCATCTAAGAGAAACTTTTTATAGTCGAAGGCGGCCGCCGAGTGAGATCACACGTATTTTCTTAGTCCACTAAAAGACTTTATTTAAGAGGAAATAAAGTCAAATTCTAACTTTCTTTGTTTTATATACATGCTGTAGTGTCCGTTCTTGTCGCACAACTGAGTATCAGCGTCCCAGCAGAGATTGTTGTTTAAAAAACTTTTTCATTAGCTGAAGTCCAGAAATTTTGCATGATATAAACCCAAAAAATTCTATTCAAGTTCTCTTGATAGTGCAAAATTCATTTTAAAAAGACAGCTGCTAGCTTCATCAGTGTCTATTGTCGCAATAAAAGTGTAATTAAACGTTCCTAAATCGTATTTAACTAACACATTTCGTATTGTTTACTAATTAGGTAGACGCGATCTCGGCCTAAATTTTCCGAGTTATAGACATTTAAAAACCTGACCAAACACGCCTGATAACGCAAATTCTCCAAAAGCAAAGTCATTACAAATTCATTCTTCTGTGATTGTATCTCTAAATCAGTACAAAAACAAAAAACCATCGCCCATAAGACCTTTGTGTAGTTTTTTGTTTAGACACAGCCAATCTCGCGCCCTTGACAACTTTAAAACAATCTTTAAACTTAATTATTCTTTCGAAACTGATTATGAGTGAGATATGTGGGAGCTGTTATAGGGTAGTGAGTAGAGGGATTTGTTGCCAATCGTGTAGGAAATATTTTCACTGGTTGGCGGGGGGGGGGGGGGGGGGGATGCAGTGAGTGGAATGTTGGAAGAGCAAAATAGGCGCTCTCCTGGAACTGCAGAGTATGCAGCAAGAGCATTTTGGTTGGGAAACAGGAAAGGAAAATCTGTGCCCTTCAGGCACAGTTGGAGAAAGAAAGGCAGGCACTCATAAGGATCAAGGGAGATAGAGGGGAGGAAGGTGGTTGGGAACTGGCAGCTGGTAGGAGGATAGGAAGAAATAGAACGCGAACTGACAGTTTTATCATCAACACCAAAACAGGTATCTACCACTGCCAGAGTTACGTGGAGAAGAGGCTCAGGTAGAATGAGGAATAGGAACTGTGCAGCACACTTCAGTCAAGGCCAAGAAGCCTAGGAATGTACAAAGTCTTAGGAAGAAGAAAGTGCTGCTGCTAGGTAGTAGCCATGGGCTAGGTGTAGGCCCTCTGTTACAGGAAAGATTAGGTTGGGTTAGGTTGTTCGGGGGAAGATACCAAACTGCAAGGCCATAGATCTCATCAGATTAGGGAAGGACAGGGAAGGAAGCCGGCCGTGCCCTTTCAAAGGAAACATCCCGGCATTTACCTGGCACGAATTAGGGAAAATGCGAGTCCAGTATGCTAACCACTGCGCCACCTCGATCAATGAAACATTAGGGACAGCGTACCAGGCCAGCAGTATCTTCAAGCCAAATGCAGGGCTAAGTCATGTGATAGCGGACCTAGGTTCTTTATATAAGGACTTTACAAAAGAGGACCATGTAGTGATAGTAGATGGGGTGGGAAACAGTTTGGACAGGGATGGGTCATATGACATAGGGGGTGACCTGGGAAAGATAGTTTCGCTGACTCATGGCATGAAAGTTCACTTTGTTGTGCTGTTCTGGAGTCATGATCGACCACACCTTGATGTATCTGAGGACAGCCTACTTTGCTCATGTCTCTCTGGTGCCCATCAGGACTATCAACAGATGGGGTTTCTCTAGGCATGGCCTACACCTAAACAGGACTGGGAAGGAAAGATTGGTAGAGCTGATTTCATGGTGAAATACCTACTGTCACAGGTAGGAAAAGTAAGTCTTTTTAGGATAGATCCAGACGACAGGTTCCCCTGTCTAAAGAGTACCTCCAGCAGTTTAAAAAATACTGAAACAATCACTCAGAAGACAGATTTTAACACATCAAATATCACACACGCCAGATGTCACAAAGAAAACAAACACTGGAAAGAGTAACATGGGGCATTTAACAATCCTCCATCAAAACATGTATTCAATATAAAACAAAATACAACAAGTTGAGCTCCCATCTTTCAACTGCACAGTAGTTTGTATTACTGAGCACTGGTGTAGAGACACAGAAATCCAACATTTAGTATTATCACTGTATGAAAGGGCAAACTTATACAGCAGGACTACTTCAAGGGGTGGAGGATAATGCATTTATATTAAAAAAGGAGCACAGTTCAAATCAAGACATGACCTCAGTGCAGTAAGTGAAGACAAAATGGTTTTGTCTGTGTATAGATCTCCCAGTGGCAGTGCAGACACTTTTTTCCAATAAATTAACAGAAGTTCTAGATAAATTCTCATGTACCAAGGTCAACATAATTCTGTGTGGGGACATTAACATCAACACTATTATCATAAATGAATCCAGCAGCACCTTTATAAACATCCTTCAAAGTTTTGGCATATCCCTATTGGTCAATAGTGCAACAAGGGTTACTGCAGTGACTGCATCAGTAATTGACCGTTTGGCCACAAATATGGACAGGGAAAAATGTGATGCAGCTGTAAAAGATCTCGGACTATCAGACCATCTCTGTCAAATAATACCAGTAAAGTCAGGCATCGAATCTTTCCCTAAACTACAAGCTTACAAACGACATCTATCAGAAACCAAAATTAAAGATTTTTCAAAAGTACTAGAAAAACAAAGCTAGATGAAGTGTGTAAGGAAAGAAATGGGTATACGAAATTCTCTAAATTCTCCACATTGCTTAAATTGAACTTTGAAAAGGCATTTCAAAAAGTATGCATGTCTGTATCAACATTTCACAAAACAGATGGATAACAGCAGGTATTAAGAAGTCCTCCCAAACACTTAAACACCTCAGTTCCAGGAAAGAGATTCGTAATGATCCAGAATTCTTAAATTTCTGTCAGAGATACAAAAAGATCTACAGGAAGGTACTGATTGCTGCAAAAAGTCATTTAATGACAAAATAATATATACTGCACAGAATAAAAGCAAAGCCATCAGGGATGTTATAAAAAGGAATTGGGGAGAGGCAAACAAACACAGAATAAGCAAAAATTCCCCAAAACAAACTTAACACACAGAAATGTATTGCACTAAATACAATGATGTTACTTCCAACCATAGAGAATGAAATCAATAAAACTGTTCAAAAACTTAAAATAAAAAGTCAATAGGCTTAGATGAAGTACCAATGTGTGTACTGAAACAATGCATAGGGATTATACAAGGCCCCTTAACAAACATTACAAATGAATCATTCACATCAGAGACATTTCCAGAGCAGTTAAAACAGGCAAGAGTTGTACCTTTGCTCAAGAAAGGTAATGCCCAAGACATAAAACCTTACCTGCCCATTTCCATGCTGTCGTCATTCTCAAAAACAATAGAAGCAATTATGAAAGACAGATTCTGAATAAATACAATCTTTTAAGCGAATCACAGTTTGGTTTATGAAGTGACAAAAATATGGAGTCAGCCATAGTAGAATTCACAAAAGTTGTACTTGATGCTCTTGATAAAGATGAGTGTGTCACAGGCATATTTTTGGATCTTTCTAAGGCGTTTCATACAGTCGACCACAAGATTCTATTAAATAAATTAGAAGCATTAGGAATAAGAGGGGTAGCTAATGATTGGTTTCGATCATACCTAACAGACAGGGTATAAAGAGAAGAGATAACACATACTTCAAATAGGTCTAAACAGTTAGTAAAACACAAGAACCAAAATACATTAATATAGGGGTTCCAAAAGGTAGCATATTACGACCAATACTATTCCTGATATACATCAATGACTTTCCCACTAGTACTCAGTAACAACTCATTGTGAGAAAATTCTCTTCACTGATGACAGAAATATTACAGTCACTGAGAACGAGAACTCCTTGCTGAGAAAGCAAATGAAACTCTCAAGGAAGTTTATGATTGGTCAATAAGCAATAAAGTGACACTGAACATAAAGAAAACTAATGCCATGAATTTCAGTTTGAAGAGGAAAAATCAGAATGTTAAATTAAATGTAGATGGCACCTCTATAGACTGTGTAACAAATGCAAAATTTCTAGGAATGAATATTGATTCTCAGTTTAATTGGTGTGAACAAACAAAGGTACTTGCAAACAGAATATCATCAGCATGTTATGCCCATGGAATCTTATCATCAGTGTATAACATGCAGTGCTTTTAGTTACGTATTATTCATATGTACGCTAAATTCTTAGCTATGGAAATTTTTGGGGGGAACAAATGCACAAAATATGAACACAATTTTCAAACTCCAAAAATAGTAATCGAGCTCATTGTAATGTTCAAAACACTGGTCTTTTTAACTGCTACACGTGAATACATTTACCACTCAGCTATACACATCAAAAATAACATTGGTAATTACTACACAAACAGCTCTGTCCATGACCATGCAACAAGAGACAGACTCAACTAACATTTACCAAAAAAGTAAACATATAACTCAAAACAGCATTTTCTATCAAGAAATAAAATTGTACAATAAATTAACAAACGAGTTAAAAGAAATTGCAAAAATACACTTATTGAAAAGGCTGTTAAATTGTACCTGTTATGTAATACATTTTATACACTGAAGGATTACTTAAATAAAACAGTAGGGGTTTGATAAAGATGTTATACAAATAAATAATAATAATAATGATTATAAAACATCCAACATTCCACATACCACCATCACTTTATGTTTTTTCCTTCTTTTTTCCTTTCGAGAAATACTTAACTCCGATATATGCCTAGCACAACGCTAACAGCCATAGTGCCAGTAGTGTCAGTGTCGTCGTAACTTCTGTCTGCTTCACGTCTGATGGACTGGCGAGCTAAGTAGATTTAAGTATTAACTGTGATTTTCTTACTTGTCACTTCTTTTTCCATGTGTTTTTGCTTTTAGGAAGCTTTAATTTTCGAGTACTAGTAATAGTGTTCCATAGCTTTCGTGTTTGTTTTGAATGCAGTCGAGAGACATGTAGTGCTTATTTTCATTGTTTCCAACAAGAAGTGTCTAGTAACCACAGTTTAGTTAGCTATCAGCCGCCTTTAGTGAATTCGCAGCCTAGTTAAAAGTTGATTAACTCTCTACAGTAAATTGTTGATATCTTAGGATGGATAGGATGTGTGACTGTTGTGTACGGATGCAAGAGGAGCTGGCCACTGTTCGCGAACAGCTGAACGTGTTGATGTACGTGATCAGACGAGTTCAGGCTGCTGCCTCGAAGTGTAGCGGCAGTGGGGAGTCTGGTGCGTCGCATGGTACACCCCAGGTGTTACATGCTTCATCCACGGTCCCTGCTGTTGAGACATCTTCGTGGGTACTGGGCGCATTTGGGACACCCTCTCCCAAGGGAGTGGCGGGTTCAGCGGCGTTCGCGTCACATGAGGCGGAGAGTCAATGTGGAGGCCGCACTGCCTGTGAGTGGACATGTGGCTGCTCCTTCAGCAAGGTCCGAGCAGGCACATGGGGGGAGGGGTTTATTAGTTATTGGGGGCTCCAATTTTAGGCAGGTGATGGGGCCCCTTTGGGAAATAGCGCAAAGGTCGGGGAGAAGGCCAATGTTCACTTTGTCTGCTTGCCAGGGGGGTCTCATCCGAGATGTTGAGAAGGCCCTGCCGGCGGCGATAGAGAGCACTGGGTGCACCCGATTGCAAATTGTCGCTCACGTCGGCAGCAATGACTCCTGCCACCTGGGTTCAGAGGTCATCCCCAGTTCATTCAGGCCGTTGGCTGAGTTGGTGAAGGCAGAAAGCCTCGCTCGTGGGGTGGAATCTGAGCTAACTATTTGTAGTATTGTTCCCAGAACCAATGGCGGTAGTCTGGTTTGGAGCCGAGTGGAAGGCTTAAACCAGAGGATCAGACGATTCTGCGGAGATCTGGGGTGCAAATTTCTCGACCTCCGCTATCGGGTGGAGAAATATAGGGTCCCCCTGAATAGGTCAGGCGTACACTACAAGCAGGAAGCGGCTACAAGGGTATCGGAGTACGTGTGGAGTGCACATGTGGGTTTTTTAGGTTAGAGAATTCCCTCCCTAGGCCTGACAAGATGCCTTCTGAGACGCGACAAGGTAGTAGTAGGCAAAACGCAACAGGTAAAGTCAATATTAATGTGGTAATAGTAAACTGCAGGACTGTCTATAAAAAGGTCTCAGAACTGCTCTCATTAATAAACGATCACAATGCCCACATAGTACTAGGGACAGAAAGTTGGCTGAAACCAGATGTAAACAGTACCGAAATTCTAAATTCAGATTGGAATGTATACCGCAGAGACAGGCTGGAAAGTGAAGGGGGGGCGTGTTTATAGAGATAAAAAGTGCAATCGTATCGAAGGAAATTGATGGAGACCCGAAATGTGAAATAATTTGTGTGAAGGTCACGGTTAAAGCAGGCTCAAACAAGGTAATTGGATGTCTCTATAGGCTCCATGGCTCAGCAGCTGCTGTGGCAGAGCACCTGAAGAAAAATTTGTAAAATATTTCGAGTAGATTTCCCGACCATGTTATAATTCTGGGTGGAGATTTAAATTTACCAGATACAGACTGGGAGACTCAAACGTTTATAATGAGTGGCAGGGACAAAGAATCTAGCCAATTTTTTTTTAAAGTGCATTATCTGAAAACTACCTTGAGCAGTTAAACAGACAACATATTAGACCTTCCGGTGACAAACAGACCTGAACTATTTGAAACCGTTAACGCAGAACAGGGAATCTGCGATCATAAAGCGGTTAGTGCATCAATGATTTCAGTGTTTAATAGAAATATTAAAAAAGGTAGGAAGATTTTTCCGTTTAGCAAAAGTGACAAAAAGCAGCTTTCAGAACACCTGACGGCTCAACGCAAAAGTTTTGTCTCAAGTACAGACAGTGTTGAGGATCAGTGGACAAAGTTCAAAACCATCATACAATATGCATTAGATGAGTATGTGCCAAGCAAGGTCGTAAGAGATGGAAAAGAGCCACCGTGGTACAACAACCGAGTTAGAAAAATGCTGCGGAAAAAAAGAGAAATTCACAACTAACATAAACAGCCAAAGCATTGCAGACAAACAAACATTATACGAAGTGAAATGTAGTGTGAGGAGGGCTATGTGAGAGGAGTTCAATGAAGTCGAAAGTAAAGTTCTGTGTACTGACTTGGCAGAAAATCCTAAGTAATTTTGGTCTTATGTCAAAGCGGTAGGTGGATCAAAACAAAATGTCCGTACATTCTGTGACCAAAATTGTACTGAAACAAAGGATCACAGACTGAAGGCCAAAATACTAAATGTATTTTTCCAAAGCTGTTTCACCGAGGAAGACTGCACTGTAGTTCCTTCTATAGATTGTCGCACAGATGACAAAATGGTAGATATCGATATAGATGGCAGAGGGATAGAAAAACGATTAAAATCGCTCAAAAGAGGAAAGGCCCTGGACCTGATGGGCTGCCAGTTCGATTTTATACAGAGTACGCGAAGGAACTTGCCTCTCTTCTTGCAGTGGTGTACCGTAGGTCTCTAGAAGAGCATAGCGTTCCAAAGTATTGGAAAAGGGCACAGGTCATCCCCGTTTTCAAGAAGGGACGTCGAACAGATGTGCAGATCTATAGACCTATATCTCTAACGTCGATCAGTTGTAGAATTTTGGGACACATATTATGTTCGAGTGTAATGACTTTTCTGGAGACTAGAAATCTACTCTGTAGGAATCAGCATGGGTTTCGAAAAAGACGATCTTGTGAAACCCAGCTCGCGCTATTCGTCCACGAGACTCAGAGGGCCATTGACACGGGTTCCCAGGAAGATGCCGTGTTTCTTGACTTCCGCCAGGCGTTCGGTACAGTTCCCCACAGTCGTTTAATGAGCAAAGTAAGAGCATATGGACTATCAGACCAATTGTGTGATTGGATTGAGGAGTTCCTAGATAACAGAACACAGAATGTCATTCTAAATGGAGAGAAGTCTTCCGAAGTAAAAGTTATTTTAGGTGTGGCGCAGGGGAGCGTCGTAGGACAGTTGCTATTCACAATATACATAAATGACCTTGTGGATAACATCGGAAGTTCACTGAGGCTTTTTGCGGATGATGCTGTAGTATATCGAGAGGTTGTAACAATGGAAAATTGTACTGAAATGCAGGAGGATCTGCAACGAATTGACCCATGGTGCAATGGCAAATGAATCTCAATGTAGACAAGTGTAATGTGCTGCAAATACATAGAAAGAAAGATCCTTTATCATTTAGCTACAATATAGCACGTCAGCAACTGGAAGAAGTTAATTCCATAAATTATCTGGGAGTAGGCATTAGGAGTGATTTAAAATGAAATGACCATATAAAATTGATCGTCGGTAAAGCAGATGCCAGACTGAGATTCATTGGAATAATCCTAAGGAAATGCAGTCCGGAAACAAAGGAAGTAAGTTACAGCACACTTGTTCATCCACTGTTTGAATACTGCTCACCAGTGTGGGATCCATACCAGATAGAGTTGATAGAAGAGATAGATAAGATCCAACAGAAAGCAGCGCGCTTCCTTACAGGATCATGTAGTAATCGTGAAAGCGTTACGGAGATGATAGATAAACTCCAGTGGAAGACTCTGCAAGAGAGACACTCAGTAGCTCGGTACGGGCTTTTCTTGAAGTTTCGGGAACATACCTTCACCGAGGAGCCAGGCAGTATGTTGATCCCTCCTACGTATATTTTGCGAAGAGACCATGAGGATAAAATCAGAGAGATTAGAGCCCACACAGAGGCATACCGACACTCTTTCTCTTCACGAACAATACGAGACTGGAATAGAAGGGAGAACCGACAGAGGTACTCAGGGTACCCTCCGCCACACACCGTCAGGTGGCTTACGGAGTATGGATGTAGATGTAGAACACCTTTTCCTCTTTATGAGCCGGCCGTTGTTGCCGAGCGGTTCTAGGCGCTTCAGTCTGGAACAGCGCGACCGCTACAGTCCCAGGTTCAAATCCTGTCTCGGGCATGGATGTGTGTGATGTCCTTAGATTAGTTAGGTTTAAGTAGTTCTAAGTTCTAGGGGACTAATGATCTCATCTGTTAAGTCCCATAGTGCTCAGAGCCATTTGAATCATATGAACCTCTTTCTGACCTCAACATCTCACTCATTATGGAGGGATGCTGACTCAGTTTTGCAGGATAGCAAATGGGAAGTTGCAGTACAGAGAATGGCCCAAAGATCATCAGTGTGTGTGTGTGTGGGGGGGGGGGGGGGTTATATGGTGAATGAAGTGTTATGAAATAATGTGTGGATAGTGTGTGTAGTGACTGATAGTGAGATATGAGTGAACAGTGTGGCATTACATTATTTAAAAAGGTATTGTATACCAGGAGTAAATCTAACGATTGCGTCGAACTAGAAGTCTGTAAATATATGTGTATACGAATTAGCTTAATTTAAATTGGTCTAAACTTATAAATACTTTGACATGTCCTATATCCCTGTAAAAAGAGATGTATGGATGAATAAACCTTGCCGGCCGGGGTGGCCGATGGTTCTAGGCGCTACAGTCTGGAACCGCGCGACCACTATGGTCGCAGGTTCGAATCCTGCCTCGGAGATGGATGTGTGCGATGTTCTTAGGTTAGTTAGGTTTAAGTAGTTCTAAGTTCTAGGAAACTAGAGGCCTCGTAAGTTAAATCTCATAGTGCTCAGAACCATTTTCTTTAATAAACCTACTACTACTGCTACATATTACAACACTGCTTGCTACTACTCAGCTGGTGAAAAACCCTGAAAACGATGTTTATAACTCGCAAAATATCTAAAGAATTCGATTGTGTTATACGTCACTAAATTAATCGATTTCTCAGCTTTCCAGTAGTATATAACACGTTGTGCCATCTATTAACAGAAAATAAGAAACACAAAGAAGCAGCTAAAGCTGCTCGGCCCATCTCACTATCGGCGATGTAATAATCAAATTAAAACCTGTGGCCGGCTATGAACCGGCTGCGTGAGCCAATGGATTAAGTGACCAAGAAAGTGTATTTCCGTGGCACCAAATACGCACCTCAGGGCATTAATCATGATGGGTGTCTCACTCAGACGCTGAAAGACGGTTGTTAGGTTGTGGCGGTGGACCATCAGTGACGTCGAGAAGATCAAGATGTCGTCAACACACCCGAAACAAGATGCTGAACCTTGCAAGACGCCATCCAGTAAACGCTGCTAGGTCTGGGCAGCATTCAAAAGGTCAAACGTCATATACATGCACATGAAGATCCCAAATGGTATGATGATTGCCTTTTTTTAAATGTCTTCTGGAGCCACTGGAATTTGCATGAACACCTGTGTGCAATCGATTTTGTTGTGTATTATGGAGCCCACCAAGGTGTGGCTAAAATTTTGAAGGTGCGGTACCAGATATCAGTCTGATAGTGTTCGTGAATTCAAGGCACGATAGTCCCCACGTGAGCGCCATGAAAAATCTTTTTTGAGGACTAAGTGCAAGGCTAATCACCAAGGGTTGCTGAGTGGTCGGACGGTACCTTGTCGCTACATAGGCTTGAAATCAGCCTTCGCTACAGCAACCATGTTGGGCACGAGTCAGTGTGGATGCATGAAATGGGAGGAAGGGGCATAATTATGATATGGTATATCACTGAATGTTTCATTCTCCTCAGAACACCAGTAGGGCGAGTGACGATGTCGGCATACCGTCCAGGTCACTTGACTGAAGAAAGTGGCCGGCCATTGCTGTCGTGCTGTTTTCAAACTTGCGACTGCGTCTATCGGCTGGGCGTCTGTGATATCAGCAAGCAGCTTGTAGTGTCTGAGGAAATCCTCACCCAGGATTGGCTCATTGATGCCAGCCGAAGTGATAGTCCATGTGAATGTGCAACGTAATCTGAGATTCTAATTTCGTTGGTGTATGCCATACGTTTTGACTATCAAGTTATTTGCAGCTGGAAGAGATAGCACCTCGGCAATCTTGCAGCCCCTCACCCTGGTTTTCGGGAATATTGTAAGCTTGTGCATATTGAGAGCTTGTCTACTAGGTATCTGACACCCCCCAGCCGGTTCTCCCATGAAGAGATGATTTTATATGGCACTGCATCCAAATGTGTCTAAGCCACACAATGATGTTAGGGTAATTCTATGAAAGGTTTCGCATCGCACAAGCCGATGAGTGTTTGTCACTATGTGTTTAGCACACTGACCATGTCAGGGTCACTAGTGAGGTGGAAACGAGTAGGATCGCCATTTACAAGTTAGTGGTTTGATTTGATTTGATTTTAGAAGGGAAGCTAAAACAGCTTTGGTCTAAACCGCCACTGCTCGCACTGAAACCGAATTTATTGTGTGGTATCACTCCCTGTATATCTAGTAAAGCCACCAATACCCTTAAATAGTGCAAGGAGTCCCTCTACCAGATCTTTGTTAGACACAATTTCTTCACTCTCGTCACAGATCCGACATTCAGAGTCTTCTTCCACTATACCCATTGTATGTAGGTGTTTTTTGCAATTCCCATGGCCAGTCATCAGTCCAACCATGAGTTTAATCTATTTCCTGTTCAAGCCCAGAATTACAGAGCTTCTTTTAAAACATGGCTTTGGCATCATTACCTTGCCACGTTTTTGTTTATAGACCTTGGTCCAATATTCTACATGCTTTCTTCTGAGCCAGTTCTGTAATTCTAGTTTGATCATAGCCTTGGTGATTGTCAGGACAGTTTCTGACCCAATGAATGGAGTCTTTGCCACCATCCTGGCCAATATATCGTCTTGTTCATTGCCACTGATCCCTGAGTGCCCATGGACCCACATAAGGCTTAACCTGTTGCTTGCCCCTAGCTCCACCAGAAACCTTTGACATTGCGCAACAATCTTAGATGTTGTTGCAGGAGCTGCCAATGATTTCAGGACTGCCTGGCTGTCTGAATGGATGTAGACACTACAGTTCTTGTAGCACCTACGCACATCCTCCTCCACACATGCCCTGATTGTGGTGATTTTGGCTAGGAATACTGAGGCCAGTTTTCGTAGAGAGACAATGCCCTCCAGTTTTGGCTGAATCCCGTACACTCCAGTTCCAGCACCTTAGTCTGATTTCAACCCATCAGAGAACCAGCCAATGTCCCCCGTACAATGGTGAACTGTTTTCTCCCACTGCTCCCTGCTTCCAATTATTATATTGTAAGGCTTGTTGAAGCAGTTGGGAGGTATAATGTAGTTGGCCTGCATTTCCCCAACCAGTCCTATATTTACCTCACTCTCTGTTTTAGTGTGTGATTCTGGATATTCCAATGAGACACAGTTTTTAGCAATTTTGAGCATGTATGCACCAGTTGCTGCCTCCATCTTGACCCTTCGGTGTAATGGAGGCATGTCCAGCATGGTTTCCAACCCAGCAGTCGGTGTGTTGCTAATTTCGCCTGTTATGACTAAGCAGTCTCTGTACCTTAGCAAGCTCCTTAGCTGCAACCTGCTGTTCTACCTTCTTCCACCACACTAGAGCCCTGTTGGAGATCCTAGGTCTAACCACCATGGTGTATATCCAGTGTGTACCTCTAGGGCTTAGGCCTCAGTTTTTGCCACAAGCTCTTCTGGTACTCACTAGAATTCCTCTCTCAATGTGAGGGGTCGATGTTAGTTTCTCATCTAAGGTTACCCCTAGGTATTTCACTATCCCCTTCACAGATAGGGTTTCATAGAAAAGCTTTAGATTCCAACTTGAGCGTTGGATATGCTTCTTCGTGAATGGTGGCACAACAATCTTCTTAGGATTAACCTGTAGATCCTGTTTGCAGCACTAATCTTGTACAATGTGCAGCACACATTGTCCCATATTCATGACTGTGTCAGTAAATTTGCCATATATTACTACAACGAGGTAATCTGCGTATCCTTGGCAAAAGCGTTGTCTGGAATTTAGTTCCTCAATGAGTTCATTCACCACTAGATTCCACAATAAAGGGGACAAAACTCCTCCTTGTGAACAACCTCTAGTGGTGTTAATTAACATATATTCATTCATAATGGTTGCCTTTACCATCCTTCCACTAAGCATGGCTCTAGTCTACCTACATATAGTGGCCCTAGGTCATACACCTCTGCTGGCCTAACCATGGAATCGAGAGCTGTATTACTAAAAGCCCCCTCGATGTCCAGGAAGATGCAGAGGGCTATTTCCTGAAAGTGAAGTGCTCTCTCCACCTTCCCAACGAGTTGGTAGAGAGCTGTCTCACATGGTTTTTCCTGGTTGATATGCGTGTTAGTTTGAATGTAGATGAGGCCTAGTTATCCTCCTCTCCCAAACATTTACATTAAACAGTTTTTACAATTTTTGAAAAATGAAGGAGAGCAGATTGATTGATCTCATATCCTTGGCCTTGGTATGATCAAGCCTCCCTGGTTTTGGAAGAAAGGCATTGGGAATTATTCCAGCTGCTTAGATAACTCTGAATAACCTGCGTAGTACTCCTATAAAATTCTCTCCTGCTTGTTGCAGGAGAGCTGGAAAGATTCCATCTGGGCGAGGTAGCTTGAACAGTTGGAATGTTCCCACTGCCCATTGGATTTTACTGAAGTCGACACACTCCTTGGCTGATTCCCAGTCCTCTCTTCGAATGCCTGAGAACTGTTGTCTCGCAGGGATCGCATTCTGGTCTGTGTTATCCACCAGAGCATATTGAGTGAAGAGAGTTTTGAGCAGCAAATCCAACATCTCACGTGCTGTCTTTGTATATTCCCCATCCTCCTTCCTCAATGTACCTCCTGGAATGGTTGGTACTGTAGTGAGAATTTTGTGAAGTCTGGCATAAGCAGATGTGCCATCCACTTCCTCACAGAATGCCTTTCAGGATGTCTCCTTTGCAATTGCTTTGTCTAATTGCAATGTTGTAGTTGACAAGGGCCTCACGATATTTTGCCCATTGTCCTTTACATCTCGCAAGGATAAACAGTCTTCCTACATGACTTCTTTGTGTTGCCAAGTTGTTGTTCCACCAAAGCACACTCCAACTTGTGCACTTCTTGTTGGTTGAGCATGTGTCCTGGTATGAGGGCACTATGGAAGAGGCTACAGCCGCTGATACTTCCTCAAACTCCACTGGATTTCTTATCGAGGTTTTAATTTCCGATAAGCTTAAGTCAAGGTCCTTCCCATATGTCTCCCAGTCTGTTTTCCTGGGATTCCTATAGCCCATGGTCTGCCTGATTTCCATTTCAGCCTTGCATGTGGTTAGATGAGAATGGCTCAAACGCCACATGCCATTGTTTGACATAGCTGCCCATCATCATGGAACCAAAGGTTATATCAGTAACTTCTTCCCTTCTGCTATTCCTGAATGTAAGTTCGTCATCCCTGTTCAGGACCTCCAGGTTGTTAGACAAGAGAAATTCCTGCAGGTACTCACTTCTACTGTTGGTGTCCTTGCTGCCCCACACTAGTTTGTGGGCACTGGCATCGCATCCAACCACCAGTTTGTCGCCTTGCCGATGGCAGTTTTTCGTCAGCCTCCTCACTTTCAAAGGAGGAAGAGAGCTGTCTTGGTAAGGAAGGTGTGCTGACGCCAAAATAATTTCCCTCGTGATACCTTCCTCAAATTGCTGCATCCTGATGGTCACCAGGTCCTTGGAACATAAATTCATCATTGGCATGAAAGAAATTCCATTTCTTATATAAATGCATGTTCTGGAGTTTATTGGATCTCTAGCATAAATCAACTTACGTCCAATGTCACTGAGGCCCGAGACACCCCCTTGTATCAGGGCCAAGTCCACTTCCTGTCTCCCCAGGTAATGGCCGAGGGCAGCAGTGGCCCCTTTACTGTGCTGCATAATAATCTGCATCACCTCATGTCTCCATCTCTCTGCCATAATTGCTTTTGAGGTCTTTGATTACCCTGATGGCGACTTGCGATAACCCTAAAAACAATTTCAGGTCTTGCTCTCGCAACGCCTTCAGAGACTTCTCTCTGACCTCCACCACCAGGGTTCATCATTTCAGTACAGCCTTCTGGTTGATTACTCTCCAATACTCTGTTGAGACTTTTGGCTTCTGGACCCCTATTTTCTCGAACAGGGTCTTTGGAGAGACATCCTTAAGGATCTTTGGTACCCATAATGATACCTTTGCAGTCTTAAGAAGCTCAGCTGCCACTTTGACAAGCAGCTTCACATCCTACCACAGGGATATCATGGGCACCTTGTCTTTGAGCCATTCCACTCTATGCATTCCCTCACAGACAAAAATGAGGGCATCATGATCCAAATAGACCTTCCTGAATTTGGGTCCTGGACCACCGTCGTCGCCCCCCCCCCCCAATCTTTTCAAAGTGGGCCATCTGCATGAGCTCCTCCTGCACTCATGTTGAGCAGGTCTGCGTATTCCCTTCAAACCTGCGACAGTTTTCTGTTGGGGGTCTTGGGCTCAAGCCCTATTATTTCCCTCCACTTTTGTTTGGGAAGCCACTCTTTTCATTCCTTTCTTTCTGTTCCCTGAGAAGAATCCTCCTGTGGGCCCCAGACAAGGCTTTAATCTTGATCTGGTCGAACTTCTCAGCCACAGTTCCCACTTCTTGCTCAGGTCTAGACCCTGATTCAGTAGTGAGAGTGCATTCCATCGGACCTGACCCCAATGTTTGGGTGTCTGAGGTTTCAGTTTGCCCCTCAGTTGGTTTTAAATTATTTACATCAGTTTTGTCCATCTTAGTCCTACGAGATTTGGGGATCTACATGGTCCACACCACTGAAACCTCACACGATGTAAGGTTACTTACTCAGGGAGGTTGCCTGGTATCCCGAGGCTCCGTTTGTGACACATCTTCCCATGTGCCGAGCAAGCCTTGGCACAGATCACATCACATCTTGGGTTGAGGAAGGGAACTGAGTAAGGACTAGGAGTGGATAAGGAAGACAGGACATTGTGGGACACTATTAGTCAGATCCATCAACTAAGGCCTTTTCAGCAGTAGGTCCTCTACCTTTGACAAAGCCCTCAGCTTTTCATGGATACAAAAGCCCCTCCACCCACATGGACAGCACTTCGTCAAGGCGATGGTCCCCCGGAGAGGAAGTTAGTGATGCAGTGGGTAAGTTTTATTGCTACATCCATACACTGTGCTCAGGCTGTAAGACGTTGTGTCAGTAACTGACAAAGAGCATGTCGACACAATGGTATATTTATTCATGGGAAAGGAACACACAGTCAATAAACAATGTTTTCCAATAAAGAAAATGTTTTTTCTCATGAATGTGTGACCTCAGTAACGTGTTGCAGAATAGATGTGTTCAAACTCAATTCTTGGAGGGTGTACACTCCTCAGTGATCGATCACATGGTCGACTCATGTACCCACAGAAAGAACGATGGATATGTGAGTAGACGAAATCGATAACTGTCTTCCAACCCACAGGGCGCCATGTACTATGCGGTCGCCATTAAATGAGATGGATGAATGGACGATGCTGTCTAAATAATCTCGTACAATTTGTGAGCAGCTCATACTAAGCTCTTCACACATGCCCTATAGCAATCAGAATCAGACTTATGGAGAAGTGTCTACGCCATTCTATTGTTCAGCTCGCACTGGGCTCTGATGTGTCGTGGGCGCGCCCATGCGCATTGCACTGTTGCCAAAATTAGTCCTGAGCGAAAACTTGTGGGTGCGCCAGCACATGCTAAGCACGGTTACAGCCACGTCAAGGAGGACGAAGCTTCTGCACATAGAGCCACAGCGATAAGGAAGCGTGGAAGGGGTAAGGTCTCCATGAATGGCCGCAGAGAGTGGGCAAACAAAGTCCTTGTTGCTGAACTGTGTTGCTGCGGACAACAATCAGATTCATTTGCCTTCTTTACATAGTATTATACGTGAATGTATAATACGAAGAGGAAATACACTACTGGCCATTAAAATTGCTACACCAAGACGAAATGCGGATGATAAACGGGTATTGATTGGACAAATATATTATTCTAGAACTGACATGTCATTACATTTTCACGCAATTTGGGTGCAAAGATCCTGAGAAATCAGTACCCAGAACAACCACCTCTGGCCATAATAATGGCCTTGATACGCCTCGGCATTGAGTCAAACAGAGCTTGGATGGCGTGTTTAAGTACAGCTGCCCATGCAGCTTCAACACGATACCAAAGTTCATCAAGAGTAGTGACTGGCGTACTGTGACGAGCCAATTGCTCGGACACCATTAACCAGACGTTTTCAGTTGGTGAGAGATCTGGAGAATGTGCTGGCCAGGGCAGCAGTCGAACATTTTCTGTATCCAGAAAGACCCATTCAGGACCTGCAACATGCGGTCTTGCATTATCCTGCTGAAATATAGGGTTTTGCAGGGATCAAATGAAGTGTAGAGCCGTCAATGTGAATAAGAGGTGACTGAGACGTGTAATCAATGGCACCCCTCACGCCAGGTGATACGCCAGTATGGCGATGACGAATACACGCTTCCAATGTGCGTTCACCGTGATGTCGCCAAACACGGATGCGACCATCATGATGCTGTAAACAGAACCAAAATACACCCGAAAAAATGACGTTTTGCCATTCGTGCACCCAGGTTCGTCGTTGAGTACACCATTGCAGGCACTCCTGTCTGTGATGCAGCGTCAAGGGTAACTGCAGCCATGGTTTCCAAGCTGACAGTCCATGCTGCTGCAAACGTCGTCGAACTGTTCGTGCAGATGGTTGTTGTCTAGTAAACGGCGCCATCTGTTGAGTCAGGAATCAAGATGTGGCTGCACGACCCATTACAGCCATGCGGACAAGGTGCCTGTCATCTCGACTGCTAGTAATGCGAGGCCATTGGGATCCAGCACGGCGTTCCGTATTACCCTCCTGAACCCACCGATTCCATATTCTGCCAACAGTCATTGGATTTCGACCAACGCGAGCAGCAATGTCGCGATACGATAAACCGCAATCGCGATAGGCTACAATCCGACCTTTATCAAAGTCGGAAACGTGATGGTACGAATTTTTCCTTCTTACATGGGACATCACAACAACGTTTCACCAGCCAACGCCGGTCAACTGCTGTTTGTGTATGAGAAATCGGTTGGAAACTTTCCTCATGTCAGAACGTTGTAGGTGTCTCCACCGTTGCCAACCTTGTGTGAATGCTCTGAAAAGCTAATCATTTGCATATAACAGCATCTCCTTCCCGTCGGTTAAATTTAGCTTCTGTAGCTCGTGGTGTAGCAATTTTAATGGCCTGTAGTGTAATACATTTTAAAACCGATTTCTATCAGTCGTCTACATAACAGAAGTCATACTTCAGGTCATGAGGTTGTGTCCACTGCTCCACAGCAGTTGTCTGTGTGATGACGATTATCTAACGACAAGATCATCGAAAATGGTGGCAATAATTGCCATTTACTGCGATTTGGACTATAAGTAAAAATGTAAAACACGACAACATAAACTTCTAACTCTAACCGAAATCGCCATATTTGACAACTGCTTCTGCTCCACATAACTTTTTAAATGTACATCGTAATACCATCTGCTATCTGAATTCATGTCTGAACCATTTGATTGAAAATTTAGGATGATAGGATCAAAGTCTCTATCCATCTTCACCTCCCTGTCAAAGTCTTATTTTTGAAATGTTTCACCATGATACACACAGTGTGCCCATGCTGAAAGGGGATGCTATCTATTGCTTCGTGCACAAGCATTCAGTGTCTGTTATGTTGAATGTTTTTTCTTCCCACATAGCTTGTAACTGTGTGCAAAATAATTGTGTTGGATTATACTGACAGTGATATGTGGGTAAATGCAAAACTTTGTGACCACAGTGACATGCAAGAGAATCGAATTTGCACATTCTGTCGCATGACTTTTTCTAAATTAACAAGCTGCAGGAGTTCGCCTTGAGTATGACTTATATTGTCCAGAATATTTTTATTTTTCAGCCAGAGCAAAATATCCCCTTTCCTGATGCTTGTACTTGGTCTTTTCTCTGTAACAGCTGAATGATAACTGGCATGGTGATTACAATGATCCACTTTGAAACACAATGTAGCAAGAGTTGTGCCGTGGACCACTTCCTAAAAGTGACTGTTCATTTCCGAATGGCAGTCACTACTGCTTTTCGTACATGTGTTACTCTCAGGAGCAACTCAGAAGAAGACCCAGCATGCAGAATAAGTATGCAAGAACCTTTTCTTATGGGAACTTTAAAACCGCCAGTACCATCACTCATTTTCCAACAGATACTCAAGGAATGATTCTGATTCACCCATGTTTCATCAAGGTAAATACAGTGTAGAGCTATCTCCTCCTCTTGTATCATACACCTTTATAAGGGATGTGGCTTGTGCTGTTTCTATGTCACTTCCTTCAATTACAAACTCTTTTCTTAACATATTTGAAGCCAATGTCTTTTAAAATTCTTTGCATTGACGAAGTGCTATCTTTGAAGCCAATTTGCTCAGGCATAATTATAACTAGTTTTTATGATGACACGTATTCCCTTGTTATATACATTTCAATTTCGGAGGGCTCTAAAATATCTTCATCAAAACCATCTACGTGTGTCACAGCTCTCTTGCGATTTCGATGCTTTCCAGGCGACATGAAAATAAATTTTCCTTAGGTTCAGTGGTTCAAATGGCTCTGAGCACTATGGGACTTAACATCTGTGGTCATCAGTCCCTTAGAACTTAATACTACTTAAACCTAACTAACCTAAGTACATCAAACACATCCATGCTCGAGGCAGGATTCGAACCTGCGACCGTTGCAGTCACGCGGTTCCAGACTGGAGAGCCCAGAACCGCACGGCCACCAAGGACAGTCCTTACGGTGTGGCCAGTCCTTACGTTCTTCTGACACTTTTGTTTGCTATTCTCTGTACAATTCTCTTGCTGGAACGTGCTTCTGCAGTTCGTTCTTGAGCCTTCAAAATGTCAATATAGAAGTATTATTTTCAGATTTACATTTGAAAAAGTTAGAAATGCGGGTCGTAAAGCTCCTGGACTGCTTGTGAATCATCTACAGCTACATGATTACTCTGCAATGCACAATCAAGTGCCTGGCAGGAGGTTCACCTTCAAGCTATTTCTGTACCACTCCACTATCGAACAGTGCGAGGGCAACACGAATACTTTAATTTTTCCGTGTGAGCTCTAATTTCTCTTATTTTATTATGGCGATCATTCGTCCTATGTAGGTGGGCGTCAACAATGTATTTTCACACACTGAGGAGAAAGTTAGCGGCTGAATTTTCATGTAAAGATTCTGCCACTACGGAAAACGCCTTTGTTTTGATGACTGCCACCCCAATTCGCGTATCATATCTGTGACAGTCTCTCCGCTACATCTCGCAGTAGTACAGGACGAGTTGCCTTCTAAGAAGTTTTTCGATCAGTCCTATCTGCTGTAGATCCCACACCGGACAGCACTATCGCAGATGAGACCGGGAAAGCATGGTGTAAGTGGTCTCTTTAATAGCCCTGTTCCATTTTCTAGGTGTTCTACCAATGAATCACAGTCTTTGGTTTGCTTTCCGCATAATATTATCCATGTGATCATTGCAGTTTAAGTTACTTATAATTATAATCCCTAAGTATATAGTTGAATTTACAGTCTTTAGATACGTGTGTTTTACCCTGTAAACCGAAATTTTGAAGATTCTTTTTAGTACTGATGTGGATGACTTAAGACTTTTCATTATTTACAGTCAACTGCTACTTTTCTCACCCTGCAGATTTCTTGTCTAAATCGTTTTGTAATTTGTTTTAATCTCCTGGTGACTTTATAAGGTGATAAATCACAGCACCAACTGCAAAGAATCTAGGAGGGCTGCCCAGATTGACTCCTAAATCGTTTATTAGATCAGGAAGGCCTACAACATTTCCTCGCAAACGCCAGATATCACTTTGTTTTATTCGATGATTTTCCATGTGACCTTCCTGACAGGAAATCATGAATCCAGTCGCACAACTAAGACGATACTCCATAGCCACACAATATAATTAAAGTTGCCTGTTAGGAACTTCATGTTTATTGCTGGCACCTGACAGTCATTTGGAAATCACTCTGAAACGTTTATAGATGCACATTACAGCTATACTGGATCAAGAAAGTAACGTCGACATCCAAATGAAAAATTCGGTCGCTCTGTGAATGAAACTGCATTTGCGCAACATGCGAGAGAAAGATTCTCGGCGTCTGGTTTGTAACTCGGGGTTAGCCGCTCGGGGAGAGAATGAACCTTATTGACTGCTAACAGTTAACGGTAGGGATGATCAGAACGCCTGAAAATAGAGCCGTCTTCCTACATGATGCGAACTATAGCTTGTGCTGGCTGTAACTACAGTCACGCATTTCTTGGCGCGACAGCCATACGTTTATACGATCTTCATCAAACACCAAACGTCTTCCTGAAGGTGGAGAGTCACTAATGTCAATGCGATCCTCCTGTCCAATGGCATTATCCCCATACACGGTACAAATGGTTTTGGCTGCCTCTGCTTGTGTTAGCCCTCTATTGTACTCAAACATAAGAATACCGGTATGTAGAAGAAGTTCAGATTTCTTCACTTGGCACTCCATTTTCTACTGTTCACAGCTCCACTCACTGTCTCCAAATGACGAAGTGACAATATGTAAACTCAAATAGCAACATGAACTACAAATAAGAAATTACAATCAATAAATAAACCCATAGTAAACGGAACATGAAAATGCAAAACACTTATTTAATACCTAGATGCAACATTTTGTACTGATATGGTCCGGAATGTTTACAAAGGCTCAGTCGCCAGTGACGTAGATTCCAGACATTGATTCGTTGGAACGATACTGAGAAAATTTAGTTAGTCTACAAAAGAGACTGATTACTACTCACTTGTGCGTTTCATCTTAGAATATTGCTTGAGTATAAGGCACTCGTATAAGACTTACGGGGGGGGGGGGGGGGGGTCGTATAAGATAGGACTAACGGGGGGGGGGGGGGGGGGGGCTGAACGTGTAGAACGATGGGCGTCACGAAATGTCATAGGTTTGATTGACACACGTTACAGCATCACGAAAGTGTTGAAAAACCCGAAATGGAGAGGGGTGCTTTAAGACAGACTACAGTTCTACGAAAACCGACTTAAATCGTTTTGAGAGCTAGTGTTAAGTGAGGAATCTGAAGAAATCATTCATCCACCTTCGTAATGCTGCCTTATTGGCTGTGAAGACAAGATTAGACGAATTATCGCATACGCAGAGGCATTTAATCATTCTTCTTGCACTACATACGCAATTTCACGGAAAAAACTATATCATTTGGTACCAACCTAAGTACTTGCAGTTCACACAGTTTACAGCGGTATGCACCTTTTATATGTAGTATAACAGCAGAGACACATGTGTTGTGTCACTTGTTCACTGACAGTGACCGGCAGTGTTTGTATATAATATGTCAGATAGTGTTTGTTTTTTAACGACGATAATCTTTGGCGAAAGTATTTTTGTGGTGTCGGCAATGTACAGTTGTTTACGTTTGATACGTGCTACGACGAGTGTGTTTTGATTGTATGGTTAGTGCTGACTAGGTTTTCCTGAAGAGTGCCACTATGACAGAGCAAACTCGTTCTGCTACGCCCGCTGAAGCCACTGTGACACTGGTCGAAAGCGAAGAGGATATTCAGCAGGTATGACCGTTATCTGTGTACCGTCTCTTGCGTAAGGATTATTGCATTTTACGACTTGTTTGAGGAATCATTGCTTATCTTTCCACTTTAAGCGTTGCGATTTTTTAATGTAATGTAAGAAGGAGTCTTACATCGATATAAAAATGCTATTTCGGATTGGGAATTTGATAAAAACTCGCATCTTTTTGAACCACTGCAATTTCATCTCGTTAAATTGCAAAAAATGTTATGCAGATGTAGTGAGTAATAAGGCAGGTCCGTTGGATGGCATCAGGGTACTAGATCTGTCGAGAATAATAGCGGGTCCATTTTGCACAATGATTTTAGGTGATCTGGGAGCGGAAATTATTAAAATAGAGAGACCTCAAATCGGGGACGAGTCGCGGAACTGGGGGCCTCCTTTTATCAAAGGCACTAAAGAATCTTGCTACTTCCTTGCTGTTAACCGCAATAAAAAGAGTGTATGTGTTGATTTAAAATCTCCCAAAGGCCAAAAGGTTATCCATGATCTTGCAGCTAAGTGTGACGTTTTAGTTGAAAATTATGTACCAGGAAAACTAAATGAATTTAATTTAGATTATGACACAATCAAGCATGTAGCGCCCAAGCTGATTTACTGCTCTATTACTGGATATGGCTCAGAAGGACCATATAGTAAAAGACCAGGATATGATGTAATAGCTGCATCTGTTGGGGGACTAATGCATATAACTGGACCACGCGGTGGAGAACCGTGTAAAGTTGGTGTTCCAATGACAGACATGGCTACAGGTTTGTATGCTCATGGTGCAATTATAGCAGCATTATTCCAGAGAGGTCGCACGGGTTTGGGACAGAAGATAGATTGTGACTTGTTATCTACTCAGGTTTCGTGTCTAATTAATGTAGCAGCAAACAATTTAAATGTTGGTTTGGAAGCAGAACGCTGGGGAACAAGTCATTCAAGCATTGTGCCCTATGAATCATTTCCTACATCTGACGGATGTTATATAACAATTGGTGCTGGTAGCAACCAGCAGTTCAAAGAGCTTTGTGAAAAATTGGATTTGCCACATTTAGTGGTAGACGAACGATTCTGCAACAATGAGATGAGAGTGAAGAACAGGAAGATATTAATAGAAACGCTGAGAAATCGCTTCAAAGAGAAGTCGTTGGAAGAATGGTGTGCATTGCTTCAGGATTCATCATTTCCAAATGGTCCAATCAACAGTATTTCCAAGGTGAGTGTTCATTCCATGTTTGCATAGAAATGTAATGATATTTCATGAATTCCTGAAGTTGATTGAATTTAGTGAAAGTAGACCTTAATCTAGGTATTGCAAGCTGTTCTTTAGTATGTAATGGCCAGAGAGCATTATCCAGGTGATGTATTTCTGCAGTTGCAGTATAAAGTATCATTTTCTTGTCTTTTGAATCGGCGCAATTGGTTGGTTCATTTGGGGAGGATACAAACCACAAGGTCATTGGTCCCAGGATGGAATTTACGAATGCTGTTGGAGAAAGTGGAATTGATAGCAAAGAAGGATTTTTTGAGGTACCAATGTTAATACAGGAGAGAATTTGGGATATTCTAGAAATTGATCAACATTATCAGTCCATGAGAAAAATATTTTTTTACTATTAGTGATCAGGTCAATTGTATTTATGTAACTCAGTGTATTGAAGGAATGTAGTGTTTGCAGTTCTTTGGTAAAGAAAGAAACATATTGAAAAAGCAAGAAAGTATGTGATTTTGCATGATAAAAAGTAAACTACTCCAAGCTTTATTTAATGGAATAAAATCAGTTAAAAATGCTTAAATAATTCTAAACATTAATGTTATGTAACGTAAATTAAAATTTGTAGGGGTTTGTGCTTTAAATATTCGTTTGAAGATAAGGGTC
Organism: Schistocerca gregaria; assembly: GCF_023897955.1. NCBI lineage: Eukaryota > Metazoa > Arthropoda > Insecta > Orthoptera > Acrididae > Schistocerca > Schistocerca gregaria. The sequence goes on along the minus strand of NC_064924.1, from coordinate 173,927,505 downwards.
CCAGAGACCACACCTTGTAATATACATTACAGAAAAGTAGCCTCATGAGTTAATTGTTAAAAAGGAAGGCCACGGATAAGAGGGAACTGCCTGCTTTGAGGATAAGAGGAGAAGAAGGAAGGGTAGTTCAGCAGAATGAGTAAGTCAAAGTTAATACTTGTACATTGGTAAGCACTGGATCGGCTTCAGTCCAGAGGTAACAGACTGTGAACTGAATGTAGAGTACAAGGAGAACAAAGATAAAAAAGTAAAAAGCAATCAAGAAATCAATTAAATAATACAGAATAAATTAAAAAAAAACACGCTAAAAGAGAGGGAATTGTATATTAATAAATGCCTGTATCAGAATGCAAAGATATGTTGGAGGACAAGGTCCAGTCTTCAGAGTTCATAGAAAATAGTATTGGGTAGGAGAATCCAAATAGCATGTGTGACGTGGCAGGCACAGAGTCCCCTTGAGCCACCATGATAGAGCGTGGTCACCATCGAATTTTGGGTGTCTGCAAGGTTCAGTTCTTCTATGTTGGTTCATCTGCTCAACCAGCTTAGTGGCAGTCATTCCTATATAAAATACTGTACACTTGACAGATGTTAGTTGGTAAACAACATGCATGATTTCCCACATTGTTATGTCTTTGATACTCAGGATTTACCAGTGATTGGCTGAAGAAAGTGCTATCGTGCATTATTAGACAGACTTTAGAGTGGTAGTGATGGCAGAGGTAGGAGCTGCGGGATATATACAATGATAAGGAAATGTCGTAAGCTTTATCAGTGATGTTACAGAGGTTAGAGATTGACAGAAGGCAACGGTAAGTGGTGTGGGGAGGCTGTCATTGAGAGAGAGGATTTCATTTCAGGTATTGATGAGAGGGAGTCATAGCCTTTATACTTTTTTATGAAAATGATACCTATTCCTGTGTCCACATTGGATCTATATGAGTATCAGCTAGTTTATGACCACTTCCTTGAAGTATTTTTTCCCCCTGTCTTCTGTGGTTTTTTTGGTTTTGAATATCCAAGTTACATAATTTTCTTCCTGGCACATGAGAGATTTGAAACAAGTAACAGTTAAATTTGTTTTGTTTTCCAGTCCCTATATTCCAATCTGTATGTAGAGCACTATTCTTACGTGAAATAATTATTAAGTGGCAGGGATTACAATCAGATGGGTGCTGGTGAATAGTAGTCAGCAGCTTGTAGAATATTTGTGTTACAGTATCCTTTTACAGAGTTTCTTTTCCACTGGAGTATTATATGTAAATTTTGCACCATTTCTCCAACATGAGAAATTGCTTATGTTTGTTAGCACTATAATAGGATAAAGTACAATCTGTTAAAATTAAAAATGTTCCACATTCGTACAGGTAAAAGTATTGTTCAGACCTAGAATAAATGTCATGTAAACATACGTTTAGTAACAACAGGTAGTTGAGATGTGGGTAATCCTGTCATGTGATAACCATTTAGCATTTGAAACTGCAGGGAGGTCCCAAGTGGTACCACTATTTTTATGAATAATTCACTTCTCCTTCTCAAAGAATCAAGTTGCATGAATACATGGGAGATTCATTACTGTAATGTGTCCAATTATGCCAGAATCATTAAATGTCCGTATAACTAGAAATCAAGTAGATGAGTCAATTTAATGGGAAGGCGGGTCGACCGAAGCGTCTGATCCCACCCGTCGGCTTTGACCCGTGACATAAGGCTGTTGTGATGTGTGATGTCACGACGGCGCGGAATTTAGTTTGTGAAAGTGGCGTGTTTGTAGGTGTCGTTTTGATGCAATCGGTGGTGCTCTCAGGTGGTGTGTTAGGTGATGTTTTTGGTTTAGTTTTCGAGTGTGGTGTTGTGTGGGAATTTTGATAAATTGCTTTTTCTGTGTATTTGGTAGGTATGGATATGACTGGCATGGTCAACAGTTTTCAGTTGTCGGCTATGATGGGGGACAGTGTGTTGTCTCTAATAAAATTTCTTCAACTATTCGGATTTTTGGATGAAGTCGTGAAGAGTTCAGTATGTTGTGAAGAAATGAGGCTTACTTAAAGTTCCGGCGTCTCGGACAAGGGATGGCTGTATGTGGAGATGTCATAAGCATAACAGGCCTAGGGAAATGTTCGTTCACAATGTGTGGCTGTGAATGTTGGTATTGGTTTTTGAGCTAAATAGGTCAAGGAAGTGTTAGGTCCTAATTTATGGGATCAGGAGCTGCTGTTGAGCTACATATGTAAAGGGAAGTGTCCGATTCCAGATGATATTGTAATTTGGGGGGTTCTGTGATGTTGGTTTTTTTCGTCGTTTTGTAAGGTGGTGGGTGTCTAAATTTGTTTATATTTAGTTTGTTCGTACCCAAAAACCCCCTATTTCCCGCACTTGTCCCGTTAGTGTCATTAGGCTTTTTGTGGAACATGTGTGTGTTGGTTTTTCAATGTATTTTCGTCCTCATAATGGGTACGTAACGACTCGCCATATTTGAATCGTGGTTTGTGGTCGTTTCTGCCATATTTGTGACGTCGTGGGTCAAAGCAGACGGGCGGGATCGGACGCTTCCGTATTTCCGGGAAGGCTATACTAATGGCCATCCTTGGCCAATGAATCACTCATTACATTATTAGGTTGGTGTGATGTGTAGGAATTGGTCTGGTGAATCAGACCTGTAACATTTCTGCAAGAGTAATGCTCTTCAGTAATGTGGGTAATTTGTTATCGTATTATATGGGCTGTAAGATGCTCCTTAATTTTTAAGCATTTTTTTTAAAATAACACTTTTACCATTCTTATTATTAGATTTCAAAGCCAGACTAAAAAAAAAAAAATACTTTTAAAACCCCTGAAAATCGCCATCTCCAAGTTTTGACTGTTTTGTATTCACTCCTCTATTTGCACATTTCGTCTTCCTCATTTTTTTCAGTTGCTCTTTACTGGCTTGCCAGACAGAAATGGTATTCATCATTTTGATGTGCAGCTCCTTGTATTGGCCGTGTTTGCAGTTAAAATCCAAAGAAATGGTATTTTCTGTTGGTGGAGGGCTTAAATGCTGCTCTGTTTCCATATTCTTTTGCATATGATAGTACTTTCAATTTATAGCCCATGCCATGTAAATACCTTTCATTTTTTTCTATTATGAAACTAGCTACTAATGAAGATATTGTACTGTTGCCGATCACACAACTCACTTTTTGTTAAATTTCATTAGCGTCTTAGACTGCAGTGACTCATCATAGGCTAGACACTGTTCTGTATTTGTGACGACAGGTGAGAGGGAGACAGTGTTATCAAACTTGTGAACCCCACAACTCATGTTCGTTGCTGCGGTGCACTGCTCAATTGAATCCATTGTTGCCAAATAGTGATAGGTTTCCCGCAGCATTGAATATACACTAAAGAGCCATAGAAACTGGTACACCTTCCTAATATAGTGTAGTGCCTCCATGAGCATGCAGAAGTGCCATAGCACAATGTGGTATGGACTCAACTAATGTCTGAAGCAATGCTGGAGGAAATTGACACTGTGAATCCTGTAGGGCTGTCCATAAGAGTATGAGGGAGTGAAGATCTCTTCTGAACAGCATGTTGCAAGGCATCCCAGATATGCTCAATAATGTTCATGTCTGAGGTGTATGGTGGCCAACGGAAATGTTTAAACTCGGAAGAGCATTCCTGGAGCCATTCTGGATGAATGTGTGTCGCATTGTCCTGCGGCAATCACCAGAGTCTGTCAGAATGCATAATGGATGTCAATGGACGCAGGTGATCACACAGGATGCTTACGTCACCTGTCAAGAGTCGTATCTAGATATATCAGGGGTCCCATATCACTCCATCTGCACATGCCCCAGGTCATTACAGGGCCTCCAACAGCTTGAACAGTCCCCTGCTGACATGCAGGGTCCATAGATTTGATGAGGTTGTCTCCATACACTCACACGTCCATCTGCTCGGTACAATTTGAAACGAGACTTGTCTGACCAGGTAGCATGCTTTCATTCACAAACAGTCCAATGTTGGTGTTGATGGGCACAGGCGAGGTGTAAAGCTTTGTGTAGTGCAATTGTCAAAGTACATGAGTCGGCCTTTGGCTCTGAAAGCCCACATTGATGATGTTTTGTTGAATGATTCGCACACTGACACTTGTTGATGGCCCAGCATTGAAATCTGCAGCAATTTGCGGAAGGGTTGCACTTCTGTCATGTTGAACATTCTCTTCAGTCATCGTTGGTCCCAATCTTTCAGGATCTTTTTCTGGCCACAGCAATGTCAGAGATTTGATGTTTCACCGGGTTCCTGATATTCACAGTATATTCATGAAACGGTTGTATGGGAAATCCCACTTCATTGCTACCTCGGAGATGCTGTGTCCCATCGCTCATGCGCTGACTGTAACACTATGTTCAAACTCACTTAACTCTTGATAACCCGCCACTGTAGCAGCAGCAACTGATCTAATAACTGTGCCTGAGACTTGTTGTCTAATGAATCCCTTGCCAACTGCAGTGCTGTATTGTGCCTGTTTACATCTCTCTGTATTTGAATACACAAGCCTATACCAGTTTCTTTGGCACTTCAGTGTAGATATAACAACTGCTCATTGAGAATTGACTATGTAACAATGTGATTGGCAGCTCCAACAGCACACTTGTTTAAAGATCATATTGCTTCTTGCAGCACTTCCTAGACAATATGTAATGTGTTCACTGTGTTAAGACTGCCAATATCCTTTGCTTGTTGCAAATAGTCTCATGTTTACAAATTGCTTGAATGTGCTACTGAGTATTTGAATGCCCAGCTGAATATTTTTTTTTTTTTTTTTTTTTTTTTTTTTTTTTTTTTTTTTTTTTTTTTTTTTTTACAAAGAAAGTGGCACTGTGGTCGCTGTTAGGCAAACATGAAACAAGCCTCTCATTTGGCCAAACCATGTCTGCCATTTCTCACAGGGAATAATAAGACTTCATTGCAAAATGCCCATTATTAACACTGCAAGGAATCACTAATAATTTTCTGAAACCAGCCATGTCAGTATGCCACAATTACTGATGGGAGAGACAGTTGCACATGTCATGACCAAGGTCATCACCACAGTCAGTGGACTAAATATTGAGCAAACTCAGCCAATTAGAAATGAGCAGTGTGCTTCAGTTGGAAGATTACTGACTACTGCATATATTTGGCGCACACAAAACCACCAATATGTTGTTGTATGTTTCCATCCAGGCATAGTCTGATAGGTGTCTATTTTGTCTAGTTTTTTACTATATCAACTCTTGCAAGACTATGGAACAATTTTTAAAACACTTTGTTTCATCCATCACAGTACCCTTTTTTAAGGTGTAACTGTATTTATTGGATACTGCTTTCTATTGAATGTCATCTACAATTTTATAGAAATGTTCAATACCAAACAACCACTTGTCCACCAAGAAACAATGTAATGTAGCAACTACATTAACTCTACCCTCTCTGTTTTTCACTTTCAACTTCATTTAAAAACTTAAGAATAATATTTATACTAATAAAACCGTAAGGGCTTTACCCACAATTAAACTGAAACAATTCTTGCCAAATGTAACCTGACATACATTGTTTTATTTGCTTTCTTGTCCAGAGAGACATAAAAAAGAGAACTCTGATGACATTGGGCAGGCGTACCGGTACATCAGAACGATCTATGTAGAAGGCTCTAAGTCTCACAGAGTGGGCAGATGCACTAGCTGACATGGCTTGAAGTTTTAGGGAGTGACAAGTGTGTAGTAAAGTAAAAATCTTCTAGTAGTTTCTAGAACCAATCCAGCATAGGAATACCTTTCAAGTAGCAGGAAAGCCTGCAAGATTGATACTTCTGCAGGCAACCCCCATATGACTTTGATGTGCGACATTGCGGGTTATCGTCATCGGGATAAAATAGTCCCATTTATTCTTAGTCCCTCAGGCTAAGAAAAATATAATTTAAGGTAATTGATGATAGTGCTTGAGAAAACTGCGTCCTCTCGTACATTTCTTATTCTTTCATTTAGCTTATGATTTGAGTGATTACCTGATTACTGATCCACATGGAGGTATAGGTACCGTGGAGGTGGTGCCAGCTGAGGGGTTGGCGCACTCTATCCAGAGGATCGTTTCTGGGCTGTCACTGAGGCCAGACCCATATCTGACTGCTCTGCTAAAATGTTCAGTCTGTGTAGTCATTACGTATTTTCAAAGTACAAAAGCTTTCCAGACACTGCTCTGAGTGTCTGGAACAGCAATTGATTAATGACAGGGTATTCTACTATTAATAGACACCAGTAAATGAGTGCGTGGGGAAGTGACTTTGATTATGTGACATAAAGTTTCATTAAACTGTGACAAACTCTAGAACATTGATAGAATTGTGTACCATAATCAGTATGTTGGCTCATCATCATCTGTAAATGATCTAATGCATGCGTGCTGATGTGAAATTCCTATATGTCTTCAAAAGTACAGCATGTAAGATGCCAACTGGTTGTGTGTGTATAAAAGAATCCCAATTCAGTGTTTCATGTTTGAATGTGTAGGCAAGTGAATGCAATTGTAATTTCTTATTACAAGACCCACGTGGTGGTGCAAAATTAACTATTTACGATTACTCTGAATGAAACCAATATCCTAATTCTGTTTGTTTCCAGTATAGACAAATTATTCTAGAGGTGGCTAATGTATATCAAATTTATCAGAGTTGTGGGGTCTAATTCATAGTGAAGAATAATATGTACGTGAATAATGGTTGTGTCATCACTTGGCGTGGAAGGGAAGACGTTAGACTGGTGCCCTGTCATTCATGTGTTCTCAGATTCAACAATAGGTACCAAATACTACTGTAATAGCAATCTCTTGTAGATGTAACATGTGCTCTCTTAGAGGACAATGCTCCTCTCAATTACATTTCAGTTCTCATGGTAGATCCATTTTCTTATTTACAACAAACCTTTCCATTTCCACAATTACTTTATTTTTTTTTTCTTCCCACAAGAGGTTACAGTGAGTGCGTCAAGAGCAGAACTGTCTTTGAAGGCAACATATCTTCATGAAGTGTAAAGGTCTTGGTGTGTGGCGCTCACGACACTTAACAAACGTTAGGTGGCCATTGCTTGCTGCATGCTTTAATTTGTTTGACAGCCCTGATCTCAAGTGACTAATCACTGCCACTGATACATAGCAAAAACAATCAATTTTCAATCATATTACAGCATTTGGTTAAGGCCCCATGGTAGTCAACGCAATAATGTCTGAGTAACAAACATCTCCACTGAAGCTGCTAACTTCCAGCAGGACAATGTTTGTTGGTTATAATTTATTCGTCCAAGGATCATTTTACATTAATATGATTTGTCAGCTCAATACAAGGAAATTATAAGTTGTGTGTGCAGACATATAAAAATATGCATGTGCGTTTAATGAGCAGAGGACAGATGATTGACCTTGGACGTGTCAGTGAGGTAGAGCATGGACTTACATCTTCCATTTCAAGGCCAGAGTAACATTCAACTTACACCAAGGGTGCAATGTTCTTATGTTTGTACCTGTCTGGAACAATTTAGTTAGTTTAGTGTTTCAATGTTGTATGTCGTATTCCTATGGAAATGGAAGATCAGCTACCTGCATCATCTGACCTGAGACTGTCAGAACTACAAATTAAAGAGTAAACTTCTTTCAGTTTTCAAACCATGTCTATTTGAAAAGAATTATTGAATTTGTAAATAAAATAGAAAGAAACTTCCACATGGGAAAAATATATTAAAAACAAAGATTCCAAGACTTACCAAGCTTTCCCGCTTGGTAAGTCTTGGAATCTTTGTTTTTAATATAATGAATTATTGAATTTTCTATAACTGTCACTGATCGTTAAATTCTAAAGATGGTGATGGATACATCTGTGAAACATCTGAGAATTTTGAGTTGAAGTGGCTTTGAAAAATGAGGAGTGATATTTTTTAATGCTGTCACAAAATATTTGGAGGAAATGTTCTGAATTAGTGTTGCATCTAATGTTCCAGGTCATGGATGATCCTCATATCAAGCATATTAACCTGATAAAAGAAATGGAGCATCCATCGGGTGAGAAGATAAGACTAGTGGGTCCTCCAGTGAAATTCAGTGACTGCAGAAATGAAGTTAGCCTTCCACCACCTTTCTTAGGTCAACACACATCTGAAGTTCTGAAAGAATTATTAGATTATTCTGATGTTGAAATTCAGTCTCTGCAGAATTGTGGGGCAATTAGCTGATTGTGGAGACTATCAAAGAAAGCAGACAGACAGTACTCATGTAAGAACTGTGTTAGCTGTTTAAAAGTGTTTGTTCATATTTTGTGCAATGATCCATATTTGTTTTGTATATAAAATGTTGTAGGTAATGGGATGTCTCATATAATGTAAAAGTGTATGTAAAAAATATAAGAATAAATGTATGTCATAAATAACTTAAGATCTTATTTTTTCCATCCTCTCATTGTGAGACATTCAGTAAAGTATTCTTGGAAGTTTGTGTAGAGCAGCCTTACTAAAGAATATTGTATAATCTCTCTCTCTCTCTCTCTCTCTCTCTCTCTGTCTGTGTGTGTGTGTGTGTGTGTGTGTGTGTGTGTGTGTGTGTGTGTGTGTGTCCTCTCACCCTTCCCCCTTCCTCTCTCTCCCTCCTCCCCCCCCCCCCCCCCCCCCCTTTGCATGTGCAAGGGGGAGGGCCAGGACAGATGGATCCTATTCAAATTAAAATTTGTATGTTAGACATGATACATTCATGCCAAAGGAATGTGAACCAAAGTTATAATATTGTCATGTAGTGTACCAGTTAACAGAGCAGAGACCTCAACAAGAAAAACGTAACACTTCACACTGAAAGCGCAAGTGTAAAGCACACGCAAAAGTACGTGTGGAGCTGAAATGCTTGCTACAACAGAATGCAAACAATAGATCACTACTCACCACACAGTTGAGGTGTTGTCACAGAGGAACAATGAAAAAGAATACTACAAATATGTAGCATTTCAGACAGTCCTTCCTCAGTAGTAGAACTTTCTCATATTCACTTAACTCTCACACAAATGGCCACTGTTTCCAGGTTCTAAGGTTGAATGTTAGCACCCAGACAGTAGCGATCTGTGTATGTATGTGTATTCTACTTCTGAGGAAAGACACTGAAACCTTGTATATTGCTAGAATTCTTTTTCTTTGTGCCTGTCTGTGACTCGATGCCTCATTTATGTGGTGAGTATCAATCTGTCCTTTCTGTATTGTTGTTGTTCCCTCCTGTGCGCCTTTTTAAATGTACATTGCTGCACGAAGCATTCTAAATGTTTTGTCAGATCATCATGGTCACTGTGATTTGCTTCCATCAAGATACTGTAATTGTTGGACAGGTCTTGTATTGGAAATCCGTAATGGCAGTCTGTGCCTCAGGTCTATGACAGGATTTCTCTGTGCTTTTGTCTCATTGTACGATTATCATGTATGTTCTATGAGGAATGGCATAAGGTTTAGTACAGAGCCAAGCACATGATGATAATTTTTCTGATAGCATGCCCTTGTGCTCAGGTGAAAATATCGTCACTAAGTTACAGGAGTTGTAGCTTACAGGTTTGTCTTAGGTATTGTAATATTCATTGATTCTTATCCTAGGTGTCCAAGGTTCATGTGTACCCAGATGCTATGCATCTTCAGTTCTATTGCTGACCTGTTTGCTGTAATCATCTTCAGCATTGCCAGGTTGAAATGGAATCATTGTTGTTTGTTTCTCATCTGTGGATTAGGAAAAAATGGTATGTTATCTCTTGTGCCTTTCATCTTCTATGTTGAACACAAATCTCATGAGAGGCTGTATCAAATTCTAATATCTCTGGTTGTTATCGTGCATCAATAGCATATGCACCATTGTCTCATTAAAATGTTCCATATGGCCTTGTGTCTGTGGGTGGTAAGCAGTTCTACAAAGAACCTGTTGATTCCCAAACTGTAGACAGTCAGTACAGACTGTAGTGGTTGAGGTAATTGGTATAAGCTATTATCAGTTGATTGTTATTAGTAGTCTTTGAAATCAACCTCATGTTTGAGGAGGATATGCTTCCTAAGAAAGTCAGTCGTGCTCTGCTAATGTGATGTGAAACCATATTTTCCACCTCTGATGTGGTGATTTGAATGCAAATACTTTGATCATTTGTCTTCCTGTTGTGTGAGCAGTGTAATTTGTGGAGACTATGGGGTGCCACTTCAGAAAATACCCCATGTGCGCAATCATTCTGTGTCAATTGCAGAGACCACCACCATCCATGATCCCCTATATGTACTACCCTAATCAAAGAAATGGTACTGAATTTTGCCACAACTTGAGTATGTATAACCTCCAGTTCCTCTACATGGACATTTGGTAGCTGTTAGAGTAATTTAGCACTTTAGCAAGGAAGGCACTCCCCCTCTTGTAGTTCCTGTGTTATACTCTTCAGGGACTTCCCCCGTACCCAACCAAAGAAGCAACATTGGCCCCCTGCATCTACTTGTGGCAGGGGTCCCTTTAGGGAAACCTCTTGCAAGAAATTTACAGACCAGTGATTCTACACCAGCCAGTGGTTGAAGGAGCTATGGACAACAGGTCCCAACACTGCTCATTCCTCTTCAGTTGCTACCACTGGAGCAGGTTAGCCCTCACAAGAGTCTATACTTTAAAGTAGTTAAAGAGGAAAAGAATTATTGGGAGAAGGTTACACCTGTGACCACAGAGGTGCCAAATCCCCCCAGACCGTCATATAAAGAAGCTATGCTCATAGATGTTGTTCCACCGGCATTAGTGACAGACAGTGATTCTGGGGCATGACTTGTCTCCATGGCCCCATCGTGCCTAATCAGGACATCCTTATCATGATAATTCAATGGAATTGCAATTTATGGTACTGTCACCTGCCAAAACTACAACAAATATCCTGTTCTGTATTCTGTGATGCTCTCCAAGAAAATCCTTTCTCTAATAACCACTCACTAGTAATTTGAAGTTACTGCGTCTTCTTTCAGAATTGTAGCATCTGGAGGGGTTGGTATGTTCATTCATACAGACGTCAGCGAGTGAATTTCCCTCTGTATCACATTGGAAACAATACCAGCGAAAGTGCAAATGCCTCCAGCGATTCCCATTTGTAATGATTGTTTAACACATGGGAGATCGCCATCTTGATCCAACAAATCTCCAGTAACCCCCACTCCCCCACCCTTCCCTCCGCACTTTTACTACTTGGGGATCTCAATGTGCACCACCTCATGTGGGGGAAATGGCACATCATCTGGGAGGGATCTTCTGATTGATCAACTTATTTGTGATCTTGAGATGTCTCTCCACAGTGAAGGTACCTCCATCGCTGGGCAATGTTAATCAAAAAGTTAACTTCGCTAGTTGTTAATCCATTACTAAATATGTTAACTCTGTTAAACATTAAAGTGTTGCTTTACAGGAGACTTGTCGCAAGTTAAAGTTAATTGTTAACTCATAATAGTAAAATTTATGTTGTGGATGTAGTGAAATGAACAAGTGAATCAAATGTATTGCAGTTGCTTAAATAAAGATATTTTGGTTGGGGAACTTTAGGTAGGACATAAAAATAAATAAAACAGTTTAATCATTTAATTTTATAATTATTTAGTTATCAAATTTTAAATGACAGAAGAATTGAAATACAGACCAATAAGGTGTAGTATCTTCAACATAAGGTTGATATTTCTCTTCATTTACGTAAGTATGTTAAAGTTTTCATCTGAGAGTGAGGCTCGTTTAGAAGACAAAATGTCTTTGCCCTCAGTAAAATGTTTTTCAATTTCGGTATTTGAGGGTATAAGAGTATTGTAATTCGTCCTTCTCTCTTTCTCTCCTCCTCTCGTGTCTCGCTCATCTCCAACTTCCTCTCCTTTCTGCCCTCCCCTCTTTTATTTATCTTATATTCTCTACCTTCTGAACATCTTTCACCTTGTCATGCAGCTGCTGAGTCATCTGTCGACAGACTTGCCTTCACACTATCCCACTACCCGCTTTCTTGCCTCGTGCATGATTTCCTATTCCCACCCCACCTCTATTGGGTGCCTATGTGGTTGTGTGTGTGAATGTGTGCACATTCACTAGAAAAAAGAGCCAGAGCTTACAAACTAGTGAATACTGTTTTCTCTTATTTGTGTATGTACCACACATCAGTCCTCCACCACTCCATCAAAAAAAAAAAGACACACACACACACACACACACACACACAACAGAGAGAGAGAGAGAGAGAGAGAGAGAGAGAGAGAGAGTGAGAGTGAGTGAGTGGAGCTTTCCTAATTACATATTTTCACTTAGTAACTTAAGTTGGTGTTGAAGTGTTTCTTCAGTTTCAGAGAGGACTAACTGTATATACAGTGTGAAAAAGTGTACATGTGTCTGTAGATAATAAATTACTGGCTGCTGATATATTCTGTGTAAGTCATAGCAACTGTTTAAGTAAATACAATAGTATGGCTTCACAGGAAATTCTACAAAGTAGTTCCACTCATATTTAACAGGAAATAAAAGATGTCAATGGGAAAATATCCTGTATCGAGGTGGCAGTCTTCTTCTGAGTGAGAATTGATTATGTGTAGTGTCCCACAAAGTTCCATCATAGGACCCTTACATTGTCTTGTGTGTGTTAATGACTTTTCAAAAGTGATATTGATGGAGGCTAAGTTTTGAGAGGATATAAACATGGAAGAGAATGTAATTGTAGAAAGAGCCATTAATGAAAGTTTAATAGGCATTATTGAATGGTTTGTAACCAATACACTGCCTTCAAACATGGAAAAAAACACACTGTATCCAGTAAAGAATTTTTCTATGGTTGCCACACAACCCATGCACAAAATATGATGATGGTTTAATTCTTGGAATAGAAACATGATATTAAATTCAGTTGGGAGAAGCTTACCGTAGAATTGCTGGAACACCTAAACAAACCCTTGTTTACATTGTGAATGTTGTCCTGCATAGGTCTGATAAACATAAACTAGCTGGCATAATCTACTTACCTTCATTATGGAATATCATATGATACAATATTTTGGGGCAACTCTCCAGACAAAGCATTCATATCCTGAGTCCAAAAGAGTGCAACATTTTTATTTGTAGTATGACTTCAAGAATATCTTGCACAAGCCTATTCAAGAAATGTGTATATTAACCATTCATTCCCAACTTGAACATTTTTTTTTTTAATGATAACAGGCACGAATCAAGGCAGTTGAATAGATTCAGCCTTTCTTGACTTATGAAAAGCATTTGACTCTGTATCACACCAATTCTTACTAACAAAACTGCAATCATATGGGGGGCAACAAATGAAATTTGTGACTAGACTAAGGAGTTCTTTAAAGGGAGGATGCAATATGGAGAGTCGTGCACAGAAGTATAAGTGCTTCAGGCATGCCCAATGGAAATGTCTTCAGACACTTGCTGTTCATGTTGATCCGTCTGACAATGATAATGATAAGCTCATACTTTTCACAGATTATGCCATTATCTGTAATGACCTATTGTTTAAAAAAATGATCAAATATTCAGCCAGAACTTGATAATATTTCACAGTGGTGCAAAGATTGGAACTTACTTTAAATGTTCAGAAATTAATGCATAAAAAGAAGTATTCTGCGGCTGCAACACCAGTAGGTGACAGTTGAACAGATGACACCTCATACAGATACCTTGTGCAATAGTTTGTGGGGATATGAAATTGAGTGTTCCCACAGGTTTAGTCAGGTATAAAATGGGTGGCAGGCTTCTTTTCATTGTAGGATACTGAGGAAATAGTCAGTATATAAACAAGACCTCCACATCACATGGCTCTAACAGGAAATATTGGACATATTCAAAGAAGGGCAACATGAGTGATCACAGGTTTGTTTGAGTCACAGGAGAGAGTCGCAGAAGTACCACAAAATGTGAAGTGGCAGACACTTGAAGATAAATACCCCAAGCAGACACAAGCTAATGAATGTTGTCTACACTGTTAGAAGATACTTTAAAATCTTACCGTCAAGCCTCTTCTTTCTTTCTTTTAAATTTTTTTTATTTTTATTTTATTTTATTTTTTTTTTTTTTTTTTTTTTTTTTTTTTACGATGAATGAAAGGATACTTTGTGTTTGGAAATAATCATGAAAAAAGAAACTAGTTGTAGCTGCACTGCCAAACTTGGCTGGTGCTGTCTAGATGCACAACTACTTAAAGCTTTTAATTAACTAACTATGTTATAACAAATTATGCACACAGAAACTATCATTAAATTTCATTTTTGAATGTATTCAAATGTTTCTTCTCTGTCACTGTCGTTACTTAACGTATCCCTCATAAAGGATTTTCTTGTACAACATACAAAATATTTCATCATTTTGTCTTTAAAAATAAGTCACAGATTTAATCGTTGTGGTATTGTTTGACTGGTTATGAAGTTCCCTGTGTTTGTTTCTTATGGCCAAGTACCTCTAATTGCTAATACTGACATGAAAAAATACCAGTTTCAAGTGTCAAACATTAGTTTGCTAAACTAAAATTTTACAAATAGTGACACACTGTAATTTATGCATTCTTTTCTAAGGATGTTCCTACACTTCGACTAAGACTCCGAAAACCAAAGCCTAAGAAGAAAGTTCAGTGGCGGTCTGGAACAGTTGATAATGAACATTTGAACAAGAAGAAGTCAAAATGTAAGCACTATTATCACATATATAAAACTCCCACTGTTAGCAGTTATTGTCAAATAAGTAAACTCTTTGTCTGATTACTAGCCATTAATTTGTAGTTAGTTTTTATTTTTGTTTGATACATTTTGAATTTTTGATAGTACTCATATAGCTAAAAAATAACAAAATTTCTAATATAGTTTCAAATTTTTCTTTCTGAAATATTCCTTTTGTGTATTCAGATTCTGTTTGCTAATATTAAACTGTGGAGGCATGTGGAAACTATTGTTGCATTTTTCAATATATGAATTTGACTAACCCACTCTGATGAGCCAAAACATTATGACCATCTGCTTAATGGCGTGTTATTCCGCCTTTGGAACACTATACAGCAGCAGCTCTGCATGGCTTCAGTTCAAGAGTTCTTTGGTGGGTTTCTGGACGTATGTGGCACCAGATGTTTAAGTCCAGATCATGCAGTTCCCACAAATTATGGGCTAGGGTTTTGTGAGAGCAAAGTTGGCACTCAGTAGTGTCCTAGTTGTGCTCCAGTGGATCACAATAGGTGAATTGGTTTCCAGCACATCAGTGTGGCCATCACTATCATACTCCTCATGCTCAAGCATGAAGGGATGTAGGTGGTCCACAGTAATGTTCACATAAGCCACAACTCCACTGTCATGGTGCCTGCGATTACTACAAGAGGCGTCATGGAAGACCAGGTGAATTTTCTCCATAACGTAATGCTGATCCCATCAACCTATTATAATTCATCTAACCAGGCAACATGTTTCCATTGATCCACAGTGCAATCTCAGTGATCCGTAACTGTAGCAATCATAATTTACAATGTTGTTGTATCAGTGTGAGAAAACATAGGGGGATTGGCTTCTGCAGAGCCTCCTTTTCAGCAGTATGTGTTGAACGGTGTGCTCCAAAACCCTTGAGTTTGCACCAACATTGTACTCTGTCATCAGAACTGCCATATATCATCGTCTATTCTGCTTCACAAAATAGACAAGCCTCTGACTGCCACATTCTACAATGAGGTGTCGATGCCCGGCACGTTGTCACCTGCTCTTGGTTTCACTGTCCTCCAACCACTATCCATAGGTACTCGTGACAGTAGCATAAGTGAACAGCAAACAAGGATTGCTGTTGCCAGATGCTCGTTTTCAGGAGCTGAACTGTAACAATCTGCTCTTTGTTAAAGCTGCTTATGTCAGTGGATTTCTCCATTTACTGCCCATATCACTGGTAGAATGATTCCCCATTCATTTTTACTTCACAATGGTGATTATGTATTGGCTCATTGGTGGATGTGTGTTCAAAAAGTAAGGTGACTTTCTTATATTTTTATGAAAAAAATGTTTGTTTATTTACCAGTATTCATGCTGTTCCCTTCAAAGTAATCCACCTTAGATACGATACACTTGTGCCAACGCTTCTCCAAATCCTCAAAATACTTTTGTAGCACTTTTTGGTACAGCCTTGAGTACTTCCAGCTGTGCAGTTTTTATTTCCACTATCACTGAAAACCTTCCTCCTCTCATAGGTATCTTCAATCTTGGGAACAGGAAAGTCATAGGGGGCCAAATCCAGTGAATATGGTGGCTGAGGCATGATTGTTGTGTTGTTTTTGGCCAAAAAAATTCTCACAAACAATGATGAATGAGCAGGTGCATTGACGGGATGCAAAAACCATGAATTGTTTTTCCACAATTCCTGACACTTTTTGCGTATTGCTTCTCGCAAACGGTGCATAATGTCAAGGTAATACTCCTTGTTGACCATATGACCTTGAGGCGAAAGTTCATAACGCAGTACGCCACGGTAATTGAGAAAATCAGTGAGCAAACCTTTGACATGTGATCGAACTTGGTGGCATTTTTCGGTCTTGGCTCTCCAGGATGCTTCCATTGGGATGACTGGGCTTTGTTTTCAACATCATAACTGTAAACCCATGTTTCATCACCAGTTATGACCATTTTGAGCAAATCAGGATCATCATTGATGTCATTCAGGAGTTCTGATCAAAATTGAGAAGTTTTGGAACAAACTTCACTGACACACATCTCATGCCCAAAATACACGAAAAAATTGCATGACGCAAGCTGACCGATATTCCAACATCCTCAGCAACTTCTCGTACAATAATCTGACAATTTTCCAAAGCACTTTCTTCACTGCTTTGATGTTATCATCTGTTGTTGATGTGCTGGGGCGTCCAGAGCGAGGTTCGTCATTGGCTTCTTCTCGGCCATGTTGCAAGAGCTTGTACCACTTGCAGACTTTTTTTTTCCCTCATAGAGAACCATATGCCACTGTTAACATTTTAAGTGTTTCAGAGCACTTGATTACATTTTTCACACAATATTTGTTGCAAATTCTTTGCTCTCACTTTTTTATAATAATCGAAAATCATCACGCACACTAAAACAAGTCCAACTTTTCTATCTGTCAGAAACAAATGAAGTATGCTGCACACTTGAAAATGTGAACATACAATCAGGACATGTGTACCAACATAACAAAAAAAGCCCGTGCAATTTGAAAAGTCAGCTTACTTTTTGAACAGCCCTTGCATGGCTATCACAGATGAACTTGCCTTTATTGTACGAGGAAATCTCGAACAGCACTGACATTCAGACTCCAGGGCCTGATATAATCAGTTTCAGGTTCTATGCAGATTTTAACCATAAATATAGTAAATCAGAACACAAAATAAAGAAAAGCCAACCACACACCTATAGCGGATGGCTGTGCGGAGCATAGAAACACATAACACAAAACTGAATTCACCTCAACAGCCAGCTGTTGTGCCCTTACTATTCTTCTAGTAAAAATACACACATTAACACACACACACTCCTGTGAGCAGGGAGAGACTGATTATTGATGATGATTGATTATTGAAAGCAGTTCCCTAGGTTGATCAAGATGAGAAGGGAGTAGGGAAGGATGCAAGAAGAGTGCATTAGGATTGAGGCAGGTTTTTCAAAGATGACTCAGCAGCTGCACCACAAGATGAAGGGAGTACAGTGTGTTGAGGGTGGAAGGGATGTAGAAAGAAGGTGGGGGGGAGAGGGGGGGTTAGAATGGGGGGGGGGGGGAATTTATCATGGGGAGGGGGAGGGCAAGACTGATGGTGGAAGGCAGTGTACAAAGACGAGGATGGAGTGATGTGGACAGAAAACTCTCCTTTACCCTTCCTTTTCCCTTCGCTCTTCTGTCCACACTACTCTTTCCCCATCCACATCATGTACTGCTTTCTTCACCATTCTTCCTTCCCCCCACCCCCCTGCCCCGCCCCAGGAACCTCACAACCCTTTTGTGAGTTTGTCCTTGTCTACCAAAGGGCCCCAGCCTGTGTAGCATTTCTTCCTTTCTCTGCTGCATGCTTATACTACTACCACTATCCTTTTCTCCTTGTGCCTCTCCAGTGGATGGTTTTCATGGTGCTGACCCTGCTTCTGCCTGGTTTATGAATGGCCCTCAAATTTCCACTTCCAGCGTATTCTACAACTTTTTTACTAAACAAATACATGTTCTTCATTGTTGGGTTTGACGTGGCACCAATTTTCAAAATTCTCCAGAAGTGCTGATTGCACAGGGAAGGTTGCCCAATGTGGTGAATGCTCCATGTTTGTGCCTTTCAATCTGTGCACCCTTTGCTTTAATACGACAGTACACCCAAAACCCAGCACAGTAGCCATCCTTATGTGTGTGAGGTAGTCAAATACCTACATGATGGTACCCCCTGACTATGCAGGGATCTCACTGTTGGTGCCTGGGCAGATAGCTCCCTATGTAAGCCAGGGAGTATGTGCCCATTTTGACTGGAACATGAGGCTATGAACAAAGGGTTACTGGCCAGGTAGCTGTTGCTGAGGTAGGGTGGTGCCCATGGTGAGAGCCCCCATTCGGAGTGGGTGGCACAGTGGCATATCAATCACAAATCAAGCAGACAAAGCTATCTCCCGCTGGTGGCCATACGGCCCCAGCAGTCTGTATAAAAGGACAGTCCTCTTTCAGTGCAGAGAGGTACAACCCTAAAATGTTCCCTTCCCTGGCTACACCATGGGAGGAACGCAGGGCTAAGCAGCAAGCAGATCAATGCTAACTGCAGTACTCGTGGCTGACGGTGATTCTTTCTTGACCACCTAGCCACTGTTCTTTGTGGAGAACTTACAAGACAAGTTTGGCGAAGTGGCAGCCATCTCTTAAAGTGAAAAGTGGGTCAATGTTGATTAAAACGGCATCCCCCGCCTAGTCACAGGCACTGCTGACTTGTAACAAGCCAGGTGACATACCTGTTACTGTCATTCTCCATAACAGTCTAAGTTTAGTTCAGGGCATCATTTTCCACAGCCACCTGCTCTTAAAATCTGATGACGTGCTATGCACCAGCTTGGAGCGATGGAGTGTACACTTTGTCCGTTGTATGCATAAGGGACCAAAGGACAATAGGGTTGCTACCGGTGCCTTCATCTTGACATTTGAGGGTGAGTTATTACCTGAAGAGTTCAAGGTGATGATATACCAATGCAATGTGAAATCATGTGCGCCTCCCCCCCTCCTCATGCGGTGCTTCAAGTGCTTGAAATTTGTGAAGACATTTCTTCGTGCCACAACACTAGCTCCATCTGTAGAGATTATGGACAAGAGCTGCTTGCGAGCCCTCCTTGTTCATCTGCTCCCTGCCCCATGCCCCATCTGTGTCATTTGTGGAAAGCACCATTCTCTCTGCTGAGCAGGTTGCCCTGTTTTCCCGAGAGGAAAGAAAATACAAGAATACAAGACTCTGGACAAACTCAGTTACCAAGAGGTTAAGAAGAGGTAGAACGGCTTCCAACCAGCATATCAAACAATGCCATATGCTACAGCTACGACAACTTCACTTACTTTAGCAATGGTACTCCTGCCCGTTACACCTCCTACAGTGGGCCCTCAACCACGCCTGCCCCTGTGATTGTTGGGGTCTTCCGTCTTGCTGCTTCCCCCACAGCTACTTTGGGATCAGGAACATTGCTCCTCACCTCCCAGGGAGACACAAATCAGCTTTCTCGATCTTCTTTCGCCAGGAAGGGGTTCATCAAGCCGCTTTCTTCCATGATTTCTGCCAGTCTACAACTGGACACCAGCCAGTGGCTAAGGAGTCAAAGGCTGCTAGTCACAGGCTTCGTGATCATCATCTTTACCTGAAACTGATTCAGAGAAGCCCTCACAGTCATTGAAATCCTCTGAGCAGAGGAAAGACAAGAAAAAGTCCCCCAAGAAGAAGGATATCCCAGTGGCCCCCATACCATCAGATCCTGCTTGTTCCATTCCCATGGCCAAGGCGGAGATTCCGGCAGCCCCTGAAGCCCCAATTTGCACCACACAATGGAACCCGGAACCTGTGCATATTGATGCCATAACCCATCAACCAATGGTAACATGTAACCTGCCCCCATGGTTCCTTCATAGCCTTCCTGTACATCAACAACATTATTCTCCAGTGAAATTGTGGTTTTTTCCACTACCTGGCTGAGCTGTGTCATCCTGTAAGCCCGTCGCCTGCCTTATGCAATGCCCTTCAGGAGACTTGGTTCCCAGCAGTGCAGAACCCAGCTCTTCGTGGATACCGGGGATATTACGAGAATGACTATGATGGGCTGACCGGCAGAGTTTGAACCTATGTTCTAGACACACTATATAGTGAACTTGTGTCTCTTAATACATCTTAGGAGGCTATGGCTGTTTGAGTAGGGGTATTTCAGGATATTACAATTTCCAGTGTTTACCTCCCTCCTGATGGTGAAGTGTGTCAGAACATACTGTTCGCATTGGTTTCTAAGCCCCCCCCCCCCCCCCCCCCCCACTTCCAACTTTACTAATCCTGGGGGATTTCAATGCCCATAACCCTTTGTGGGATGGAACCTTGTCATTAGCTATGATGAAGAACTCATAAATTTACTGGCACAACTAGACTTTTGCCCCTTGAACACGTAAGCGTCCTCTAATATGGACAGTTATCACCCAATAAGTCTCACCAGTGTTCTCTGTAGTTACTTGAATGCATGGTGAGCTGGCAGCTGAGTTGGCTTCTTGAGTCTCGGGGTCTTCTGGCTCCGTTCCAGGTTGGTTTTCACCAAGGCTGTTCTACTACTGATAATCTGGTTTACATGGAGTGTGCCATGTGAGCAGCTGTCTTCATCATGTCCCTCTCTCTTCTAGTAGCCATCAGTGGTGTAGCATTAGCTGTGAGGTCCTCAGTATCACTGTCCTTGTATGCTGACGACTTTTTCCTCTGCTATTGCTCCTCTAGTGTGGGTGTTGCGGAATGTTGACTGCAAGGTGCCATACGAAAGGTGCAGGCACGAGCCCTCACCCATGGCTTTTGATTTTCGGTCACCAAGACTCGCATCATGCACAGCCAGAACATTACCTCAACAACCAATTACTCAGTGTGGTGGAGACTTATCGCTTTTTAAGACTGGTCTTTGATTCTTGATTGACATGGGTTCCCCATCTTCACCGGCCTAAGTGGGAGTGCTGGCTGAACCTTAATACACGTTGCTGCCTGATTAACACCAGTGGGGGCACAGATTGCACTACCCTTCTGCACAGCTTTACAAAGCCATGAGACAATCCTTCCTTGATTATGGGAATCTGGCATACGGTTCAGCATCACCCTCTGTATTGTGGATACTGCATCCAGTACACCACTGCAGGCTTCAACTTGCGGCAGGAGCCTTTCGAACTAACTCTGTGAACAGCTAACTCGTGGTGGCTGGTGTCCCTCCATTGCAGATCAGGCACCAACAACAGCTTGTCAATTATTGCTACCCATGTTTGCAGCTCTCCTAATCATCCAAACTACCATCTCCTCTTTCCAAACACAGTGATACATCTCGTGCAAAAGCGACCCTGATCAGGGATTATGATCACATTCCGCATCCGATCTCTGAAGTTCAGTTGTTTCCTCCTCCACCTGTACAGCTGTGTTGTACATCCCTCGACCACAACTTTTCTTCACCTATCACAAGATCTGAAAGACTCGGCTAATCCCATGGCCCTCCGCCACCAATTTTTCTCCATCTTTGGCACATCCCAGGGTTCAGAAGTAGTATACACTGATGCCTCGATGGTGGCTGGTCATGTAGACTTTGCTTATACTAATGTGGGACATACCGAACTGTTCTGCTTGCCGGATGGCTATAGTGTTTTCACTGCAGAGTTGGTAGCCATTTCTTGTACTCTTGGGCATATCCGTTCCTGTCCTGGTGGGGTTCCTTCTTATCTGCAGTGACTCCTTGAGCAGTTTGCGAGCTCTCAATCGCTGCTGCCCTTGCCATCCATTGGTCATTGCTATCCAGGATTCCCTGCATGCCCTTGAATATTATGGATGCTCAGTGACCATCATTTTGTCCCCGGGCCACTGATAGCCTGGTCAAACTGGATACCAGTAAACCAGCTCTTGAGAGCAGTATTCCAGAAATAGACCTCCATTTGGTATTACGCTGTCAAGTTTTAAGTGCATGGAATAATGGAATGGCTGATTCACCAAATAAACTACAGGTGATAAAGAAGATTACAAATCTGTGGAAGTCCTACAGGCAGGCCTCCCGCAAGGACTTTACTGTTCTTTCCGAGCTCTGTATCATCCATACTTGGCTGACTCATGCTCCTGCTCATAGTTAGGACCCACCCCACTGTCATCGTGGCTCTCGTTTGATGGTAGCCCACATTTTGCTGGACTGTCCCAATCTAGTCGCCTAGTGGTGGACACTTAATCTCCCTGACTTGCTATCCCTGGTGTTAGGAGACATTGCCCAGTGATTGACTTAGTTTTACATTTTATTCATGAAGGTGGTTCTTACCACTCTCTCTCTTTAAGGGAAGGCCACTTAATGTTATTAGCCCATTGAGGGGTTGGCCGAATACTCTGTTGTCTCCTCTGCCCAGATCGGCCTGTGACTGTCTGAGTTTGGCACCCCAGCTCGATCTTCAACCGACCTGCTCTTTTACTCATCTTCACCCCTCTGGCATGGTCTTTTACAGTTGTACAGAGGGGGGGGGGGGGGGGAGTTTCCATTCCACAGACAATCATTTGGCCCCCAAGGGGGCCGCAACTCTTTTGTGGATATGTATGCGGCAAGTATGGGACCCTGAGCTAGTGCAGCTCTTTCCTTTCCGGGCTGCATACCTTCCCTTTCCACATCCCTCCCTGTCCCCGATCCTTCCCCCCCACCCCCCACCCCTTCCCTCTCTTTGGGAGTAAGTTTTGTGCCTACGTCCGGAGACGGACACTTGTGAATATAAGACGTGGTTTCTCTTATTTATCTCTATAGTGAAAAGTCTTAACTTGCCCTTCTCTTTTCCTAGGTTCTTATCTTTGCCTTCTTCTTCACTGCGACATTTGAGAATTCTCTGCCCCGGCCCCCGGCCGACACGCATTCCCACGCATAGTCAGTGACGGGTAATGCATAGGTCTCCACCTCGGGTATACAAGTAGAACACATACATACCCCCCTGGTAAAGACCAGACTCAGGGAGGGGTGATTACCCAAGCTGGTACCTTCTGAACGTGCTGATTGGTCCTTCTGTCTGTTTTTTGGGAGGTGTAACCTGAGATGTGGACAATCACCTGATGTTGGCGGGAGTGCTCTCACAGAGGAGCGTGCCATCGGGGATGCTGGTAATCATGGGGGATACTTCTGCCATGATTTTTTCCACTTCTACAACTTCTGCACACAAGAGAAAGCTAGATGAGTGTCAGCCATGTACAATTCTTCCGTCAGTGCCAAAGTTCCTAGTTGCTTCTCGGTCTGACGAAGATCAAGTCTTTCATTATTCAGTTATGAAATGGCACCTTGTTGTTAGAAACAGACAGTGCCCTTTGGGCACATAAATTGCTTCGAACTACACTGCTACACACCTTCCCTGTCCAGGTGGAAGCGCACCTTACTTTAAGTTTATTGCACGGGGTGGTTTATACAAGATCACTTGACGAATTATCCAGTGAGGACATTCAAAATTACCTGTCTGATCAGATTATTTATCTATTTATTTATTTTGTTTAGCATATGGTTAATACAGACATATCATGAAATTAAGTGACATATACATATGTACATATTGACACACAAGAAACTTAAGTTTGTCTTTACAACTGAATATCCAGTCCTTTAATCCAGCGCACAGCATCTGGAGTTGCTAGCAGGAAGCCATGATAGGCTCCTGCATTCACTGTCAATGTGGTGAATAGTGGTATGGGGTCCCGCAGTCACAGGCTGGATCAGGCAGCTTCTTCCACTTAAAGAGAGCATCCCTGCATTGGTCATGGCTGGTACGGATTCTGTTGAGAGTAGTCCAGGTCTTGCGTGGTAGGTCGAATCCACTTAGAAGTTAAGCACCTGAGATGATGATATGTAGGTGCAGATCTGTCGCTGCTTTCCACCGACCTTTCCATTTTTCAAGAGGTTTGAAATCCTTAGCAACCATGTCAGCAGCATCCTACAGAGTTGGATGGTGTGATTTCAGTGTCTTACGATTTAAAAGTGGCAGTTCACTATGTATGGGCAAGTTAGAATTCCTGGAGATCTTGTGGAATTCTCTCATAAGGGCAGTACATCTGCGTAGGTCAGGAAGCATTATACTGGTTAACAGTAGAAGCCAATAAACTGGAGTAGATCTGATTGCGCCAGATATTATGCGCATTGTCGTATTCAGCCGGTTATCAACAAACCATGTATGATGAGTGTTCGTCCAAACAGGTGCACAATACTCAGCACTTGAGTACACCAAGCCCAGAGCTGAAGATCGCGGGGTGGTTGCTGAAGATCCCCAGGTAGTTCCACATAGCTTATGGAGGATGTTGTTCCAAGTCCTCAGCTTTTGAGCTAAGTTAAGAAGGTGTTGTATGAAGCATAATGTACGATCCAGGATGACACCAAGATATTTTGGGTTCCAGTTATGATGAAGAATTGTGCCTCTGAAACTTTCTTCTGGTTTTACGTTTGCCAGCCGATTATTTAGAGGGAAACAACACACTTCTGTTTAACTCACACTGGGTTGGAGTCTCCAGATTTTGAAGTAATTATGTAATGCAAACAGGTCGTTGGTTAGAATCTCTTCTGTTGTCTTCATTTCCTGGTGTTTTATGGTTAGAGCTAGGTCATCGGCATAGCAGTATTTTCTGGATGAAGTGTCAGGTAGATCAGATAGATAAAGGTTGAACAGTAATGACGAGAAAACTGATCCTCGAGGCAAACCATTGTGCAGCTATTTCTCCTTACTTATGTTGCTTCCAGTGATAACCTGAAACTTCAGATTGCTTAGCATGCTGTTAATCAGTCAAGCGATTGTTCTGCAGGGTATTATGTGGAGAAATTTGTAGATAAGGCCTTCACTCCACACAATGTCAAAGGTGGCAGTTAGATCAACAATCGCCACAGATGTTTTCTGCTTCATTTGGTATCCTGACTCTATGAAGGATGTGAGAGACAATACTTTGTTGCAGCAGCTACGCCCTGGTCTGAAGCCTGCCTGATCAACTGGAACGTTCTCTAAGATAGCACTACTTATTCTGTTATATATTAGCCTTTCAAAAATCTTGTAGCAGCTAAGTAGGGCAGTGGGGCGATAGCTTTCTACCATATTGCTGGGTTTGCCAGGTTTCAGAACAGATATTATCTTCACCTTTTTAAACTCCAATGGAAATTGACAAATTAGCAGGATGTCAGTGAAGAATTCTGCCAGCCATTTCTCAGCTTTTCCTCCCATATGGATCAGGAATTCTGGATGGATACCATTGAATCCAGGCGCCTTAAGAGGTCTGAGGTCCTTCAGTCCAGAGTCAATGTCTGTAACTGTGAAGGGATGGGTATACTCAGATGAGGGAGATGCCTCCTTTTTCAGGTCACGAAGCTGTCGTCTGATATGTCTTGTATGTTTCTTGTCGGGAGGCGCTCTTGAGGTAGTAATGATGTGGGAAGCAATTTGGTCTGGTGTTACTTCGGAATTTTTTCTGCATGCTGGTGCACTTCCTCCCAGTTTTCTTCTTGCTGGAGTGGGTGAAGTCCATATTTTCGTCTGTTTCTGTCCATTTCTGTCTCCAAGACGTGTCCAAGCTGGACAGTAGTTCCATGGCTATCTCTGGGTCACCACTTTGCTGGAAGTGTTGCTACAATGTTTTACTTTCATCATTCCATCCTGGAATATATTCTTTTCGGTATCCTCTTGGCATACATTTTTAGCTGTTGCTGTTACTGCACCATTGAAGCATTGATCAGCTGAACAGGTCGTAATGGCTGTGCATTGAGTCATGAAAAGGGTTGAAACGGAAGTGGTACAGACCCACACTCTCTTCTCGATGTTTGACCGAATTCAACTTCCATCGAACATCAAAGCAGGATATGAGATAATTTCAGTTTTTCCCTTGCATCCCCAACCTTATGTGTTGCTGTTGGTGTCAGCAGTTTAATCACACCAACCAGTCATGTTCCGATAAGGCCAAATGTGTCACCCTTGAGGGTGATTGTCCTCTTCCATCCCCTCATTGCAGCAACAGTATAGATGACCACACTGCTTCCTCTAGAGATTGTCCTATTTTTAAAGCTGAACGAATTATTCAGGAAATCCAAATGAAGGAAAAGGTCTACCTTTGCTGCTCAAAAGTCATTCGCCAGTAGAAAGCCCACTGTGCTCCCAGCGGGTGAATATAGTACTGTTCTCACCTCTCCTTGACCTACTGAGGAGGTAGCCACACGGACTTGCAATCTCACCTTTAGTGCCACAGTCGTCAGATTGGCCAACCCAAAGATCACCTGTACAACCTCCCTACTATCACCTGCTCACTCTAAGGCTCAAGCTTCATTGGCTCCTGATAAATCATGGTCCTCAAAGTCAGATGCCTGGACTTCCAAAAAATGAGCCTGCTTGTTAAGATTTTTTACGTACTCAGACCTCACAACCATCAGTTTCTCCCTCATCTCAACATCCTGCTTTCAACATCCTGCTTCCAAGAAGGCTCATAAGAAACAAAGTTCCTCTCCTTCTCTGCCATGGCATGTCTCTTCTACGGCGTCACTCAGTGGTAGTCACCCTCAGCCATCTTCCGTGTCACTGAGACACACTGCTGGTGGCCGATCAACCAGCCGATCAGTGGCTGCAGGAGCTGCCCCCGAACAGCCTATGGATCAGGATCTTTGGCCTCTGGCTGAAAGCCGTTCCTCATCGTCAGCTGCTGGCTCTCGGCAGTCATTGAGTTGATGGCAACCGTGGTGAGATTTTTCCCTTTTCTGTCCACCCTATGTCAATTATCCATTGGAATGTCCACAGAATTTGCTCCAATCATGATAAGATGTCGATCCTCTCACGATCCCACTCCCCAGCCATCTGTCTTCAGGAAACAAAGCTATGTCCAATGATCACATTGTCTTCCCTCATTTCCAGTCAGTCTGGTTTGATCTCCCCTCTTTTGATGGTGCTCCTCCAAATGAGGCACTTACTATTCTTCTCCATGATACTAACCATTATCACCCAATCCCCATACACAGCTCTTTCCACGCTGTTGCTATACATCTTCCCCTTTCTGGATACACCTTCTCTTTTAGTACCATATACATTCCATCATCCACACCAATGGCAAGAGCCAATCAACTTCATCACCTCTCACCCCAGTATATGCTGGTTGGGAACTTTAATGTCCATCACCCGCTTTGGGGATCTCCTTGTCAGAGGCTCCCTATTGATTGACCTCTTCCACCAAGCGGATCTTGTTTGCCTCAACACTGGGGAACCTACATTTTTGTCTGCCTCCACATCAACCTACTCTCATTTCTGCCATACTGTTCAGCTAGCTTGGCGTTTCCAATGGTTTACTCTTGCTGGTACACACTCGAGTGACCATTTTCCCTAGGTCCTTCCATTACAGTCACAACTGCCATCTATGCGCCCAAGACGCTGGCAGTTTCCCCAAGCTGATTGGACATTTTTCTCCTCTCTGACAACACTTGATGACTGTCAGTTTCCTAGCATCGATGATCAGGTCACTCATGTTATGGAAGTTACTCTCACAGCTGCGGAATGTTCAATACATCATACCTACCCTTTTCCCCGGCACCTCCCAGTTCCTTAGTGAAACGAGGCATGCCGTAACTCAATACGTGAGTGGAGACATGCCCTTTGCAATTTCCACCTACATTAGCGAACTACACTCCTGGAAATGGAAAAAAGAACACATTGACACCGGTGTGTCAGAGCCGCCATATTTGCTCCAGACACTGCGAGAGAGCTGTACAAGCAATGATCACACGCACGGCACAGCGGACACACCAGGAACCGCAATGTTGGCCGTCGAATGGCGCTAGCTGCGCAGCATTTGTGCACCGCCGCCGTCAGTGTCAGCCAGTTTGCCGTGGCATACGGAGCTCTATCGCAGTCTTTAACACTGGTAGCATGCCGCGACAGCGTGGACGTGAACCGTATGTGCAGTTGACGGACTTTGAGCGAGGGCGTATAGTGGGCATGCGGGAGGCCGGGTGGACGTACCGCCGAATTGCTCAATACGTGGGGCGTGAGGTCTCCACAGTACATCGATGTTGTCGCCAGTGGTCGGCGGAAGGTGCACGTGCCCGTCGACCTGGGACCGGACCGCAGCGACGCACGGATGCACGCCAAGACCGTAGGATCCTACACAGTGCCGTAGGGGACCGCACCGCCACTTCCCAGCAAATTAGGGACACTGTTGCTCCTGGGGTATCGGCAAGGACCATTCGCAACCGTCTCCATGAAGCTGGGCTACGGTCCCGCACACCGTTAGGCCGTCTTCCGCTCACGCCCCAACATCGTGCAGCCCGCCTCCAGTGGTGTCGCGACAGGCGTGAACGGAGGGACGAATGGAGACGTGTCGTCTTC
The DNA here is from genome assembly GCF_023897955.1 of Schistocerca gregaria. Lineage (NCBI taxonomy): Eukaryota > Metazoa > Arthropoda > Insecta > Orthoptera > Acrididae > Schistocerca > Schistocerca gregaria. The sequence goes on along the minus strand of NC_064924.1, from coordinate 173,898,921 downwards.
AGCAATGACAGTCGCTTCTGCCTTGGTGCCAATGATGGTCGTATGCGTGTTTGGCGCCGTGCAGGTGAGCGCCACAATCAGGACTGCATACGACCGAGGCACACAGGGCCAACACCCGGCTTCATGGTGTGGGGAGCGATCTCCTACACTGGCCGTACACCTCTGGTGATCGTCGAGGGGACACTGAATAGTGCACGGTACATCCAAACCGTCATCGAACCCATCGTTCTACCATTCCTAGACCGGCAAGGGAACTTGCTGTTCCAACAGGACAATGCACGTCCGCATGTATCCCGTGCCACCCAACGTGCTCTAGAAGGTGTAAGTCAACTTCCCTGGCCAGCAAGATCTCCGGATCTGTCCCCCATTGAGCATGTTTGGGACTGGATGAAGCGTCGTCTCACGCAGTCTGCACGTCCAGCACGAACCATGGTCCAACTGAGGCCCCAGGTGAAATGGCATGGCAAGCCGTTCCACAGGACTACATCCAGCATCTCTATGATCGTCTCCATGGGAGAATAGCAGCCTGCATTGCTGCGAAAGGTGGATATACACTGTACTAGTGCCGACATTGTGCATGCTCTGTTGCCTGTGTCTATATGCCTGTGGTTCTGTGAGTGTGATCATGTGATGTATCTGACCCCAGGAATGTGTCAATAAAGTTTCCCCTTCCTGGGACAATGAATTCACGGTGTTCTTATTTCAATTTCCAGGAGTGTATATCCACTGTAAGCAGTTAGGTGCATGCTGCCGTCGCATCGTACATGATAGCAGTAAGTCAAGCTGGGACTTCTTTACCAGCTCCTTTAACACCTTCACTCCTTCATCTTTAGTTTGGAGCTGAATTCAACGATTATCCGGCAAGTCTATTTTCTCCCTGATCTCTATGCTAACTGTTGCACAAGATACTTCAGTGGACCCTGTCACAACTTTCTCACGAATAGTGTATGTAAGGGTTTGGAGTGCTTTATAAATTGCCATTTAGGCTGGTGGCTGGAGTTCCAAAACCTTTTAACACCTGCCCAATGCGGTTTCCGAAAGCATCATTCCACAGTTGACAATCTTGTTGCTCTCTCAACTTATATCATGAACAATTTTCTCAGGAAACGCCAAATGGTAGCAATATTTTTCGCTCTGGACAGGAGAGGCATCCTGTTGGAGGAGAGGAATCCTCTGCACACTGTTCTCTTTGGGCTTTCGCAGTCAGCTACCCCTTTTCATCTATGAATTTATGACAGAGCACACATTTGAGGTGCGGGTGAACACTACTCTATCCTGTACTTTCTCCCAAGAAAATGGGATGCCCCAGGGGTCTGTGCTAAGTGTTGTACTGTTTGCCACCACAATAGATCTGATTATGGATTGTCTCCTTCTTTGTTGATGATTTTGCAATCTACTATAGTTCTCAATGGACCAGCATTCTTGAACGGCATCTATAAGGATGTCTTGATCACCTCCTCTCGTGGAGCATCGAAACCAGCTTCAGGTTTTCTCCCAGTAAGACCATCTGTGTAAATTTTTGACGTCATATGGAGCTCTGTCCACCTTCCCTATATCTAGGACCTGTTGACCTTCCGTTTGCGGACGTCAACAAATTCTTGGGATTTACAGCTTTACACAAAACTGTGCTGGTCTTCCCACGTTTCATGTCTTTTGGCTCACTGTGTGCAATCACTTAACACCCTCCATGTTTTGAATGGTACCTCCTGGGGAGTGGACCGAGTGGTCCTTTGTCACCTATATTGCACTCAGTGTGCTCGAAATTAGGCTATGGAAGCATAGTTTACTCATCTACATGGCTGTGTATTCTTCACCGTCTAGATGCTGTCCACCACCATGGATTGTGCTTAGCGTCTGGAGAGTTTTACACCAGACCCTTGGAAGAACCTTTACACTGAGACTGCTGAACCTCCACTGTCCAATCAGCGAGCTGTCCGTCTGAGTTTTTACGCTAGTCATCTGTCTTCCATACGTGCTCATCCGACCCATGCCCTTCTTTTCAGCACATCCTTGGATCTAGGATATGCAGGCTGCCCTTCCTGTGTACTACCACTGGGAGTCCACTTCTGTCAACTGCTACATTCCTTCTCCTTCCAATTTCCTACAATTCTCTTGACAAATGGGGGTATAGCGACACCTTGGCTTCGCCCCCAGATGTGCCTTCACTATGATCATCAGATTCCTCAGATAGTAGCCCTCCCCTCCCCCTCTACCCTTCCCCCTATAGTTTATCATCGGGCATTTTCTGCTCAATGTGCATAAATGGAGGATGCCACATTTATTTGCATTGATGGCCCAAAGACTGCCTTTGGTGTTAGGAGTGCCTATATTGTTGGCAACACCTCTATTAGATTTTGTCTTCCCAACCAGTGTCCAGTTTTTACTATGGAGCTTTACGCTGTTCTCCAGGCTGTGCAATACATCCATCGCCATAAGTGGGTGCAGTATATTATATGCACGGATTCACTCTGCTGTCTTCTCAACCTCCAAGATTTTTATCTCGTCCACCCACTGGTCCACCACCAAATTCAGGACTGCCTCCACATGCTCCATTTGGGGTGAGGGGGGGAAGGGGTGCGCATGTCTGAGGCATTCCTCTGGATCCCAGGGCATGTTGGTATCTGCGGAAATGAGGCAGCTGTTATAGCAGCAAAGGGTGCAGTCTCTCTTGCTCAGCCCGCAGTTTGCATGGTTCCCTTTGCTGATATACAGAGTGTTTTATAAGTACAGAGACCTGTTTATTTCTACAATGGTTTACATCAGTTTACAGCTTGAATATTAGCTATTTTTTGACATAATCACCATTTCTGTTGATGCATTTTTGTAAATGCTGTGGCAGTTTTTGTATGCCCATGTCATACCAGCTCGCCACCATGCTGTTCAGAAAGTTATGAACCTCTTCTTTCACCTCATTATCGGAGCTGAATTGCTGGGAGCACAATTAATGCTGACAGATACTGAGAGACTCTTAAAAAACTCGAACGGGCAATTCAGAACCGGAGAAGAGGAATGTTGAGCAAGGGCGTACACATTTTCCAAGACAACGCTCGCCCGCACATCGCTCTGCAAACCATTGCTCTCCTGCAACAGTCTCAGTGGAACACAATCACCCACCCACCCTATAGTCCTGACTTGGAGCCCGGTGACTATCACCTGTTCCCTAGTTAAAACAACATTTGGCTGGAAAGCAATTGAGCTCCGATGACGAGGTGAAAGAAGAAGTTCATAACTTTCTGAACAGCATGGCGGTGAGCTGGTATGACATGGCATACAAAAACTGCCACAACATCTTCAAAAATGCATCAGCAGAATTGGTGATTATGTCGAAAAATAGCTAAATGTTCAAGCTGTAAACTGATGTAAACCATTGTAGAAATAAACAGGTCTATGTACTTACAAAAAAATTGGAGACCTTACTTTTGGGATTACCCTCATAGTTCCATGTGAACAGCCTGCAGCAAGGGTTGTGTCGTCAATCGTCACACTCCAGTCATTATAAATGACTATATAAATGGATAACAGTGTCAACCACAATAAAGCCTTGTTTCAATGGTTACTGGTTTGGGTCAGTGTGTGACCATTCTCACATCCTTAATACCATAGTGGTAGGGGAAGTGATGGTGAATGGAGCAGCTGTTATGACTCCACGAAATAAATGGTTTATTGTGGTCAAGATTGTTTGTAATCCATTTTCAAAGTCCTTTTAGCTAGACTGATGTTTCACCATGAGAAATGTTCTCAAAAACTATGTTATGAATGATCTGTTGTGCACATTGCTCTGTGATTTCAGTTGCCTTCACCACAAGATGACCAGGATGCTTGTAAACCCTCATGCTTTGCCTTCCCTCATTAAACTTATGGATGCAGCTCAAGACATTAATCTATGACAAACATGTGTTACCATACAGATGTTGCATTTTGTGATGCACTATTCTGTGTACAGTCCTCTGACCCACAAAAAACACGAATTCATGGTGTTCTGCTTGTGTTCACTTGTGCAGTGCACCCACCATCTTACACTGGCTGTCACACGGTGTCCTGTAGCATATACAACGAGCATACATAAGCGGCTGTCTTCTGGTAAAAAGTGCATGCATAATTTAAATGCATAGAGTAAACTGACATTTATTTATTGACCTACCATTGTAGAATCATAGAGCATATACTGAACTTAGACAGAATAAGATATCTTGAACAGAATGATTTACATGCTTGCTAGCATGGATTCCAAAAACATCAGTCTTGCAAAACCCAGCTTGCACTTTTCTCACATGATTTTCTGAAATGCATGGATCAAGACAGTCAGCGGATGCAGTATTTTCTTCCTTTCTTTCTTTTTTCCTCCTCTCTTTTACTTCTGAAAATCATTTTACTCGTTACCTCACCAGTGATTATTGATAAGAGTATAATTATTAACAAAAATGTGATTATGTGGATCATCAAACAAAATTTGGAGGCATTCATCGTAGGAAAGATGCAGCATATTATCTTGTATGGAAAATCATCAACAGAAGTAAAAACAATTTCAGGTGTGCCCCAGGGAAGTGTGTTGGGATGCTTCTTGTTCATATTGTATATTAATAACCTAGCAGTCAACAAAATCTGGGTATGACAATATGCAGGGACATGAAATGGAATGTTCACATAGGTTCAGTCATATATAACAAGAGTGACAGACTTCGGTTTATTGGCAAGATACTTGGAAAATGCACACTCAGAATTGTGTTGTATTAATGCTTGATTGTGTATATTAATTCTATTCATATTGAAGAGCATTGAGGACAGTAAAAAAAATATGAAGCAGTAAAGTTTTGGCTAATATTTAAAAGTGTTGATTGTATTCCATTAATGGAAATTACATAAAGAAAAATTAGCATTTATTTTAGTGACTGATAGCAGAAATGCCCGCAAAAGACAAAGGTTCAGAGTTAAATTCTCAGTCTGGCACACAGTTTCAATCAGCCAGTGCAGTCTCTGCTGCAGAGTGAAAATTCCATTCTGGAATGCAGTTTGTTATTTGCATATTCCGTGGATCATGATTTCAATTTCTTGCTATAATATGGAATGAGTCAGTTTTACATTTATAGTAATCTTCCACACAGAAAATACCACACACACATACATTAATTTTATTATTCCGTATTTACAACACTGGGTTGATGGTCAAAGATAACTGATTTAACTTTTTGATTTGACTTGGTGTGTGCTTGCCATAAAACACAAAATGTGGGTCCTATTTTTCATGACTGCACTATATGTGGACTGCAGTGCTAACCCTGCTCCCTACATCCGTATTGTATGGAATTTGTACTCTTCACTCCTTTCTAAGCCACTTCGAAAGCAAAAAATAAAAATGCTCAGATAATAGTAAATACTGTCATTCTTTTATGTGTACACTGTTTTATCTGTCATGGTGTTTTCATACCTCTCACATCCAAGTTAATTTCTATTCAGTCTTGATACTAGTGATTATTTTTCATGACAGCAAGTTACATTTTTTGCAGGTTGTTGCCAGTATGAGAAACCAAGACAGTTTGGTGAAAGCTCCTCTGATAGTGATGATGATGAATGTGAGAACTGTCATGGTCATGTGGAAAGGAAAAGGAAGAAGAAACAAGATAATGGTTCTTCATGCCCATTGGAAGATAAAGATGGTGCATGCCCCCCTCCTAATGGTAAGATATAAATAATGTTAATGATTGATTGATTAGGATAACCGTATTTTATTGCTTATGGAGGTTACTTCAGTACTAGTTACAACAAGCAGTTCAACTTCTGCACAGTTGCCAACTGGTAAGTTTTTTTATTTATTTATAATTGTTTAATGATTTATTTAACCTGGCAAGATTAGGACCATTAGAGCCTCTCTTACATGTAAAAAGATGTTCTACATATTTTACATTATACATAATATGATAACCATGTTACATTACATATAGAAGTAAACAAATGACAGTAGAACAGATAAAAACACAGTTTATAGTAGTACTTGTTAAGTACAAGAATAAATATATAGTTATGGTAAGGGAGCTTTTTAATTATGAGTGGTAGCAGCAATGGATATGAGAGAAAGGGGTTGAAGAGTGAGAGAGAGAGAAACTTGATAACATACAGTTAATGAATATAAGGGGAAAGGAAGTGGTGTGACTCACAGAGAAAGGATAAGAGAAATAAGTGTAGCTGGGAGATGTTAGGAGTGTTGGCTTCACTATTAGACAAAGGGGAAAATTGGGTATATACATTAGTTTTTGGGGAAACATTATCAAGGTGAGACAAGGAACTGTTTCAGCTTTATCTTAAAGGCAACAGGGCATTGACTTGCATACATAGTGTAGGGCAGCTTGTTCCAGAGGTGAACAACAGAAACAGTGAAGGAATTTACGAATATTTTTTTCCCCCTGTATGAATAGGCACATATAACTTGATAAGTGAGAACTTGTGTTGTGCTGATGATAATATGACATGTATTTAAGGAGAGACAGTGGTAGAAATCATGAAAAAAATCACCATTTTTCATTTGCTTATTTGAAAGTAAGTATATTTGAGATTATTATCCCAAATATTTTCTTTGAAATTCGAAATGTAAATGGTATAATAAAAATTAAAACCGTAAACAGTGTAATACATCATATGCCCATTTTTCGAGATACAGAGTGGAGGAAAAATTTTCTTGCTTGATTTGGCTTGTGCACCTGGAAAATATAGCTTTGGAAGTCTGTGATTTTTTTGGTATACAACACAGCAGTGTTGTATAGAAGGTTGTTGAGCTTTGTAAACAAGTTTTGTGCTGTTAAGTGGAATTTGAGTGAAGTTGGATTTATTGCGTCATTCTTTGTGCAAGGTTGAATATATTGATCATTTTTTGCAATGGCTCAGCCTGGTGAAGTATTTGAAGAATATATTTCCAATACAAAGTGAAAAACTGATGCTGAGGTTAGGATCGGGCCTGCAGATGCAATCATTAGCTTTTCTCCAAGTGCATCGAAAATAAAATTTGGGAAAGGTACTTTGTCAGAAGAAATAAATCATGGCAGAAATACAGGTTTCAGGATTGTGGCTCTGGAAATGGTGGCTGAGGCACTTATAACAGCCAGCAAGTGCTTTTTTTGTGGAGAAAATGTGAATTTGTGGATGATGGAGGGAGAGAGAGAGAGAGAGAGAGAGAGAGAGAGAGAGAGAGAGAGAGAGAGAGAGAGAAGGTTTGGTTTGCACATTGCACATTTTATGTTAAAACTGTGATGCTGACACTCTAATCAAGATATTGATGGCCAGTAATAGAATGTATGAAGCCAATACGAGATTTGTTTATGGACTAAGGTGTATAGGGATTGGAAGGGGGGGGGGGGGGGACCTTTTATGTGGTATTATTAACATGCCTGGTTCTCCCCTAAAATTTACTGCGGTGAACACTACTCTTTTCAGTGCAGTAATTGAAGATAGCATGAAAATGGCAGTCCAAGGGCAAGGGGCAATTCAAGAAAATTGTGCTGCAAGTAATATCAAAACATATAGCAGTTCCTTTTGGCAGTTCCTGGATGAATAGGGTGCATAGTTCACTGCATGGAGTTTCAGCAGTCATCAGTGTTGACACTGGAAAAGTAGTAGACTTACAGGTGATGTCTAATTATTCTTCTGTATGTTCCTTGCACTAGAAATATAATGATGCTGGCAAAGATGCAGTGACAAGAAGCTCAAAAGCCATTTGTAGCAGGAATTATGTAGGCTCCTGTGGTGGGATGGAAGCTGCTGGTATGAAACTCATTTTCCATAGGTCTTTGTATGTTTGTGTTTGTTTGCGTGTCTATCGACCTGCCAGTGCTTTTGTTTGGTAAGTCACATCATCTTTGTTTTTAGATATATTTTTCCCACATGGAATGTTTCCCTCTATTATAAAAGTATGTAGTAAGATACACTCAGTGTTCAGGGGATGGAGACTAGTGCTTTCAAGAATGTAGTTGAAAGTCAGCCCTGTGGAAAAAGACTGCAATACTGAAAAACTGGAGTGCTTAGGCCAATTCGGAAGAGGATGGACAGATGACTCAGAAGACTTGTTGCAGACAATAAAGGCAATCTACTAGTGGATGGGAAGCCACTGGGAGCAAAAATAGACTAACAAAGAAGAGAAGTGACAGCCTGCAAGTCTATTAATATGAGGAAGGCAGTAACCGGGCCATTTGGTTTCATTACTTGTTGACAGACACGACACCTCAACATGGCCTGTGTTCTAATGAATGGTGCATATTTCTGAAAAGCAAAGAAAGTGGGGAAGCTTACAGCCATAAAAATGACCTTCCGAATGAAGTTGCAATGGCCATTAAACAAACTGTTAGAGCACTGGCTTAACCAGAACTGCTAGAAAAATGTCTGCATGGCAAAACACAGAACCCAAATGAACGTTTCACTGCTCTTATTTGGAGGAGTTGTCCAAAGATTGCTTCCAATTTGGTAGTCAAGATTTCTGCTTTGGAAGCTGCAGCAGTGTTTAGTGTTGGGAATGTGGCAAGGCTTCACATCGTCAGTAGGTTGGGCTTTACATCTGAGTCTTCTCTGAGCAGATGCTGCAGATCATTGATGAGCAATGAATTGTGAAAGTGGAGACTATAGTATAGAATACAGAAAAAAACTGCTAGGCAAAGTAGCAGAGGAGCCAAAAGAGCTGCAGAGCCTTATGAGGAAGAACTGAAATATGGTGTGGCAGTTTTAGCTAAGGTACGACTAAAAATTTTTTAAAACATTTCATCCAAACTTTAAAATGATTTTTCTGCAACTTAGGGTTTTCTCCGTTCAGGATCGCACACGTCAGAAACTCTTGGAAGGAGTTCAATGGAGTTTGGCACACCTATTCTCTTATTTGGAAACAATATTTAAATGTAACAAAATTTTAATCTAGATATTATAAACAGTTTTATGGTTGTTCAAATTCAAAATATCACAGAAAATAATAGAAATGATTTACCAAAAAGTTACTGCACTTAATTGTACATTTATTAGTATAGATTACCTTACCATAGAAAAAATTTGCAAAAGTTACCTTGAAATAATTAAAAAGTGTACCTTAAAATAACAATGTAACAAAAATTCAAAATTCTCCCACAGTATTAAAATTTTATTAAAAATTCTGTAAAAAGTATTTAAAGCATAGTGGATCCCTCTACAAAAGAGTGCAAAATTTCAGTGAGATTGAACAAAAAATGACAGATACATGGATTTATGAAGATGTCAGTGCCAGACTGCCACTTATGAACTTATTAATTTATGATAGGATACTAAGATCACATGCGGCACTTCATTTTTTCATGTCCCAGATTTTGCGCCAGTTTTATGACTAAAAGTCGACCATCATTTATAGGACCGAGAGCAGACTGTCATCTATAAAGGTGCAGTGTTATGTTAGGTCTGTCACTTAGGTAAAGCTGGAGATCATTGGCATAGAAATGTTGATCACAGAGAGACAGAACTGATGAAATATCATCTACATACAAGGAAAATAAGCGTGAGCCCTAGACTGGCTAATGTGGTATTTCTGAGAGAACATTTTTGCAGTTCAACTGTTCATTCTCACAGACGACATATTGCTGTCTGTTTTTTAAATAACTTTCAAACCATTTCAGCACACTCTCAGAAAAATAGCAGGTGAATTTTTGCGAGTTTTATGTCAAAGTTGACATTATAAAAAGCTTTGCCGATGTCTGATAGTGTCAATGTTGTAGCCTCACAGTTGTCTGTGGCATATCTCAGACCATCAGCTATCTTAATTAGTGCCATGTTTATGGTATGGTGTTTATGAAAGCTGGCCATTTATTTGCCATATAGGCTGAATTTGCATACGTGTTCAGTAATTTGGTCATGAACAACAGGATTTTGGATAGAGCAGGTAATATGCCAGTTGGTCAGTAATCTCAAGATCATTGCATGTCTTCAGTCTTAGGGATAGGTTAGACAATGCTACTTTTCCATGAAGTTGGATATGTTCTGTTCATGGAAGAAAATACATCTGTTAAGACAGGTACTGAGCTATGGGCAATATTCTTAGTTGTGAATCTGTTGATACTATCATTATCTATTGCTTTTCTTGTGGTATTTATTGTTATGTGCTTTACTTTGCCTCGTCAGAGGTTAGAGTCCTCCCTTGGGCATGGGTGTGCGTGTTTTGTCCTTAGTGTAAGTTAATTTAAGTTAGATTAAGTAGTGTGTGAGCCTAGGGACCAATAACCTCAGCAGTTTGCTCTCATAGAAACTTACCACAAATTTCCAAATTTATGTGCTTTACATGGAAAGCGGAATGGTTAGTTAGGCAGCCTAAGGATTATTGCGAATGATAGTTCTTTGAGGAGTAGGGTTTACTCATGCTGAGGAAAAGTTCATTCAGTTTGTTAGCTGAGACTTGATAAGCAGTTTCTGATTTTTTTTCCTTTCTGACACCCTAGCTATAGACGTTCTTCCACAGATTCTATGGTGTTGTATAGTTGACTACACAGGAATAACCATGCCTGATTTTGAAATTGCAAGCTCATTGATTTACCCTGTTTCACAGCTTTCTGTGTTCTTTGTAACATTTGGGTTTCAGACTTGCCTTGAAATGCCTGTGGGCAGCATCACTATTGTTCATCATTTGACATAATTGAGTTGTCAGCCAAGGAACAGGAATTTTTGTTACATGGATTGTGCATATAGGAATGTGTTTGTCATACAGACCAATGAGTTTATTAATAAGTTTCTTGGATTTTACCATCAATTGTTAGCTCTGATTATTTGATACCAAGAGGTTTTCGAGCAATCAACTGTTGGAGCATCACAATTTGTGTGTTTAATGTTCCTGCAAGTTACATAACACGATTTTAGTTTTGGGGCTATGAGTAGTAAGTCAGGAATTGTACATTATCTGCAGAGAGGCATGGAGCCAAAACTTCAGCTACATCTCTTAGTGTGTCAGTCTTTATCTTTGTGAGTAGATCTGTAAGGGTGCAACTCTTGCTGTACAATGATTGCACTGTGATGGAATAATGTGTATGCTGTTGTGACTAAACAGTTTCCTTGGCTTTCATTTATTTCAACTGACATGAACTCGGCCTGCCTGCCCTTTTTTAAAAGATGTTCAACACACTTAAGACTCTTGTGTTTGAGGCCACATTGTATACACACATCAACGACCCCACTGTGTTTGTTTGGCCTGCCAGTCCTGAGAAATGCCTTTTGTGGGAGATGAACACATACAGAGGATGTGTGTGGTTTTAGTCACATTTTGGAAAGTAGGATTACCTAGAAGCTTAGTTGGTGGAAGAGAAGACTCAGTTCTTCATAATGTGCAGTTAAGGATTCAACAATACAATGCACTACTAACAGGTCTGATGTGTGCTGCCCCTACCTGCAGCTGGGGACAGAGGAGGACACTTCCAGGAGTCAATGTATCTCAGGGGTGGATGAGATTTTGTGCGCTGGAGAGGTTCTTTCTTGTGATTGCTAAATCAAAGGAGATTGCAAAGCTAAGATTTTCTGAGATTACGGAGATATGGGAAGTCGATGGAGAATATTTGTTATGAGGAAAATATGGGTGAGATAGTGATGCATGTGAGACAATTGATCCTCTTTTTTTTTTTTTTAAGGAGAAGTGTAATTAGTGTACTGTACAGGTAAGGGCAGAGAGACAAATAAGTATGAAAATAGCTTTAAAATAGCTGGTTGGTCACAAAATAATAGTCACAGGATGTTTCTGAACCCTTTTTCCCCCAGAAACTTCCTGTGACTATTATTTCACAACCTAGCAGATATTTTGAAGCTATTTTTATTTTTGTAATTACTGTGGTCCATGCCTCTACCAAGACTTTCTGTCAAGTCTACGATAAAAAGATGTGTCTGTGTATGTATGGATGGATATATATATGTGTGTGTGTGTGTGTGTGTGTGTGTGTGTGTGTGTGCGCGAGCGCGAGTATACCTGTATACCTATCCTTTTTTCCCCCTAAGGTAAGTCTTTCCGCTCCCGAGATTGGAATGACTCCTTACCCTCTCCCTTAAAACCCACATCCTTTCATCTTTCCTTTTCCTTCCCTCTTTCCTGACGAAGCAGCCGCCGGTTGCGAAAGCTCGAAATTTTGTGTGTGTGTGTGTGTGTGTGTGTGTGTGTGTGTGTTTGTGTGTGATTTTATTGTGCCTGTCTACCGGCGCTTTCCCGCTTGGTAAGTCTTGGAATCTTTGTTTTTAATATAAAAAGATGTATGATTTATAAGATCAGTGCCACCAGTGGAGAAAATTAAATTGAATAACTACAAGATTAGCATATAAAGCTACAATTGAGTTAGTAGTTACTATAATAAACATTGGTTGTGATTTTGTAATTTGCAGTTTAGAGCAGAGAGAACCAAAAAAATATTTGAGTAACATAATCAAGGAAAGGAGTAATGATCACCATGCTGCTATTACAAACAGGTAGAGAATTTTTGGGCAGAGGAACTATAGTTGGTGTTAGCAGCAACTAAAGTTTAATAATAGCTACAGTTATGTGCAATTTAGTAAAGGCTCAAATACAAAGATAATTACAAAGATCATAGAACTGCAAGATAGTATTTCAGACTATAAGGGATGTTACTCTGGATAGTAGTAAATCAAAGCAATCAGTATTAAGTTCACACTTTGGCTCATGTAGTTTTATTTAATTCTTATTCTGTTCAGTCATATTGATAACTATCTTATTTCCAGCTATGTCCGTGATAATTACTCTGCTATCCTGAGTCCACACTGTCTCTAGGCCATAATGGGATATGGCATTGTTCAAAATCTTCAGATGTTTGTGTGCCAGATCTTCTCTTATCGTAGACCCTGTCTCTACTAATTTTTTTCCCCTGGCTACAAATCACCGCTCTTTTTTTGATATGAGGTGAGCTTCACCATTATTGGCTGAGGTGTGGTAGCATCTCATACTTTTCGTACCACATAATAGTTCATGTCAGTATCCACTTTGCTTTCTTTAGTACATAATTTCTCACATGTAACCTACATAAGAAGGATACCTGTGTTTTCTGCTTCATTTTCTGCTGCATCTGACTGCCGTAGGCTATTTTGCCATAGATACTGTTCTGACTCATCCGTCATAGGAGACAGTTTTTCTTCCCAATCTCTTGTCTTTTTCTTGTACTCAGAAACTAACTTTCTAGAATACTAATTTCTGAAGTATTGTTCACAATAGTTTAATTCATTTTGACTAAGACTGCTGCAGTCTGATATAAGTGCCGACAGTCAGATCAAGAGTATCTTTATTGTGAAGCACAGCCCTTATCTTGGAGCAGATCACTTCTGCTATAACATAAATTAGGGCCTCACCTTCGTAGTCGGCTACGTCACTGCATCTGCTGCTGCACCGCTGCTGGATATGCTGTTGTTACAATTGTTACCTTCCATGTCCTTCACTTTTACAGTGTAGGTATTGATGGAGCACGAAAAATCTAGCACTGTTGCAAAAAACACTGCAGTTTACACAAGTTCCGCATGTATTAAACAATGGCGTTAGTGAGATCAGATTTGATGTCAACTGAAATATGCAAGACAAAGTTAACACAATGGGTATGCTACAGTCACTATCTTGCAGTATACTCCCATGGAAATAAAATAACTCTCATAACCTTACCTATATCATGAAAAGGACCATATGGCAGAGGTGCTGAGTTGCAGATAGGTATAACAAGAAGACTGTCACAAATAAATAAAGCTTTAGCAGTAAGGCCTTCGTCAACATTAGATGACACACACACACACACACACACACACACACACACACACACACACACACGCGCCTGCAGTCTCTGGCAACTGAAACCACACTGCGAGCAGCATTACCAGTGTGAGATGGGAGTGGCAACTGAGTGGAGGTTAGGAGGAGGCTGGGGTGGGGAGGGGAAGGGATAGTATAGTAGAGGTGGATGACAGTGAAGTGCCGCAGGTTAGATAGATGACAGGAGAGAGCTGGGGAGGAGGTGGGAAATAGTGGAAAAGGAGAGAAGTAAAAAGACTGTGTGTGATGGTGGAATGACGGCTGTGTAGTGCTGGAATGGGAACAGGGAAGGGGCTGGATGGGTGAGGACAGTGACTAACGAAGATTGAGGCCAGGATGGTCACGGGAATGTAGGATGTTTGCAGGAAAAGTCCCCACCTGCGCAATTCAGAAAAGCTGGTGTTGGTGGGAAGGATCCATATGGCACAGGCTGCGAAGCAGTCATTGAAATGAAGGATGTTGTGTTGGGTGGTGTGCTCAGCAACAGAGCAGTCCAGTTGTTTCTTTGTCGGTGGCCATTCATGAGGACAGACAGCTTGTTGGTTGTCATGCCCACATAGAATGCAGCACAGTGGTTGCAGCTTAGCTTGTAGATCACGTGACTGGTTTGACAGGTAGCCATGCCTTTGATGGAACAGGTGATCTTTGTGACCAGACTGGAGTAGGTGGTGGTGAGAGGATCTATAGAACAGATATTGCACCTAGGCGTATGACAGGGATGTGAGCTATGAGGTAAGGGTTGGGAGCAGGGTCTGTGTATGGATGCACGAGTATATTGTGTAAGTTGGGTGGACAGCAGAGTACCGTTGAGGGAGGTGTGGGAAGGATAGTTGGCAGGACATTTCTCATTTCAGGGCATGACGAGAAGTAGTCGAAACCCTGGCAGAGAATGTAATTCAGTTGTTTCAGTCCTGAGTGGTACTGAATTAAGAGGGGAATGCTCCTCCTCTGTGGCCAGGTTGGCGGGACTTTGGGAGGTGGTGGGAGACTGGAGGGATAAGGCACAGGAGATTTGTTTTTGTGAAAGGTTTGGAGGATAATTACAGTCTGTGAAGGCTTGTGAGCTGCATTTGTGTGTGTGTGTGTGTGTGTGTGTGTGTGATTGTGTGTTTATGTTTGTATGATGAAGGCCTTACTGGCCGAAAGCTTTATTTATTTGTGTCAGTCTTTTTGTTGTTGCACCTATCTGTGACTCAGCATTTTTGCTGCATGGTGAGTGGAAACTTTTCTTTTCGTGATATTGATACATTCCATCTTGGATTTTCCATTGTTTCATCTCATAACGTTAATTAATGCCTTAGGCACTGTGTGTCAGTCTTTGTGTCTGTCTGCTTGTTGATGTGACGAAGCAATTTGTAATAATCAATGTGGGTAATTTGTTGAACAACAGGCTGCCCATGTTTCTCACTCCATCTTGACTTCTGCTCAGTCTTTGATTCACAAGATGAATGTTTCCCTTGATTCATTTCTAATTGTTATGAATTTCTCCATTTACTGTAGAAATATCAATGTAATTTTTTATTTTTATTTTTTTAATTTAATTTTTTTGAAAAAAAGAAAATCCTGTTTCTAGAATATAAATACAGGGGACTAATGGTATTTATTGTATGTAGGTTACTGATTGTACTGGTACTCTCTTCATGATTTTATTTATCCTTTTGCACAAGGAAAATTTTTCTGTAGTGGCCCCTTCAGAAAGGGACTGTTGTAAAGTGTGCAAACTCATGACACAAAGGTTTTAGAGAATTTATATCATGTGATTGCTTGATGATTCTTGGTGTGTAACATTCTCTACAACTTTACATTTTCTGCCTGTGGTGATCCCACTGGAGTGAATTGTCAATGAACGTTACCGAAAACATTGTCTCTGCTACTTATTCAGTTCCTCTATAATCAGTTTGTAAGAAACCCATATAAGCATGGTGATTTCTGGATGCATAGAAGTTTAGTAACAATCTATTATTGTGGATACAGGATTTGAGTCTTTCTATTGTGTCATTAATATTGTATTTCATTTGCAGATCTGAATCTGATTGTAAGAGGAAAATTTGGCCATCTGCAAATAACATGGGACATTTGATGGGAGGTAACTGATAAAGAATAGGAAGAGGAAAGGGCCTATTACTGCATCTTGTGGAACTCCACAGCTCATTGGGCTGTATCACAACAATTTTATTTTTTTCAATCTTCAAAGCTTGTGCTTTCGATCATTTGCTTTCTGTGGGTGAGGCAAGATTTAAACCACTGATTTTCTGTTCCTCTGATGCCATGTAATTCTAGCGTCTGAACCACCAGTAGTGATTAATAAAGTCAAAAGTCATACTTTTATCAGTGAAAAGCTCAGAAGCAAATTCCTTTTCATTGAATGATTAAGAACTTGGTCAGTGAAAATGAAAAGTACATAATAAACAGTCCTGTTTTTTTTTTCTTTAAAAATCAAAACTGGTGTTTGGTCTGTAGTTCCCCAAGAAATGCTGTCAATCGCTGTATCTTGCCTTTTCAGTTGTCTTAGATACAGCTGGAAGTATGGAAATAAGAGTATAATTGCTTACGTCATGTCTATCCCTGTCTAGAAGACTAGAATAACCTCTGAAGTCTTTGATACTTCTGGGAAATATCCTATGCTCATTGAGCTGTTTATCACATTACATGGGATCATGACAGATACCACAGAAATATAGTTTAATAAATAATCTGGAATACCATCAACTCCATATGAGTATGATGATTTTGTGAGTATTAAGTCTTTTAATGTTTCTTGTTTAGTTGCTACGGTCAGGACAGTTGCTGTGTTAGATGTTGGGATCATAATTTTGTGAGATTCTTATGGCATAGTGATTCCTGACAATAGATTATCAGCAGTCATTTAGAAATCAAGGCTAATTATTTCACCCATCTATTTTGCATTTGTAACTCCTGTCTCAGGTGAGTGAGACCCACGTGGTCCTGGTTTCTGTAGTACCATCGACAACTTACCAATGTCCTTTACTCGTATTATCTGAGCTTACAATATAAGCTGGTGGTCTGAAGTCTGCTTTGCATCTGTTATGACTTTCTTAAGGGTTTTTTAGACTTTACAAAACAGCTTTGGAAATCTATAACATTTTCCCTTGATTGTACAGGAAGTGATTATTCCCTTAGTAGTGCATCCTTTTTATTCATTGCTTCTCAGTGGATTTTGTATCTGTCTTTGTCTTTCTGAGAGGAAATACATTGTTAAAATAAACAACACTTATTATCAACAAATATTTTTGTTTTCTTCTCAGTTCATGATAGCATATTCCCAGGTCTAGTGTACTTTATCAACATCAACATCAAACATCTTTAATGTAACGTCTGAATGTGAACTTTGGTAAAGATACCCTGAATTTGACTGTGGGCACATATATCAGACTGCAGCAGTTCCAATCAAAACTAGTGTAACTGTTGTGAGCAATACATCAGAAATTAGTAGATTAGATTAGATTAATACTTGTTCCATAGATCATGAATACGACACTTCGTAATGATGTGGAACGTGTCAGGTTAATAAAAGATGTCTGTACAAGAAATTACATTACACAAAATATTGCATGACACTAATGATTATTTTTTTTTTACTTAGTTTATATCTAAAAATTCAGCCAATGAGTAGAAGGAGTTGTCATCTAGAAATTCTTTTAATTTATTTTTAAATGTTTGTTGGCTATCTGTCAGGCTTTTGATGCTGTTTGGTAGGTGCCCAAAGACTTTTGTGGCAGCATAATTTACCCCTTTCTGTGCCAAAGTCAGATTTAACCCTGCATAGTGAAGATCATCCTTGCTCCTGGTGTTATAGGTATGCACACTGCTATTACTTTTGAATTGGGTTGGATTATTATCAACAAATTTCATAAGGGAATATATATACTGTGAGGTTACTGTGAGGATCCCTAGATCCTTAAATAGATGTCTGCAGGATGACTGTGGGTGTGCTCTAGCAATTATTCTGATTACACGTTTTCGTGCAATGAATACTTTTCTACTCAACAATGAATTACCCCAGAATATGATGCCATACGAAAGCAGTGAATGAAAGTAGGCATAGTAAGCTAATTTACTGAGATTCTTATCACCAAAATTTGCAATAACCCTAATAGCATACGTACCTGAACTCAGACGTTTCAGCAGACCATCAATGTGTTGCTTCCAGTTTAACCTCTCATCAATGGACACACCTAAAAATTTTGAAAATTCTACCTTAGCTACAGACTTCTGTTCAAATTCTATATTTATTACTGGAGTTGTGCCATTTACTGTACGGAACTGTATATACTGTGTTTTATCAAAATTTAAAGAGAGTCCGTTTGCTGAGAACCACTTAATAATTTTGTGAAAAACATCATTTACAATTACATCACTTAGTTCTTGGTTTTTGGATGTTATTACTATACTTGTATCATCAGCAAAAAGAACTAACTTTGCATCTTCATCAATGTGGAATGGTAAGTCATTAATGTATATCAAGAACAGTAAAGGACCTAAGACCGAACCCTGTGGGACCCCGTGCTTGATAGCACCCCAGTTTGAGGAATCAGCTGTTGTTTTAACATTACACGAACCACTTATTTCAACTTTCTGCATTCTTCCAGTTAAGTATGAATTAAACCATTTGTGCACTGCCCCACTCAAACCATAATGATTTAGCTTATCTAAAAGAATTCCATGATTTACACAATCAAAGGCCTTTGAGAGATCACAAAAAATACCAATGGGTGATGTCCGGTTATTCAGAGCATTTAATATTTGATCAGTGAAAGCATATATAGCATTTTCTGTTGAAAAGCCTTTCTGAAAACCAAACTGACATTTTGTTAGTACTTTATTTTTACAAATATGGGAGGCTACTCTTGATTACATTACTTTCTCAAAAATTTTTGATAGAGCTGTCAGAAGAGAGATTGGGCGGTCGTTGTTGACATCCGACGTATCCCCCTTTTTATGCAATGGTTTTACAATGGCATATTTCAGTCTATCAGGGAAAACACCCTGCTCCAAAGAGCTATTACATACGTGGCTGAGAATCCTACTTATCTGTGGGGAACAAGCTTTAAGTACTTTGCTGGAAATGCCATCAATTCCGTAAGAGCTTTTACTTTTCAGTGAGTTTATTATTTTACTGATTTCAGAGGGAGAGGTTGGTGGAATTACAGTTGTTTCAAACTGCGCAGGTATGGCCTCTTCTATTAATAGCCTTGCCTCTTCTAGTGAAGATCTAGATCCTATTTTCTCCACAACATTTAAAAAATGATTATTCAAAATATTTTCAATTTCTGATTGTTTGTTAGTGCACTTGTCATTCAGTTTTATTGCACTAAAGTCTTCCTGTGCTCTTGGTTGCCCTGTTTCCCTTTCAATAATATTCCAAATTGCTTTAATTTTATTATCAGAGTTACTGATCTCAGACATGATACACATGCTTCTGGACTTTTTAATAACTTTTCTTAGTACCGCACAATAGTTTTTATAATATTGATCAATTTCGGGGTCAGTACTCCCTCTTGCTGTTAGATACAGTTCTCTTTTACGGTTGCAAGATATTCTTATTCCTTTAGTTAGCCAAGGTTTTTTATATGTTTTCTTGGAATTATGTTTAACTATTTTCATGGGAAAACAATTTTCAAATACCCTTAAAAATGTATTGTGAAATAAGTTATATTTCAAGTTTGCATCGGGTTCCTTATACACTTCATCCCAGTCTAGCTGCTGTAGGCTTTCCCTAAAGTTTGCAATATTTATATTGTTAATTGAACGCACTGCTTTGAAAGTCTGATTTATTATACTGCATGGAGCTATGTCATGTACTGTAACAAGCTGTGCACTATGATCTGAAAGACCATTCTCAACAGGATAAGCATTTATGTCCTTAAACTTATCTTGGTCTATAAAAAAGTTATCTATCAATGTACTGCTGTTCTTTGTTATCCGAGTAGGAAAATCAATGACGGAGCTCAAATTGAAAGAACTGAGTAATACTAAAAGGTCATTCTTCCTATTACACTCTTTCAGGGAATCAACATTGAAATCCCCACAAATGATAATTTGCTTCCCCCTGTCTGACAGGTAGCACAACAAAGCATCCAAGTTTTCTAGAAATAGCTGGAAATTCCCTGAGGGGGACCTATACACTGTTACAATTATGGAAGTGCCATCATTTAGTTTAAGTTCAGTGGCACATGCTTCCATATGTTGCTCTACACAAAAATTTTTAGTTTCTAAATTTTTTGCACTGTGGAAGCTTTTGACATGTATGGCAACTCCTCCTCTCATCATATTATCTCTACTTACATGTGCAGCTAATTTGTACCCATTGATGCTAACCTTTTGCATATCAGTGACAATGTGATGCTCAGACAGGCATAGTATATCTATTACATTCTTGGTTTCTATATCTTCGAAAACAAAGCAGAAGCTCATCAATTTTATTCTTCAATCCCCCAATATTTTGATGAAATATACTAACAGTATTTTTCACTTTACTTTTGTGAGTATCTTGAACTTTTTTAACATCTTTAGTACTTGCCTGGCTGAGTTTCCCACTGGACACTGATCTTACACTAAAAAAGAGTTTCCACCATGAGATGTAGTTCCTCCCCCCTTTAAATTTCCTGCTATCAGCCCAGCCAGTTTACCCTTCCCTTTCCTGTTGAGGTGTAGGCCATGTCTAGTATAGTCCCACCTACAGAGTGAATCATCAAGAACCACACCAATGTGTGACCCTGCACCAGATCCAAGTAGCCGTTCCAACTCCAAATTAACTCTCCTGACAGAAGAGGTCAAATGAGGTCGGTCGTGGCGCTCCAGAACCGACACAAACCCAACACTGGTATGATTCGATGCCGATGCAATCTTTGCCAGGTCACACTTTATGCTGTACCCCGGATCTCTGTCAATACTGTTGCCCGGCCCACCCACAATAACCACGGTGTCTTCCTTAGTAAAACCTTTACATAGTGAACCTAAATCCTCTGTAACCTGCCCAAGTTCAGCACTAGGTTTGAAAAAACTTGTGACCTGGTAATCCAACCCTAATTCATCCTGCAGAAGTTGGCCCACACCCCTAGCATGCGAACTACCTAGCAACAAGACTTTCTTTCTCTTTGCAGACTTCCCTACATTCTTAATCAATTTGCTGCTGAAAGCTTGTTGAGCCCTGTCTACATCTACTTCTGTGAGAGGCTCATCAGTTTCTGACTGAGGCAACAGGTCAAACCTATTTTGTACATTAATAACAAAGCTGTCAGAAGAATTTCTTGGCCTGTTCCTCATGCCTGTTGCCACTTCCCACCCCTGTTTACCCTTCTCCCCCCTTAACCTGCCCAGTTCTCGCCTAGCCTCATCTAACTCAGCCTGAAGGGCAGCAATTTTCCCCTCCTGTTCCACAATCTTCCTATCTCTACTGCATAGCCTACAGAACCACTGATGAGTCTCGCTCATTTTCCCAATTCCCACGCCACTACAGTCGCCCCAATGAAAAAAGTTACTACATCCATCACACCAGACCCCGGAGCTAACGATCCTACGGCACGTCAGGCACTTTACACTCATGGTGCTAAAGTTGATGTGACTTACCAAACAAAAGCGCTGGCAGGTCGATAGATACACAAACATACACATAAAATTCAAGCTTTCGCAACCAACGGTTGCTTCTTCAGCAAAGAGGGAAGGAGAGGGAAAGACAAAAGGATGTGGGTCTTAAGGGAGAGGGAGTCATTCCAATCCCGGGAGCGGAAAGACTTACCTTAAGGGGAAAAAAGGACAGGTATACACTCACACACAAGCACATAACCATCCGCACGTACACACACACAAGCAGACCATGTAGAGATAGAATTTATGAAAATGGTACTAAGTGAATTGCAAGATATTTACAGTTGCCCCCCCCCCCTCCCCTCTACGCCCCCCCCCCCCCCCCCCCCCCACGCCTCAACACACACACACACACACACACAAGCCAAATTTCAAAGTTAAATACCTATAAACCAAATATTTTTGTTAAAAGGTTGACTCATACTATGTCTTTTTAGCCTGTTTGTTACTACACATATTCTTTATCTTGTTGAAGAATTGAAAAGTCCATAATCTGTCGTCAAATCTGTGGCTTTATTTTCGCATTCCCTTATCAGTGTTAAAATATTTCTTTTGGATATTTATCTCTGATGGGTGATGTTGTATGTACCTAGTGTGAATTGGTGCATACTTTCTAGATATAATAGATGTTAAAGACAAAATTTTAAGTTGTTAAATATTATTAGAATTTCTACTGTTAATTTAATTTTGTATGGCACATTGGCAATCCACAGTCACTGCTATTATAGTGGATTGTGTTTTGGCCTTTTGGCTCCTTAGATAAGCTGTTATTCACTCACAGTCAGCTAAGCTATGTTCATGGTGCAATTTTAATGGTTCGTATGGGCATGTTGCTCCAACTCCTCAAATTTTCATATATTTTTGTTTTATATTATTCTTGAGTGTAATATCTTGCACTTTGCTGTTAACCTTGGCTTTTGCCTCTCTCCTTTCATATTTCACTTCTCCCTTCCCTTTCACATAAATGAAATTAATGGTTCTAACTTGCTGTGGAAACCGTCATATTGACTAGAAGCAGTTGGAAAGCATAATGTTATTTTCTTACTGTTAAATGAGAGAGTAATGGTACATGTTGAAAGATTTTTGTCTTTGTAAACACAAGAAAGGAAGATACTGTAGATGTCTTAGAAATATGTACAGAATGAAAACATCACTACAACAGGAACATAACTACAAGCAACTGAGACCACATCTGTAAAATGAATGTGTGTGTGTGTGTGTGTGTGTGTGTGTGTGTGTGTGTGTGTGTGTGTGTGTGAGAGAGAGAGAGAGAGAGAGAGAGAGAGAGAGAGAGAGAGAGAGAGAGCTCTACTGATATCACTCAAATTGTAATTTTGAGAGGAAAGATATTCATATTTCCACTAGGCAAATTTGCAAGGAAGGCAGTACCCTTTTTTTCACAAAATTCTTGTTTGGCATCCAGGTAGAAAATTGAGTTTATTAATGAAATGACAAAGTTAAAATGGCAGTTAGACCATTAATGTTGTTTTTCTATGATTTTCGTAAATTGTGGTAGATAATTATCAGCAACACAAATTTTCACTTTAAATTTTAATCTAAGCTACAAATTTCTCAAGGAAAATCATGAAATATCAATTTGATATCCTTCCCATACCACCCACTGTCACCTTCCGTTGCTCTCCTGACCTGTGTAATATCCTAATCAAACCCTGTGACATTCTCAGACTATTATCTGTACCCCATGGTACATGTGCATTCATCCCCACTGTAAAACCTACATGCATCTGCTAATATCTACTCACACACCACCACTGGGAAACCCTACAAAATCAAAGGCATAGCAACTTGAGAAACACACATTGTTTATCAACTAATTTGTGTCCACTGCACAGTGTTTTATATAGGTATGACCATCACTAACCTGAGTGAGCACATGAATAGGCACAGAAGTCTGTCTTGGGGATAACCAATATGCTGACCATGTGAATTGCCTGAATTCTCCACACAATAGTAGTTTCCTTGAACTGCAGGATGCGAACTTGCGCTCCAACACATCCTGACACCTTCTGGGTCTTAACCTCTGTTAACACATTCTACCCTCTCTGTATGTGCAGGCAAAATTGTACTCTCACTGTTTTCCTGAGAAAATTCCTTGTCTCTATCATTGTGCATGTTGCTGTGTTTACTTTCCTCAGTACTCCGCTCACTTGCCCTTTCTAAAATTGTATTTGTGCATTACAGTGTTTATTTAATTCACTTGTGTTCAAAAGACTCATCTCACCATTAAGCATACATATGTTTTACTCTATGTTCTTCGCTTTCCTCAGTTGTATCAACACTTTCATTACTTTTGGATTGAGCTAACTTATTGTTCATACAGTCAAAAGATAATGGCAATAAGAATCTTTCCTCTCAGTGTTACAGTGTGAATCCTGCAAGTCTCTCTCTCTCTCTCTCTCTCTCTCTCTCTCTCTCTCTCTCTCTCTCTCTCTCTCTCTCTCTCTCTCTCTATCACTCTCTTCTTATAGATTTATAGATCCATTTTCAGTTGCGTATTCGAGTTACTGCATCCATCCGGAAACTTCTAACAGCTTTACGGATGGGATTCAGTTTGCCGTATTCTGTGATTCTGCATCACTTTCAATTTGTACACCTATCTGTTGGGTAGGATATAGATCTGCATATTTATGTATTGGTGAGAGTGATCTCTAAATATGCCCTGCTCTGGTGCTTGAACATATTGCCATTATGATCTGTTCTGGATCCAATGTATTAGTAACATAAAACAAATTTGTTACACCCTTCAGAGCAATTTCTTCACATTTTCCCTCCAAGGACTGAACTTCCCTCCAGCCCAGAAATGTTTTGAAAATCATTTGCTTTTGCTTACCCCAGTATTCCTTGAAAAAAGTATTCTTAAACTTTTATATAGAACGACACTGTAAAATAGCAGTAATGTATAAAGTTCTTGCCTCCAACAAAATTTTTGAAGTACTAAAACCTATACTTTGTCTACCAGTCCATAAGCTAGACAACACATTTTCAAAGTCATACTTTTGGATGAACAGTACTAACAGAATCAAATCTCAAAAAGTGTCTATTACAGTCATATTCATGAACAATATTGGCTCGCGCAGTTGAGGCATTGATGGGGACTGCATCGTTGCTGGTTCCAAGTGACGGTTGTGGTATGTGAATTCACAGGCTTCGCACGTGAAGAAGGCATGTATCCTCCAAATTATGAAAAGGATAGATGACTACTCACCATATAGAGGAGACATTGTGTCGCAGACAGGCCCAAATTTTCCATGATTTCCCTGAATCGCTTCAGGCCATTGCTGGGATGGTTTCTTTGAAAGGGCACAGCCGACTTCCTTCCACGTCCTTCCCTAATCTGGTGGGACCGATGACCTCGCTGTTTGGTCCCCTCCCCCAAATCAACCAACAAGCACAAGAAAAAGACTGCTGTACATTTGATCTTTCAGCCAAAAGGCATTCTTCTAAGGCTTGCATAGCCTGAAAGCTTGATATATAGCAGTCTTTTTGTTGTGCCTGTCTGTGGTTCAACGTCTCCTTCGTATGGTGAGTAACCATATATCCTTTCCTTCCTGGACTTTCCATTGTCCAATTATATCCTGTAAATTATCTCTTTCACCAGCTCATGTAGAATTTGTCGCTTACCACAATCACCAGTGATGAAAACTTGCAACAGAGGGAATAAAAATTCACTAAATAACTCATTACGATTATGTTTAATGCTTGCGTTGGTGGTGATGTTCACAGCAGAGCACCCAAAACCCTGTGGAACATGCAGTGGCCATCAGAGAATGGGTGACGCAGGTGCACAGAACAAGCCCAAACCCGGCCACAATTGTTTGTGACTCCAACTATAGTAATATAACCCCCTTCAGATGGCTCAGTTGCAAAATTATGTTAAACATTGTAAGTGATTTTTCAGTGTTTTTCCCTACATTAGATGATCTGCCACCGTGCACATGCAAACTACTCTTTACCTCAACTTAATTACTCTGCTGATATAGGTTAGCTTTTACTTCATTTGGTCGAACAGTCACATTCTTGTCAAACTCTATACAGTATTCTCTTCCAGCAATTATTTTGCAATCAATAGCTTCATATATATTTTACATAGTGATTCAACAGCAGTAACTTGCTCCACTTTTTGTACATCATCATTCAATTTATCTGCATTCTGATTGGTTTTATGAACTACCCTTTGAATTCTCACTGTTAATTCACTTTTTACATTTTCTGGTTTATTTCAGATTGAGAATTATTTTTCTCAATATTAGTTTCTAACAACTGCAAATCCTTTCCCCTAGTTAGCTTTAAATCAGAAGCCTACCATTCTAATTTTTCATTAACTTCAGATTTGAAGGTTTTGAGCTCACTAATCAAGCTATTAATATTACCCTTCTATTATTTGAGCATGCTAGAAACTTATTTTACTCCCTGATTAAAGATTTGATAATTAAACTTATTGTTCACCTGATTGAAATTGTTGTTCATCTCATTAAAATTAGTTCTCATAGTTCACATTAGTGCAGCAAATATTTCCTGCATACGTTACAGTCTGATTTAATCACATGCATTTTTGTTACTGTCCTACCCATACAACTGGAGTAAGTTGCTGTACATTGGCAATATAATTACCATCACATTCTATTCACTCTCCCTGTCTTTGTTTTGAAGTGCTAGTTTGACTTGCACCCACACTGAAATGTACTGCCTCACTCCCCTTCACTTCACTAAATTATCACTCCTTTATACACTGACAATCTTTTTAATACCAACAAGCACCAAACAAAATAAATTGTACTTACCTTTGAATTGTATTCAGCAGATGAGTTGTGTTGTTCTATTGCCTGTAGAGCACACTCAGTTATATCAAAATATGGGTCCCTGCACACCATGGGAGCCGTCAGCCCCCCAGCAGCTAGCCAGTCGTTCACTGTAGAATCTGCTATTCCGGTCATTTTCTGCTATGCTGCTTCTTCCACCAAGTGACTGATGCTTGCTAGCATTGTCATGTTATAGCATAACATTTTGCTACACAAATTTTTTTCCCATTCCTTCTTATTTGCTCACTTTCCTTCACTCTCTCTCACTCATTCTGTTTCACTGTCTCTCATTGTCATGTTCAATGCGGTACACAACAGTAAGGAGTGGTGTGGAAACAGTCATAGTAGGATTGCTAGGCAGGAGCAGAAATAATTAGTGAGAAAGTTAACATATTAAAAAGAAGATTTACTTACCTTGAATTTCTCAAAGCATATGAAGACATAGTAAAAATAAGCATCAAGAAACAGAGTCCAGCTATCACAACGATAACAACGATGGAGTCGGAGCAGTGACTAGGTCGCTTCTGCATAGTGTCAAATGACAATGTGGCTCCAAGCGCAACTGGGCTAGGTTGCTGCTGCCAGCCATCCAATTTTGTGGCAGCAGAGAGTGCCTGTAGTACAGAGCTGCTGGAAGTGTGGCTCAGTGGACATAATCCATTGGGTCCGGTTGATACCACGTGACCACTATGAGCATCTGACACAAACTTGCAATTTTGTTGCTTTGATGCCCATGGGATTGTATCGATATGTAATACCACATCCTTCCCTCCAAACCTCCTCATCATTGTCTGTGTAGGGTAGATGAGCAAATGATCATGGTGGGGACAGCTGGATGCAGGTATCAATGAGCAAACAGGAGCCAAAACTGGGGCTGATGCTGAGCTCCCGTCCATGCCTTGGCACACATCCTGAGCCCACTTAGAAATACTGACCAAAAAACTGAGCAGAAGGCTCACACCTACATCTAGTGGCAGAGCAGTAAACAAAGATGGTGGCATTTCGATGACTGAGGGACCTGAGGCAGCATGTGGGACAGCTGCCAGGAAGAGGGGCCCAACCCCAGATGATGGTGACAGTTGAGACAGCAACACCATGAAATGGTGTTGACTTCCATCGGCTCCTGGATCAACGCCCACAGGAGCTAGTTGCAGAGAGGGCTGTTGCAGCCAGGCAGTCATGGAGTTTGAAAGCACAAAGCCTGCAACGGGATCATGCAGTTCACAAGGACAAATTTCATTCTGGTGTCATCAAAGCAGTTCTCTCAGACCTTGCAGGAGAAACAAAGAGCATCCAATATGTGCCCCACTACCAGTGCCTCCATCCACTATACAGTCATTAGTTTGAAATTTTGCCTGTCTGAGTGCAGTGGGCACTGCCGCTGTGACCATTGCTGCAACTGAAGAAAGGTGTGGCATCACCATCAACGTAACAACTCCATCAGTGACGGTCTATCAAATTGTCGAGAGCACAATTGGAAGCCAAGAGGAGCAACAGAGCTGGATCCTGTGTACGGGAGGCATGAAGTTTGTCTGTCTGTTACTTAAAACTGTTGCACAAAGCATTCAGCTTTGCCATGGGATTGCAGGTGGAACAGTGCACTCATGATATACCTGATGCTAGAGGTGGGGCATCACCATCAACGTAACAACTCCATCAGTGACGGTCTATCAAATTGTCGAGAGCACAATTGGAAGCCAAGAGGAGCAACAGAGCTGGATCCTGTGTACGGGAGGCATGAAGTTTGTCTGTCTGTTACTTAAAACTGTTGCACAAAGCATTCAGCTTTGCCATGGGATTGCAGGTGGAACAGTGCACTCATGATATACCTGATGCTAGAGGTGGGGCAGAACTGTTCAAACTCGAAGGCAACGAATTGAGATCTGTTGTCAGTCACAATCGCTTTAGGCAATCCCTCGAGGCATAAGAGCAACAACAAAACTTGGATTGTGGAAGGAGCCTTAGTGGAGTGCATAGGAACCACAAAGGGAAATATGTTGAAAGCGTCAACGACAATTAGCCAACATTTATCCCTTTGTTGCCACCAGATGTTGTGTATGACTTTGTACACAACAGTAAGGAGAGGTGGTCTACAGAGTGGTGTAGTAACTTTTATCGTAGGCTAGATGAACAGGAGCAGAAATGATTAGCAAGCAAGTTAACATGTATAGAGAAGATTTACTTACCTTGTATTTCTCTGAGCATACAAAGACTTGATAAAAATAAGAAGCACGGAACAGAGTCCAGTTATAATAACAGTAACAAGAATGAAGTCAGAGCAGCATCTAGGTGGCTTTTGCATAGTGATGCACAGTGATATGGCTTCGAGCACAAGTAGGCTGGGTCACTGCCCCTGCCATCCTATATTTTGATGACAGAGGGCACCCCAAGTGCAGAGTCACTGGAAGTGTGGCTCAGTAGACAAACTCTGTTGAGTCCACTGGATCCCGTGTGACTACTGTAGGCATCAGTGGGAAACTTGCAATTCCATTGCTATGACACCCATAGGGTATAAATATGTGATACCACACTTGACACAGTAACTTTCTTTCTCTGATTCTGAACTACTACAGCTTTTCTTAATTCCAAGTCTGGAAGTACAAGGCAAGTGTTTTAAGTAAGTACCATTTTGAAATGAAAATAAAAGTAGTAGACTTATTTTAGCAGTAATTTCCACCAATATTAAGGCACTTATGATATCATACAACCAGCTTTTGAGTATTGTCCATGTAGAAACCTGCTACCTGATTAGGCAACAGTTACATAAAGCACTCTTCATTACACTTGTGGAAACTTGCCACATGATGTTGAAATCATAAAGCATTTGCTCTCTCTCACTTTTTCATCAACTTTTCGCACCAAAATGTCAGTATTTACTGAAGGTCGCCAAATTCGTTCCTCATCATTCACATTTGTATGACCATCTGCAAAAGCTCTGTCTCATTTCTGTACCATCCCATCACTCATAATGTTTTCCCCATACACTTAACTGATCTGATGATGAATTTCAGCCATTTTTACACCTGTATCACCAAGAAAACAAATCACAGCTTGTACTTCAGTGGCAGCAGAATTCTCAATCATAGAAGGTATTTCAAGTACAAACAAACGTAAACACAGAGGATTATTCGTGGGCATTATGTAGAAAAGTAGATTAAACTATAGGCTTTCATGTAAAAATGAAATTGCTTACAAATGCCTATTTGTTTATTTTAATTTCAAAATGATACTTATTTGAAAAAATATGCCTCGTATTATGATACTCGGCACAAAATGCACCGTGTGTAATGTTGCAGGGTCTTTCTGTCTTTCGGGATGTACTCACTTACCTCTGTGAGTTTTCTTAGAACTACAGCTTGCCCTGCAGTGTCATATAATGTGGTTCTTCCTGAAAACACTGTTTAAAATAAAGGTTGCACTCTAATTGTCAGAAGGCTACATAAAACATTCTATTTCCTGCTGAAAAGAGGTTCTTTATTATAGATCGAATTGAAATTACTGAATAAACCAAGTTCTGGTCAAAAATATATGTGCTATTTCCTGTTTTAGTGCTACACGTGCTGCCGCCAAGTCTGCCTTAACGTTGTTCTTTACATAACGCACATTTGCTCATAGTTTGTACCATCAAATTCACACACATTGCACATTCCCTCAGTAATAGCAAGCATAAGAATGGAACTCAAGACCTGCTGTCTAACAATGCATAACTTTTTACAATTAATAAAGGTTTTGAAAGTTTAGCAATGAATATCAAGTTTAGAATGCTGTCCCAATGTTACACAGTGCACCAGTATTAAGAAATATGAAGTTTGGAATTACAGCAGTATAGCACACCAGGCAATATTTTTTTTTTTAGGCCATTGGAAGAAAATCATAAAATTCTTATAAAATTTTTGAAACTACTGGAAACATTATTTACAGTTGTTCTTATTATTATCCAGACCACTCCATTTTTCATGGTATGAAATTTATGTGCTCTACAAAGTGTATATAAATAAATAGGTCTGCAACCAGCAAGTGAACACAGATATATATGCTATCAGGGCCACTGGGAGAAATCTTACAGCTTCCTAGTCATCAATGCACATCACTGTGTGTGTCTTGTTCAACGAGTATTTATGAATTTTTAATCGTCGTATCAAAAAATAAATGATACAGCTAACCGTACAGTAGCTACTGCCACGGTGGAGGGGTATCTGTCCAGAGGCCAATCTAATCTTTTGTTCCTGAAGCAAGGCAGCAACCTTTTCAATACTTGCACAGGTAAGGCCTACATGATGGTCTGGCCTTATAATACTGGCCAACAAGGCCTTAGTGGTACTGTGAACGGCTGAAAGTGAGGGGAAACTGCAATATTATTTTCCCAAGAGCATGTTGCCCTACAATATGGCTTAATGACAGTGGCATCATCTTGGGTAAAATATTCCAGATGTAAAATAGTCTTCCATTTGGACCTCCACACACGGCTATTCAGTAGGATATCACCACCGGCAAAAAAAACCTGATAAACTACAGGTTGGAGCATAGAATGTTAGAGAATGTAAGAGAGGGAATAGAAAAATTGCTGTTAGATATAGTGGGAATTGGTGAAAAGTGGTGGGGGCAGGAAGTAGAAGAGTTTTGATCAGGTCAATACAGGGTTATCAACACAAAATCAAATAAGGTTAATGTAGGAGTCAGCCTAAAAATGAATAAGAAAATAGGGATGTGGGTAAGCTACTATGAATAGCATAGTGAACAAATTATTGTAGTTATGTTAGTCACAAAGTCCACACTCACCACAGCAGTTCAAGTTTATATGCCAACTAGATCCACAGATGACGAAGAGTCTGAAAGCAAGCATGACGTGACACACAAAATTATTCAGATACTTAAAAGAGATAAAAACTTAATTGTTATAGGTGACTGTAATACAATAGTAGGAAGAAAAGGAAAAGTAATTGGAGCCCATAGCCTAGGGGCAAGAAAAGGAAGAGAGAACTAACTAGTAAAATTTTTGCACATAACCTAATTTAATCATGCCCGACACTTAGTTTAAGAATCATGAAAGAATGAAAGAAGGTTGTATACATGGAACAGATGTGGGAACACTGGAAGGTTTCATGTAGTGTATAAGACAGAGATTTGAAACCAGATTTTACATTGCAAAGTATTTCAAGGAATGGTTGTGCACTGTGGTCACAATTGGTTTGTTATGAACTACGGATTTAAACTGAAGAAGCTGCAAAAATAAAGGAGATGGGACCTGGACAAATTGAAGGAACCAGAAGTTGTTGAAAGTTTCAGAGGGCACATTGGTAACAGTGGACTGAGACAGGGGAAAGGGGTACATAAACGAAGAACGGGTATCTTTAAAAAGTGAAATAGGGAAAACATCTGAGGATCACATAGATAAAAAGTTGGGGAGACTACAGATCCCTGGATAACACATGAGAGACTGAATTTAATTGACAAAAGGAGAAAATATAAAATGACAGAAAATGAAGCACACAAAAGATAATACAGATGTCTAAAAAATGAAATTGACAGAATGTGCAAAGTGACTAAGCAGGAATGGTCAGAGGATAAAAGCAAGGCTGTTGAAGTATGTATATCTAAGGGAAAGATAGATGCTGCCAATAGGAAAATTAGACATCTTATGAGTGGGCGGGGGGAGGGGGGGGAGCAGCATTATGAATGTAAAAAGCTCAGATGACAGGTCAGCAAAGGAGAGAAAGTTGAAAAGTCGGAAGAATACACTCCTGGAAATGGAAAAAAGAACACATTGACACCGGTGTGTCAGACCCACCATACTTGCTCCGGACACTGCGAGAGGGCTGTACAAGCAATGATCACACATACGGCACAGCGGACACACCAGGAACCGCGGTGTTGGCCGTCGAATGGCGCTAGCTGCGCAGCATTTGTGCACCGCCGCCGTCAGTGTCAGCCAGTTTGCCGTGGCATACGGAGCTCCATCACAGTCTTTAACACTGGTAGCATGCCGCGACAGCGTGGACGTGAACCGTATGTGCAGTTGACGGACTTTGAGCAAGGGCGTATAGTGGGCATGCGGGAGGCCGGGTGGACGTACCGCTGAATTGCTCAACACGTGGGGTATGAGGTCTCCACAGTACATCGATGTTGTCGCCCGTGGTCGGCGGAAGGTGCACGTGCCCGTCAACCTGGGACCGGACCGCAACGACGCACGGATGCACGCCAAGACCGTAGGATCCTACGCAGTGCCGTAGGGGACCGCACCGCCACTTCCCAGCAAATTAGGGACACTGTTGCTCCTGGGGTA